>NC_044587.1:7051359-7368314 GCF_901933205.1 Camarhynchus parvulus | reverse complement strand
AGGGTTAATACACTCATTTTTAGCTCTGGTTGAGTTTGTGGATAATCTAGGTGAAGTGGTTTTTTTTAAAAAAGATGGGATGAAAGAAGCCCAAAAGGTTTGACAGGGAATTAACTTCAACTCAAGAGAAAGGCAGTGCTAGGAATAGGATGGAGAATGGTCTCTGGGGAGGTGAGAAAATAGAAAGGAGAGGAAAAAAGCAGATTCTTAAGGGGATGAGGCCTTGGCCTCAGCTATGGAAACAGGTAATTTCCCAGTACAGATAGATAATAGGGATGAGGATTCAGGGAATGTGGCACTGAGGTCTGGTGAGATTCAGCCTGGCAAGCTGACACTACTGAGGAGATCACAAATGCTCTCCCTCCCCTCCTCGCCTTCGCCTTCACCAAAGTTTAAAGTTTACCTGCTAATTCCCTTATCAGAAGTTTGTGCTGAGAACTCTTATCTGGATTTTACAGGCAGCTCCTGGCACCAGACCAAAAACTGGAGGAAAGCATTTCATTCTTCTCCGGTTGTTCAATGAAAGCAACATTTTAAGCCAACAATATTATTGTCATTAATGGGATGGGGCCGTTAATGATGGGAATGTGTGTGTTTGGCTTCCAAATGAGACTTGCCATCTATCCCTGCCCCTGACCTGCTGCAGCTTAGTGGGGCTAAATTGCTTTTTAAACCTGATCAGAATGGACTTTAATTGAGGCATTAAACCCAGGTTCAGTTGAGCTTGCTGTCCCCCCAGCCCTGCCACTGCTGGTGGCTGCCCTGGGCCCATGGGGCAGGCCAGAGAGTGTCCCCAAAGCACAGCCAGAGCTCCAGAGTGTCTGGGTTTGGAGGAGGTTTTTCCTATCATTTCCCCCAGCTCTCCCTATTTTTCTCCTTCAAATGTAATTAAAAGTCATTCTTTTAACTTTATTTATTTATCAGCTCACTGCATTTGAACTTGCAGGCGCCTTCATCTCAGCATTCATTTCCTTGCCCTTTAATGTGAACCTGACTCAATTCCCCATCCCCTTCAAAGCTCTGTATTAGTTCCTGCAGCACTTCCCCCACCCCCAGCTCTTTCTCTATTTCCACCTTCCTCTTCATCTGCCCTGCAGACAAACAGCCCAGGGCTCTGGGGCAGGCTTGGCTGGAGATGTGACCTGGGCTGTGAAGGTGGTGACATCCCCTGAGTCCCTCAGGGAAAAGGCAGCCCTGAAACCTCCCTGCCCAGGTGGTGCTGCTGATGAAATCTCCCCTGCACTCATGGTGGAGGAGCCCTCCTTTCCCTCCTTTCCCTCCTTTCCCTGGTTGTAGGTGCTGCCTCCCACAGGTTTTGGGGGCAGCTTTGGGGGTCTCTCTTCCCTTCCTGTCAGCTCTAGTGTGCCTGACTCCAAAATGAGTTGGGTTTGTTAGCTTTTGTTCCCTCTTTGCCAGCAACCCCTCAGTGCCTGAAATGCAACGTTTTAAGCCAACAACCTTGACTTTACAGGAAGCTGAGTGACGTGCACGAAGGGCTCTGACATCCCGGACTTTGCTCAGGCTTTGCCTGCAGCCCAGTGAAGATCTCACTGCAGTTAAAACAGAGGTTTAGGAGCTGGATGCAAACCCCACCAGGGTTCTGCCACGAAGGGCAGGGGATTCAGGGGAGGCTCAGCAGAGGAGCCAGACACAGGGAATGATTCAAAACAACACCCAAGAAGTCCTTGCTCTCCAACCTCCTTCACATGGAAGTCTGATGTTGATTTTCTCCTCCAGCTGGGGAAACTGAGGCTTGGAAAAAGGGATGTTCTGTTCTGTGTAGCTGGGACTCCAACCCAGGCTTCTTTTCTTTTAAATACTTTTAATACTTCTTCTTTTAAATACTTTAATAGCTTCCCCCAGCAGGAGCTGAGGTCCAGCTGCAGAGAACCAAGGGTTTATTCCTCCAAGGTTCCAGGCTCTGGCCCTGCTTGCCTCTGCCCAGGCACAGAGTCAAAGCTGCCTGCAGAGAAAATAAACAACCTGCTCTGGATTTGTCTTGCTGGGAGTTGAGTTGCTTCACTGCCTTGTCACTGAGATGTGGTGATTAAAGAGATCAACTGTGGAGCTCGGGGCACAGTGAGGGGACTCAGGGACTTTGTAAACTGTCACCTCACACTGCCAGGGTGAGCCTGGTGCAGAGGAGAGCTGTGATAAGGCAGCTGTGTGATGGGACAGCAGTGCCTGAGGCACTGTGAAAGAGTCCATGGGTCTCTTAGTACTGATGAAAATGAGTCTTTTACTTTCTTCCATTTTATTGATTTGATTACTTTATTTTGGTTTATTTTATTCTTTTTCCCTCCCCACCAAGCCTCTTTTCATCCCCTTATCTTCCCGGGTAGTTAGTAGATTAATGCATGTCTCAGGAAGATAAATGCACTTTCAGATCTTCAAAAGGCAAGGCAGCCTCTGAAACCAGCGTTTACAACCTCCCTGGCTGGTGCCAAGGCAGGCAGCATGACATGACCTTCAGTTTAGCTTCCAAGGTTGAACTGAAATGCAGATCCTGTAAAATTTGGGTTTACCTCTATTCCCTGCCAGGGCAAACCCCCTCCATCTACCTACGCTCTGTCCCCAGGCACTGAATGAGAGTTTGAGGATGGAGGAGGAAAGAGAGAGGGAAGATAGAGCCAGGGAGCAAGGCAATCCTGCCCAGCATTCAGCACTAGGCAGATATTGAGGCTTTTCTTGGCCCTAAATCCTGGCGCAGGACACAGCAGCTGGAATTGTCCAGCTCCACAGGGCAGCTCGCTGCTCTTCTCCACCAGATCAGCCCTCCTTGAAGATCCGAAGTCCAGCACAGGTCTGTCTTGGCCACCCCTGAACACCCCATTACACACCAGGATAATCACCCACGGGCCCCTGACCCTGACTCCAGCCTGACTTTTCCAGCCATGCTCTAACTCTGTGGCCAAGCCACACACAAAGCCCTGAACTTTATATCTGAAATATCCATTTTCCCATTTTTTGAAATATCAATTTTATATATATATGATATATATAAAAATATATCCATTTTCAAAATATCCATTTTTCCATTATTTTTGAGACATCCATGTAGGATATCTCCAGCTCTATCCTCCACCATCAGGAGGCAGAGTCTGGCAGCCCTGGCTGTGCTTTGCCTCTCAGCACAGGGAGGAGGAGCAGGGCTGGGCAAGGCAGGTCCTGCAGGCTCAGGGGAGCAGGGCTCATGTGGACAGGGCTGAAGTGGTGGGAGAAAATGTGATTGTGTTTGAGCTGTCCTCAGGCATTTCCAAGCTCATCCCTGTGAATTAGGGGCCCAGTGAAGGCATTAAACCCTAATCAAAAGCAGCTAATCAGGAATCAGTGGGAGATATTCCAATTAATTGCAGCTGGAGCAGTGGAGTGGAGCTGGGAAGGGGGGTGGCCATAAGGAAAGGACAGCAGGGTCCTGTGCCAGCTTGAATGGTGGGACTCAGGGTCCCAGAAGTATGCAGGGGCTCTGAGAAGACACTTTGCTGTTGGGGGTTCCCCGTGATTTCCAAGACGCATTCTGAAGCAGCTGTGGTGGTGTGGAATTCTGCTGCCCCGTGGGTCTCACAGGGCTTGTCTGCCTGTTGGAGGGGGAGAGCTCTCTCTCAGAGCTCTTAGGAGAGATCCATTCCCCCACATCTCTTTACAGCTGAGACTCTCCAAGTGCTTTACAGATTTCATAGGTAAATATCAGTGTCTTGACTTTACAGGAAGCTGAGTGACGTGCAAGAAGGGCTCTGACATCCCAGACTTTGCTCAGGCTTTGCCGGCAGCCCGGTGAAGATCTCACTGCAGTTAAAACAGAGGTTTAGGGGCTGGATGCAAAGCAGCCTCAGTTGTGTCGTCCTGCAAGGGAAAACACTCTCAGGTGACATTTTCCCCTTGTGCTAACTCAGGTTCACAGCTGAGATGAGGAGCAAGCTCTCTGCTGGGTCACTGAGAGTTAATAACTTCCCACAGCCCCAAGGCACTGCTCTTCTGATGGGACCATTAATGGGAGCAGTGTTTGCATTGCATGTTCTCCTCAGCTCAGCCAGGGTCATGCTTTGCCACCATATCCTCCTAGACCTCAAATCTTCGCCCTCACCATCCCTGAAGCCAGCAAACAATTGTGCCCCATGAAAGCAGACAGTGTGTGCTGTGGAGAACAGGGACATTGAAGGTGCCAGGACCCCTGGGCACCCCTGTGCCATTGAGTCACTGGAGCAAAACTCCACTTTGTGCTCCTTTCTGTTTGATGAAAAAAACCCTCAAGGACACAACGGACTCCTCTCACCCTTAAAGGCATCTGGAGAGGAGCAGAGGTATTCTGCTGCTTTTGGAAATTCCCTTGCTTCCCACTCCTGAGAAACATCTTCCTTCATAAATCTCATTGAACCCATAAAATGCCTTCCTGTTCCTCAGCCCCTGCTCAGCTCCTCAATGTGCCTGTTCCACCATTGCATTCAGGCTGCCCTGTAAAAAGAATAAAGTGCATTGTGCTGGATCAAGCTCAGCTGTAAACCCCTGCCAGCCTGCAGTCAACACAAATTGAATTCCACCATGGCTCTTCTTGGGAGGGTTTGCCAGCTGCCTTTTAAATTTGCCAGAGATGA
Source organism: Camarhynchus parvulus (assembly GCF_901933205.1). Lineage (NCBI taxonomy): Eukaryota > Metazoa > Chordata > Aves > Passeriformes > Thraupidae > Camarhynchus > Camarhynchus parvulus. The sequence continues at coordinate 7,363,722 of NC_044587.1, read as the reverse complement.
AATGCAGCTTCATTTAAGTAAGTACAGTGGAAAGGTGCACAACATTGTTGTAGAACCTTAGCTGAGAGGTTCAGGAGAAGGAGCACTTCTCTATCCAAAGAAACCACTGCTCTATCACAGCACATATCACAGTTGAGATGGCCACAACACACAGAGTGTCACCATACAATACCAGAAAGCTTCAACCCATACAGAGCAACACTAAATTTCATCAGAATGCTTCAAGTGTCCACCCTTCTGGTTCTTTAGCCCAACCTTTTATCCCCCTCATGTTCATGCACTGTACCTGTGCGTCCTCTCTACACTTTTGTGATCTGTCAGCACACCTGGGCACTCCATGGCACATTGCTTTCAATATCATTCACCTGTCCTGCAGGTGAATGAGATGTAGCTCATTAGGGATGAGGCTCAGCCACAGCCCCGCTCCCAATCACCACAAACTGTGCACCTGCCCTGCTCAGAAATGCAGATGACTGCAATCAGCAAGCCTGAGTTCAGCTTTGTAGGTATGATCCAAGGATCTCAACCCCAAAAGACAAATTTCCTGGAAAGCCACCTCCTCACACAGCAGAGTTTGATAGAATCCCCAGAATTTGCAATCTGCTCTCGGGTGTCTTATAGGGTGTGTGTGTACATGAAGGTTTTCCCTCTGAGATTAAGATTTCAAGCCCAGCTCATGATCTAAACAAATTCCTGCATTATTGCATAGCTCCACATTGGCCTCACTGAGGAGGTGCTGGATCAGGGATGAGGGATGTCTGAGGTCTCTGGTACTCACTGTGTGACCAGAGCACTTTGCTGTGGAGTTGCTGCTTCAGAGATCTCTTGATTGTGATGCCTTTAGGGACTACCTAAAAACAGAGGCCAGAGAAAACTAAGGCAATAGAAAGCAGGTATATTTATTGAAGGGCCTTCAGGTACATTTTGGGCAGATGAAGTCCCCCAGGGGGCTACACCCAAAAATAGATCACAGGTTTTCACACTTTTATAAGTTTGGTTCATTTGCATATTGGGGGTTAATCTGCCAATTACAGCTTCAGGTCATGAAGTCATTGACCCCAAGTTTGCTCTCCCCAAACTCACTTTTGTTTCCATCTCTCAGGGCCTGAGGCAGTGAGGTGTCCTTGATTGCCAGGCCTGGAGAGGAATTGTTGTGTCTGCCCAAAATGGGAAAGCAGCAGCTCACACTGTGTGTGGAATTTGGAGTTACACACTAAAGAACTGCAGGATTACAAATATATGAAAAGCATACAAGCTAAAATCCTCAGGCATCACCATCCTTGTGATAACACCGGGACAACTTCAAACCAGAAGATTTCTACACACATTGCAGGGATGGCAAATCATCCTCTGGCTGCTGGAAACCAACCTTTGGGGAAGGGCAGACATGCCCAAGTCAGAAAGAAAAGCTGCATTCCCCTCAAGGTTTTCTTCTTCCTCCTCCTCCTTCTTCCTCCTCCTCTTCTTCTTCTTCCTCCTCCTCTTCTTCTTCTTCCTCCTCTTCCTCCTCCTCTTCCTCCTCCTCCTCTTCCTCCTCCTCCTCCTCTTCCTCCTCCTCTCTGTGGCTATGCTGAGCTATTGATCCCTGCCTTGCTCACTCTAGATTTGGGGAAGGGGGAGGGATGTCCCCAGGGTAGGTCAGGATAAATCAGCACTTTGTCTGTGCCCTGGATTCTGCATCCCTTACTCGAGGTCTCCATTGCATCCTTGTTCCTGTCGCAATTTTTCTGCCAAATGCCGTTTTTACCCTCCCCACACGTCCCGGGGGAGCTCTTATTTATGGCCAGTGCAACAAAACCGAGCGACACCAGCTGTGTCCCAGCCTGCAGGAGCACATCCATCACGGGGGGCTTTAGAGAAAGCCTTTTGTTTAATTATGGGATCACTCCTTTTCTCTCTGCAGTCCCTTGCCCCTCCTGGCCTGCCTTTGCATCACTCCAGTGACGAGGCCAGGAGGTATTTCATTCTCTGCTGGCAACTCCAATGATTTCTGGATGTTCTCAGTTCACCTTCCTGCTGGTGCAAACCCTTTTTCATTGCTCAGAACACTTAACACCTGTGAGGAGAGGGTAAAGGGTCCTTCTCTGCACAGGCAGTCTGGGAACAATAAATATCATCCTACAAATATTTTTGCAGAAGGACATGTAGTGGCCCTGATTTCTGTCTTCTTCCCTTGTACGTAGCCAGGGTTTTCTTTTGATAAAAAGGAAAACAAAAATCCTAAAGGTTTCACTGAAGGGGTATGAGAGCAATTTTTATCCAATCCTTCCCTATTTACTCAGTTTCTGATATGGCAGATGCCTTAAATGGTTTGGGGTTGTTTTGGTAATTTTTTCTGATTTTTTATTTTTGTTTTGTGTTGGTTTATTTTGTTGGTTTTTTTGTTTGTTTGTTTGTTTTGTTTGTTTGTTTGGGTTTTTTGTTGTTTTTTTGTTGTTTTTTGGTTTTGTTTTTTTTTTTTAATTTTTTCACAGAGCCTGCTGCCTGGAAATGGAGTCTTCAAGTAGACTGAAGTTCATCCCCTGTGGCTCAGACTCTGAAAAGTGACAACAAGCAGGTAAAACACCTTTTGGACAAGTGCCTGCACAGGGGTGAATTCAACACCTCCCACTCCCTGGCAGAACTTGTTTATTAGGAGACTTGTTTATTCTAAGAGTTATGAGGAGGAGGAGGAGCAGCAGAATTTTCCTGTCTGCACCTCTCAGAGCCAGAGAAATGGATGGTGCTGGATGGAAAGTTCGGTTCCTCTGAGGCGCTGACATCGCCTTGGTGACGATATGAGACAACAGGAATGGAAATGCACTTCTGCAGGAGAGGGAAAAGCTTGTGAGCTCAGACTTGACAATAATTCACCTGGCTGTGTGTCTGGCCCTGCGCCTCAGGATCCCTTCCCAGCTCTGCTTTGCATTTTGCAAATTGTTTCAAGAAATGCCCGGTTTTCATGGGCCTGTCCGGGCTGATGGATGGCTGGGGACGCCCAGCGAGGATATCTGTCTCCACCAGGGCTCTGTGAGTCAGCTACCCCATGTCTAGCTGCTACTTTTCTGCCTTAAAAGCCTCAATATTCGCCACTCAGCTCACCTTCCTGCTCTTTGCTGGTCTCCAGATCCATTAGTCTGTCTGGGCTGGTACCCATTAAACTGCTGAGCGTGGGCTACTCCCAGCAATCTTATCAGAGCTGCTGCTATTAAAGGCAGAAATAGGAAGAAACTGAGTCACCAGTGCAGGCAGTCTGGCACTTGGATTCAGACAGAAGTTTTGTCAAGGCTTGTTCTTGTTTGTGGAGAGCCACAGAAGCTGCTGTGGACAATATTTGATTGCTGTGCCACTGGTGATTAATAAATAGTTAGCTAATTGAAAACAGCAAGGCCCTGGATCCAAAAGTCTGAGTTTTGCAAGGTTTCTGGTGCCAGTGGCCTCTGTGCCACCTCCCAGATGCAGAGAAGCTTCTGTGGGGGGAATATTGCTGCCCCCACCTCTTCTGATTTATGTGACAATTTCCTCCTGGGAAACTGTGACAAAACCTCAGCACTGCTGATGGATGGGATGTCACCAGCGAGCAAATTCTCACCTGGGAGCTCTTGAAGCCAGGGGCACACCTATGGTGCCACATCTTCATTTCAACCCTCCATTATTGCAGCTTTAAGGCTTCTCCTATAAAGGCCAAGTGGACATGTAAATGTTTGGCCAGCATGAGCTGTATCAGTTAAATAATTCCAAGGGAGGAAACTGAGGCACAGGGGCTCAGCCTGTGATGCCAGGTGGCTCAGGCAGTGCCTAGGACAGGTAGAGCTGCAGATGTGCCAGGAGCTCATCCCTGACTGAGACACATTTAACCTGCTTTGTGTGGTTTTTTCCTTATACAAGGATTTCCAGAGTGTTTTTTAATGCTGCTGATGGTACTGAACAAAACCCCTAAAGCCCCAAAAAACCTTTGAACCTGGCATTTGTTAGTGCTCTGGCTGGGATGGGTTGCTGTGTTTTGGGGTAGGTTTGGGATGCAGGTGCCCACAGCCAGGTGCTGGCTGGCCCTGGAGCTGCCCCACTTTGCCCCATCAGCTCTTGTCAAGTGCAAATGAGGCTGCAGGCAGGGGTGAGGACACCACTGGGTTCCATGTGCCTTAAAAAAGCCCTGCTGGGCCAGCCATGATTAGAAGCATCCTTGTTCAGCTCAGCACAAGCAGATCCCAGCGAGATCTCCCAGGCTGAGGGCAGTAATTTGATAGTCATGGGGTCTGGTGGGAAGGCAGGGTGGAATCTGCCTTTTGTTCTGAATTTTCATCCATGTTCATTTAAGATCTAGCTGAATGGTGTCAGCCCTGAACCTTCTGGTTGTTCTGTGCCACCCTCATTCCTGTTTGCATACAGATTTATTTTAGATTGCATCCCACCTTTTCTTGAATACATTTCTGTGCTAACTTTGCATCATCTGGTAAATTCCTTGCAATGGGGCTTTTCAGGAAGGAATGGCTTTCCCTTCCTTTTTCCATTGTCTGTAAAAGAGAGGGTCTTAGATGATGTCTTTGGAAGCAAGAAAAGCAGTTTTACAAATCCCAGCTCTACCTCTGGGTTAAGTGTAAGAGTTTGCCTGGATTGCCATCCTCGAAAGCAGCTCTTCTACCCCTGGGGAAAAAAAATTGCTTTGTCAGTTTAATTTGCTCTCAGTTCAGCAAAAGCCACGGAAAACTGGCCAAGAGTTTTATTGGCACATCTGAGTCATAAAAAAATGAAATCATTAAAAAAAAAAGCTATTCACCCTTTTAACTGATACAGCTCATGCTGGCCAAACATTTACATGTCCACTTGGCCTTTACAGGAGAAGCCTTAAAGCTGCAATAATGGAGTGTTGAAATGAAGATGTGGCACCATAGGTGTGCCCCTGGCTTCAAGAGCTCCCAGGTGAGAATTTGCTCACTGGTGACATCCCATCCATCAGCAGTGCTGAGGTTTTGTCACAGTTCCCAGGAGGAAATTGTCACATAAATCAGAAAAGGTGGACGCAGTCACGATGTGGGACCTGTCAGTGTTTCTTGTAAAACGAGGAGCTGCCCACTGGGAAATGCTGGGGTTTGTGCCCTTGTGTTAATTTAAAGAGAAAATAAAGCAGTTAATTCCCATTTTGGATGGGAAGGAGTGACTGCAGACCCTGCTCCCCCTAACCCATTCCCCATGGCACATGATTTAGTTATTTTGGCATGTGCACATGATTTAGCTATTTCACACTTGGCCTCTGGGAATTATTGGTACAAATCCCCTTGCACTGGGTGGAAATGCATAATCATTGATGCCTGAAGATGAGTTTTTCTGCCCTCCCAGATGGTGTGGGAGGGACCCTGCTGGCTGGGCTGGCTCCTTGCACAGCACAAGCTGCAGCCCTGGGATACTCTGACTGTGAAGGATGCTCACTGCTTGGTTTTTTGTTTATTTTATTTTATTTTATTTTATTTTTATTTTTATTTTAAATTTTTTTAATTTTATTTTATTTTATTTTATTTTATTTTATTTCATTTTATTATATTTTATTTTATTTTATTTTATTTTTATTCTATTTATTTCCTTTTATTTTATTTTATTTTATTTTATTTTATTTTATTTTATTTTATTTTATTTTATTTTATTTTATTTTATTTTATTTTATTTTATTTTTAAGGGGATCTTTTTTAAGCACAGGGTTCTTTTGGTATTCAATGTTTTTTCTTAAATCCCTGCAAAGGAGCTGCTTTCAGCTGATGGGCTGCTCAAAGCCCTCACCTCCAGCCAGAAAAGCAGCTTTGAAAGATTTTCTGGGGGCTGTGGAATCAGATGTGCCCAGAGAACCTGGGACTGGATTTTCACCATTAAAGCCAGTTTTCAGATGTGACCAGTCTGAATCCAGCATAAAAATTAGTTCTGAGTTTAGAAGCCCTAATGAAAGCTGGAAATCTGCCTAAAAGGACTGCTGTGTGCTGAGTGGTCCCAGACTTTTAATTGGTGTTCATGCAAGACCTTTTCACTCTTTGGGGAATTTGCTTTGAATGCGGATGAGATGTGGAAATTTGGAACTTTTGTATGGAACAGAAGTTGTCACATTTTTCAGATTCAGAACAGCCAAGAGTTTCATCCAGCCCATTTGTAATCCCTTCATTTTGATGGAATGAAACGTTTCGTCCTGATAAGGTCAAACCATGAAAATATGAATATATTAAAATACCTGTCAAAATGTAGGTAATCAAAATGAGAACGGGAGCAAACACTGTTGAAATAATTCACCCATTTCTTTTCCCCCCACTATAAATTTCAGTGCTGTGGACATATCCTTATGAAATGTTTTCATGGGAAAACTCTATTTTTCCAGCAGATAGCTACCCTGACCAACGTAATAAGATTTTTATCAGCTCTTGGAAAAATACAGGTTTTGGGAGAGCGGTGCCTGAGGTTCCTCAGTGCTGCCATCAATCACATCCTGCCTCCAGGCTGGCTGGTGGAGGAAGCTCTGGCACTGCTGCTGTGACCTCTGTCACTCACAGGGCCCTGGGGACCCAATCTTGGGGTTTGTGAGAGGGGCTGCACAGAGGCTGCTTGAAATCAGTGAATTCCAGAATGGTTTGGGCTGGAAGGGATCTTAAAAATTGTCCTGTTACATGAGCAGGGACACCTCCCACTGTCCCAGGTGCTCCCAGCCCTGTCCAACCTGGCCTTGGGCACTTCCAGGGATCCAGGGGCAGCCACAGCCGCTCTGGGCACCCTGTGCCAGGGCCTGCCCACCCTCATTGTAAAATACTTCCTTCTATTTGATCCAAATGGATCCTTTTTCAGTTCAAACCATCACCCCTTGTCCTACCACAACAGGCCCTGCTAAAAATTTTGTCCCCAACTTTTTTATAAGCCCCTTTTACATACTGGAAGGTGCTAGAAGGCCTCCCTGGAGCCTTCTCCAGGCTGAACAATCCCAGTTCTCTCAACCTTGTCTCACAGCAGAGCTGCTCCATCCCTCTGATCATTTTTGTGGCCCCCTCTGTGTGACCGTGTTCACAGGGGATTTTGGATGAGGGAAGAGGATCTGACTCCATGTTTCAGAAGGCTGATTTATTATTTTATGATACATATTATATTAAAATTATACTAAAAGAATAGAAGAAAGGATTTCATCAGAAGGCTAGCTAAGAATAGAAAAGGAATGATAACAAAGGCTTGTGGCTCAGATAGAGTCCGAGCCAGCTGACTGTGATTGGCCATTAATTAGCAACAACCACATGAGACCAATCACAGATCCACCTGTTGCATTCCACAGCAGCAGATAACCATTGTTTACATTTTGTTCCTGAGGCCTCTCAGCTTCTCAGGAGGAAAAATCCTAAGGAAAGGATTTTCCATAAAAGATGTCTGCGACACCCTCTGGACTTGCTCCAACCGGCTGATGTCCCTCTTGTGCTGGGGATCCCAGTGTTGGATCTCCCCAAAGCACCATAGAGATAATGGGATTTAATCCATAATTCTCCTCTGGCATTTCCATGAAAATCTTCTGGGCTCATCAGACACCCTCTCTGAGGCTGCACATGCTGTCCTGTCCCCTGTAGGACAGTCATTCAAGAGGAGGGAATGCAATTGCACATGCACACCTGAAAATTGATCCAGGCTATAATAGTCTGCTATAAAATACAGTATTTTAATTGTGACTCTCTCCTCCTCATTCCATGGCAATCAATTCTTCTCCGTTGAGGCTGTCTCTTCTCCTTTTCTGTCTCCACTTTGTCCCTCTTGGTCTGAATCCAAACTCAATGCATTTCCTAGCAAAACACGAACACTCTGTTCCCTTCCAGGGGTGCTCCCTGGCTGCCCTTACCCAGGCACCAGCAGCATTTCCAGTGTGGAGGGGGATCTATAAAACATGACTTGTAAAGAGAAAGAGCTGGCATTTGACTCCTGAAGGGAAAGAGATGGTGGAGAGCTGAGAAAAAACATGGATGCCCCCCTCCCCAAAATATAAAGAAATATGTGCAGAAAATGAAAGAGATTTAAAGCAGCTATCAATTGGTCGCTGTTCCAGCTTTAAGAGCTGTTGAAACAACATAATAAAAGGCAATAAACAAAAGATTTATGACCTACCTGCTGGAAATTGCTCTCTGCAACTCTGGTGTGGGGTGAGATCAGCATGCCAGGCTGGAGGGAATTGGTGCCTGGCGAGCACACGTGTCCCTAATTTTGGGCCCTGCACGTGGCCACAGCTCTTCCCTCCATTTCCCTCTCCCTCTCCATCCCCTCTCCTGTCCCTCTGAGCCCTCGTATTTATGGCTTTGGCATTTGGTGTGTTAAAGACTCGGTTTTGTTCAGTTTGAGCAGTAAACCCAAGACGATTTGTTGCGATCGATGGCAGCAGGCTGGAATTTTAAGGGCCAGATATTTTACCATGGGGCTGGACCCTCCAGCTAAATCTTGAAGGCAGGGAAGGTGAAAACACACAGTACTGCCTAGGGCAGTGTCGGGAAAGGCTTGTAAACTGCTGGCACGTATTTAAATTCCAGGAAAATCACCGGGGGGGGGAATAAATCTACAAAAAACTAAACCGAAGTGAGAAGAAAGTGAGCGGCTAAACATGGAGATTTCTAATGCCTTCTTCAAGGCTGAAACTGTCCTTTTAAAGAAAATACAACTTTCACTCCTGCCCCAACCCACAGAGGGCTGAAACTGCAGACATTTGCAGAAAATGGTGGTGAGGCAGGATCTGGGCTGTGCAGTTTAAGGACCATGGACACAGCACAACTACAACTCTGAAAGTTTGGGGAGACAGATGGAAAATGAGATGGGGACTGGACATTTACCTTCAAAACCCACTTGCAGGGAAAAGTGGTTCCACATTTCCCAGCCCTAGGTGTTGCTCTGCTTCTTTCCAAGCCACAAAGCTTCCCTTGTAAATAATTTTTCTCTCTTTCCTCCTCAGGCAGAGTTTTCCCTCCCGCCTGTCACTCCGGCTTTCCGGCCAGGAGTTCCAGGATTTTATTTCACAAAGCACAGTCCCTGAGCGGTGACATGAGGAGCTCTGGCATATCTGATGCTGTTTGTTCTTCGGGAGGGAGAGTGAGCAGGCTGGGAGGGGTAAATCAATCCACTTTCTGGAAGGAGGGATGCAGGATGGCACTGTGCCGTAATCCAGATGAGCCAGGGAGTGCTGGGGAGACAGATCTGGGACAGGGAGAGGAGGGGCTGCCCTAATCCTCTGCCCCTCCAAAATCCCCAGCATGGAACAAAGCCCTTGTTAGCAAACAAGGATAGGGGAGTGGTAGCAATAAACCAAATAAATGCCCTTAAATTCAGCTGTAATGAAAACCTGGGAGCCAGCACTGGAGTCTTTTCATAAACGCTGGGGAACAAGATTGTTCTAATTATAAAAGCCCAATCAGGGGGACCAGCAGGCATGAAACTATGGATTAATTCAGCTGCTTGAATGCCAGTGTGTGGCAGAGAGGCAGCAACAACCTCCTCCCTGCCTCCCTCTCTCCCTCCTTCCTTCCCCTACCCTGGAAGATTTTGAAGGCTCTTTATTTGGCTTTGCTCCGGAAAGGTCTCCTGACAACAAAAAGGAAAAGGGCACAAAAACCAAGAGAATAAATGGCTTTGGTCCGAAGGCTTTCTCCCATGTACTCAGAAACCTCTTCTTGGTGTTTCAGACTGTGGGGTTGTGCAGGAGCTTGTCTGTCCTCTGTTTTCTCCCATGTCTGTCCATCTCAGCAGGGTCATGGACTATTCTCATCCATTCTCCTCCCTTTTGCCCCCTTCTCCCTCAAATTAGTTCCTGTCTCCATAAATGCAATGAAAAAAAATAAAAAGGAAAGGTAAATTTTTGAGGGCTGCAGGTTTGAAAACTGTGAGGAAAGGATTTGGACTCCTTGAAAAGAAGAAAACAACAATTTCCCTTCATTTCAAATTCAAGGGTCATGTGCCCCCAAAGCCATGTCTCTGCTGGAAAATATTTAAGATCGATTAAATCATAACCCAGGGTTTCTCTCAAACAGTTGTAGTTTCAGGGTTGGCCTTCTAAAACTTCTCTTGGAGACTCCAAAGGTTAGAAAGTTCCTGCTTCAAAGGAACCAGAGAGAAATGGCTCGGTGTGAGTGGTCAGGAACTGCAGGAAAATCCCTCTTTTCTCCCTTAATCACGCAACTATGAAAAGATCTTCAGAGCTGGAAAAGATCTTGGAAAAGATGTTTTGGAAATTTGAGTGGGAAGCTGTTCCACACCTGTGGATGCTTGGAGAAAGCCTTGTTGATGGTTGAGGAAAACAATCCTCAAACAGAGGAGATTCCCACCCCAGGTCATTATTTCTACTTTCTCCTCTGCTGCCAACTCTGGGGATTTCCCTCATTTCATTTTTTCACTACAAATACAACAAATAAAAATAAACCAAACCCCGACTCCTGTCCCAGCCATTTCTCCTGCTCCAGCTGCAGCAGCCCAGTTTTGAGGCAAGAAGCACAGAATTAATGGGAATTCTGTAGATTTACAAACAAGCACTCAGAGAGGAGACTGTGCCTATTTATCTCCTAATACAGTGGTTTAAAAAACGTCCTTCTTTAATTGCATTTGGGATCTATTCTAACGATTTGCCCAGGAGAGTATTAAGATGTCAAGGCTTTTTCATTAGTAATATATCCCCAAACAAAATCTTTGTTAAGATAGGTTAAGGCAGTAAATAGACCATTAATTTACAGAACATAATTAGTACCTTGCAGTTATTCATGGGAATAGTTGGATTTCTTTTGTTGTTATTCAATGGCAAGATTTAAAACAAATATAGCAGCATCAGGTCAAAAAACAGAGGCAAAAAGCATCAAAGGTATTGATTAAAGTTTCAACAATAACCTTAACTCTGCAGCAGTACCCAAAACAACATCATTTACACCACCCAAATACATTCTCCCAGTGGTAAATAATGAACACAGAAAACAGCAGCAAGTTTTGAGCAAATATCAATACAGAGCTGTAAAATAACTCATTTTAAGGGCTAGGGACTATAGCCCACATCTAAAATTGGAAACAATACTGAGGCTCTTCTTTTCATAAGAGATTGCTGGTAATATCAGTATGTCCAATGAAGATATTTTATTTGTTATTATTTATTTAATTGGCTCTATTATCTTTGCAACTGTGGCATCATTTTGATTAGAGAAACTGAAATAATTTATTTTGTAGGGCCCTCTATAGTCTCAGAATTTAAAACAGATTTTTTTTCTAACATTGTTCTTAATTGTAGATTATTAAAATGAAGAAATTTCCAGTTGACTTCAGATTGACTGAAAAACCGATTTAATGAAGATTTTGATATCTTCTGATTAACAAATTCGATTTTACATGATCCAGAAAACAAGTCTGAGCCAATGTTAATGTTTTATGTGTATTACTGCAACTTGCAAAGCAGATTGGAATTTTTCAGGGGTTAGGAGCTGTTCTCACAGGACAGTAAAGCCATAAATCATGGTGAGCGCTCAACAGGTAAAATATCAAAGTGTGTTAGAAATAATAATGAATTATCAAACTGAAAAAAATGAAAGTTTTTATGTGCTGGATCAAGTAGCTCAAAGTTCATCTGCATCATGAAATGAAGGAACAATCGCTTCCCTGACTAGACCTCTTGGCAACAGCAGAAATCAAAACAGAACAAATAAAATTTCACTGAAAATAACTAAATAAACAAAACCAAATAAATAAATTTTAATTTCTTAAATTAATTTCCATTACTTGTTCGTTATTCCTTATAATCCTGAGGTGATATTTCCTATAGATGGGTAGAAAATAGCGTTTCCTGTATGGGAATTTTGCTAATACTCTTTTAAATACAAAAATCAGAACTTTTTTCAAATAAAAAAATATATCTGCCAGAAGAACTCCTAGAAAAATTGGTCTTGCAGAAAAAAATATTCAAGTATATTATTAGTTAATAATAAGGATATTATTAATCCCTAATTAATAATAGTTATAATAATAATTGCTATATAAAAATAATATTAATAGTAGGGATTAATGTAATAATATACATATTATTTGATTTGCTGGAATTGCTCTTCTAATGACATTTAAGAGGGGTCCAAACTTAATTGTCTCTCCTTATAGCTGGGAACTGCCCATTTCTGCAGGAGAGACCAAAGCAAGTCACTGGGACTGGGGAAACTGAGGCACTGAGCGGTTTGGGATTGAAAGCTGCAGGGAGAGGCAGCAGTGCCACAGCTGGGCATTCCCAGCCAGCTCCCTGGTGGCATCAGGGGTGACATTTCCCAGGGACACCCTTTCAGTGCCAGGGAGCTGCTCAGAGAGCCCCTGGCTGTGATGGTGTTCACAGGGGTCTCAGGTTGAGGGAAGAGATGAGGATCTGACTCCATGTTCCAGAAGGCTTGATATATTATTTTATTATATATATTACGTTAAAACTATACTAAAAGAATAGAAGAAAATATTTCCTCAAAAAGCTAGCTAAGAATAAAATAGTAAAAAATGATAACAAAAGTTCGTGGCTCGGACTCTCTGTCCGAGCCAGCTGGGCTGTGATTGGCCATTAATTAAAAACAACTAACATGGGCCAATCAAAGATCTACCTGTTGCATTCTACAGCAGCAGATAATCATTGTTTACATTTTGTTCTTGAAGCCTCTCAGCTTCTCAAGAGGAAAACTCCTAAAAAAAAAGATTTTTCATAAAAGATGTCTGCGACACGTGGCAGCGCTGGAGATGCTGGGACACAAATCCGGGCCCTGCCCCACCTTTGTTACCTCCAATGCAGCCCTGGTGACAGCAGGACAGATTCCTGCTGGGACAGGGCACAGCCTGACCCTGCAGATGGTGATGGCTCCGTCTCACAGAGCTCTGCTGCAGGCTGGAGAATTTTAATAAGGACAGGGAAAAAATAGCAGGAGACAGGGAGAAAGGGAGACGTCGCAAGGAACCTGACCTTATTTCCTCAGAGTGTGTGACTAAATCACACAGCTAAAAATAGGTAAGTGATTTGCTTTGATGCTGGAGGATTTTGCTGATACCACTTTTGTTACACGTATAAGTATAGAGATTTAATATAACATTTCCCTCACTGCAGTGTCTTCTATTAAGACAGTGCTGAAGTCTCCAGAGCTCAGTTGGCTCTGCCTGCTCTTTTAAGCTGTGAGCTACAGCAGAAACTTCTTGCCTCTGAAACTAATATGCTGCTGGCCTCTGGGAAAGTGCAGAAATTTCTGCCAGGAGGGATATTTAGTGTCAGGCTTTGTCCACTCCTGCTTCTCTGAGGCAGCCACTCCAGCCCCAGTGGGAGCTCCCCTGCTTATTTGTTATGAGTGGCTTCTTTGGAAAGTTTTTTGGTCCCAATCTCCCCAGTCTCTATAATGGAGAGAATAAAAATCCACCTCTGGAGGGTCTCCAGCAAACTGGCCATGTGGGGCCATGGGGATGGCTGTGAGGGGTAGGGGTGAGACCTGTGAGCTCCCACAGCTGATGGAGAGGACACCAGAGGCTGGTGAGAGCACAGAGGTCAGTCCTGGGGTCAGTGTTGTTTCACAGAGCTGGAGGATGGCACAGAGAGCACCTCTGAGCATGCAGGAGAGGAGAAACTGAGGAGTGTGTGATGGACTGGATGGTTGTGGCACCATTGTGAGGGAACAGCAGGAACCCCAGAAATTAAATAGGAGAGGAATAAACCTTTCCCTGGGGGGAATCACCCCAGGCAGAGCACATGAAGAAATGGACATGAGGGTCCTGCTGGGCACCAGGCTGACCACGAGCGACCCATGTGCCACTGTGGCAAAGCCAGACAACCTGCGGCAAAGTGGGCAGGGGGAGGGTCCTGCTGCTCCCCTCAGCTCTCCCCATACCAAAGCTTTTCTCCTTTTCTGACTGAGCCAAGTGTCGGCTCTGCTCAGCATCTGAGGCTTGAAGGGTACAAATGGAGAGAATTATTCAACACTAAACAATTATTCTGTTGCATAAAGCTCTCAGTATTTGTTGCTGAGGAGCCTGTGCTGAATGCAAACCTCCAGACAGAACTGTCATGGAGCAGGGGAGAAGAGATGGGGCTTTATGTGCATGCAGAACAGAGCATCTCACCAGGGCCTGCCTTTTTCCGTTTTACTTTTTACCTTTCTCAGTGTTTTCCCTCATTTCCCTCCAATTTTCCTCTTCTTTAGTAAACTCTGCTTGCACACAAAGGTGCCAGACCTTCCCTCTACCTTCTGCATGGACACTGAGGCTAAGCTGTAGCTGGGGAAACTGAGGAAATGACCACACTGAGGATTTCTGAGGTTCCAGGCACTCTTTTCTCCTCCTGGCCATCTGGGAAAGCCCAAGAGGATGCTGCTGCTCTCCCACATCCTCTAATTCCTCAGGGAGGGAGCGATGCATGCTCTGTGCTCCTCACAGAGGGCTCTGTAAATAGAGGCTCCAGCTGGGGCATGCCAAGAGCTGGCATGGCAGGGATTGCCACTCTGTCAACACAACCCCGCTCCTGACAGGCCCTGCTTTGTTGAAACAATTCCTTGCCATGGACTGAGTTTATCTCTAAGTGCCTGGATTTACACCAGAGATGCAAACAGCCTGGTAAATCTGCCACCAAGGCACGGGGGTGGCATTTATCTGAGTGTCCCCGTGTGCAGCTGGGGATTCTCTGCACTGCTCAGCCTGGACGTGACTCTCTGCCTGTGCAGCAGGCAGCTCCGGGGCTCAGGGGGACTCTTAGCAGCCATAAAATGTGCAATTAACCCCCCCCCTTCCTACTCCAAGCTGTCTCATCAGGCTCCCAGGCCAGCGAAGGCTGCAGCTGGGAAGAGATGAGCGTGCTGTGTTCAGCCTCCAGCTGCAAAGCACATACCCAGTGTTTAAAAATCAGAGCTCTGCCCTCCTCCCTGCACCCAGCCTGTGACCGTGTTCACAGGGGTCTTGGGATGAGGGAAGAGACGAGGATCTGACTCCATGGTTCAGAAGGCTGATTTATTATTTTATTATATATATTACATTAAAACTGTACTAAAAGAATAGAAGAAAGGATTTCATCAGAAGGCTAGCTAAGAATAGAATAGCAAAGAATGATAACAAAGGTTTGTGTCTTGGACAGAGAGTCTGAACCAGCTGGGCTGTGATTGGCCATTAATTACAAACAACCAACATGGGCCAATCACAGATGCACCTGTTGCATTCCACAGCAGCAGATAATCATTGTTTACATTTTGTTCCTGAGGCCTCTCGGCTTCTCAGGAGGAAAAATCCTAAGGAAAGGGTTTTCTATAAAAGATGTCTGCGACACCAGCCCGTGCCCTCTGGCCACCATGTGCCCTCAGAAAAGCCACCTGCTGCATCTCCTCCCTGGCCATCACCTCTCTGCACTCATTTTGGGTGAACAGAGCCTCTTGTTGCAGTCCTGGTGCTGAGCAGATACAAAAGCACTAAATTAATTTTCATAGAGCCTTTCGGTCAAGCAGCTCAAAGCCTTTTAGACTTTAATTGAGCTTTGGAGTTAATGAAGCCTCACTAACATGCCTAGTGGATAAAGAAGTGTTTATGATCCTGTTTTGCAGAGGTTGAGCAGGAAGCTGGGCAGGTTGGTGTATGGGTTGGGTTAAGGTTGTTTTCCCCTTCAAAACTAATCATGAAGCATAGAATGGCTTGATGTATCAAAAGAAATACCTCCAGCACATTGTTCTGGAGACAGTGGGATTTTTTTTCCTCCTAGTTCTCTAAGGAAATTGCCAGCAAACTTTGGGACTGAAATCACTTTTTCTATGCAAACTCAGTCAACTCTTCTAACTCCCTTGACATCAGCAGCACCCCAAGAGGAAAGGCCTTCTGTGCTCAGAGGTCCCAGGCTCTCAGAGCTGTCCATGCTGCATCAAACAGGAGAACTAAATAACTTCCAGACACCATGCAGTGAAACAGTCCACACATTCCAGCTGTTTCCTTCTCCAGGGTGCCCAGGATTTCTGTGTAGACCTGAAGATCTGACCCTGCAAAGTGCCTCACACTGATGGTGGGGAAAATCCCTCCTTCCCTGACCATCCCCATGTAATTCCTTGGTACCTGTGGCCAGGACTCTGCTGTGGCTGCCCAGCACAGGCCCTGGCCTGGTGCAAATTCTCTGTTTTGCTGCTCTCTGCCAGCCCTGGAGAGCACATCCTCCCTGAACAGCAGCACTCCTGCACCACACTGACCTCAACCCACTCCAGTCAGTGCCTTTCAGAGGGACCCTTGGTGGCTGTGAAAGCTTGTCCCAAACTTGCCCTCTCTGTGTGTTTAACTGTGGCCACTGCAGCTGTGACTGGGCTGAGCAGCTCCCTGTGCCCTGCCTGGCTCCTTCTCCATCCTGGCCATCCCTGGGACTTTGTTAAAAACCAATTCCCTTTGACCCCTGCAGCCCTGCTGCCCACATTTGGGATTTTGTTAAAGCCAATTCCCTTTGACACTTGCAGCCCTGCTGCCCACATCTGGAATTTTTTTAAAAAAAAATTCCCCTGGACACCCTGCAGCCCTGCTGTGCATGGGGCAAAGGGGGCTCAGGCTGCCTGGCATTTCCCAAAAGGGAATCTGTCGTGTCCTATATGGATATAAATGGATATAAACCTATATAAAATGGATAAAGCTGGGGACACACGTATCCTCCTTCCCTGCTTTTCCCTTGCCAGGCTCCCTGTGTCTCGTTTTCAGTGTGGGCACAAGCAGAGGACAGCCTTGGGATGCTGTGGGCTGGGCCAAGCAGTAAAGTTTAGAGAATTGTGTGAGCCACACTGGCCTAGAAAACACACAGAAATCACAGGGAAAGACACCTCCATGAAAAAAATCATTGTTTTTCCTTGTGAAGGAAAACATCTGCATGGACACCATTCCTGTGGCTCTCCTTGCAGGGCTCCCCAGTTCCAGAGAGTTTTCCCACACCTCAGGGAAGGCTCAATGCCCGTTGCCTTTTGGGACACATTGAATTAGGATCCTGTCTCCATCTGCTCTTCCTGTGGTGGATTTTCTTGAGGATTTAAAAGAAATCCTTCAGATCCATTGAAAAAAATTATATTTATATACATACATATATATATATATATATACACTTATGTATATACATAAATAGATAGATAGATAGATAGATAGATAGATAGATAGATAGATAGATAGATAGATAGATAAATAAAAAAATTATGTATATTTATAAAAAACCGTGCTTTCAGGCTGTCCCAGGAGCAACCTGGCTGCATCCCACCCCTACAGCTCCACACTCCCCTCCCGGCACTGCCTGAAATCGGGCTCGAGGAGGGGCTTGGGCGTTTCCTGGCCGGACTTTTGGTGGCTTTGGGAGCGGTGTCCCGGCGAGCCCCGTGCGCGGCAGGTGGCGTCGCAGCTCCACGGGAGACGGGCGGCCGCGGGTGGGCGGCGCCGATTAGGATATAATGAGGAAGTAATCAGAGATGCTGGGATGGGGCTCGGGCATGTGGAGATGTGGCTGGGGAATGCGGGGATGGGGCTCAGAGATGCTGGGATGGGGCTCAGGAATGTGGGGATACAGTTCAGGGATGCAGGGATGCGGCTCGGGAATGCGGGGATGGGGCTCAGGGAGGCGGGATGGGGCTCAGGGGTGGAGGGATGGGGCTCAGAGATGCTGGGATGGGGCTCAGGGAGGCGGGAATGGGGCTCAGGGATGCGGGGATACAGCTCAGGGATGAGGGGATGGGGCTCAGGGATGCGGGATGGGGCTCAGGGATGGGAGGGGCCAGGGATGCGAGGATGCGGGATGGGGCTGGGGATGGGGCTGAGGGATGCGGGATGGGGCTCAGGGATGCGGGATAGGGGCTCAGAGATGCGGGAATGGAGAGGATGGGGCTCAGAGATGCGGGGATGGGGCTCAGGGATGTTGGGATGCAGTTCAGCGATGCGGGGGAAAGATGGGGTTGGGAGTGCGAGGCGTTCAGGGGCGGGGATGGGGTTGGGAAGAGGCTCAGGGGGGGGGAGAGGCGCTCGGTCTCTGCCAGCACCGGGAGTTTCTTGTGCATGCCCGAGTTTGCCCCCGAGGCAGGGCTGGGGTTTGTCGGCCTCTCCCCCTTTGTGATGATGGTGGTGGTTGGTGTGTGTGGGCTGCTCATCCCAGACAAATTTGCTCGGGGATATTTCGGCTGAATTGTAGAATCACGGGACAGTTTGGGTGGGAAGGGACATTGAAGATGATCCAAACCCAACAGCCTTGTCGTGGGTAAGAACACCTTGCATCACACCAGGGTGCTCCAGCTGGTCCTGAGCACTTGCAGGGACCCAGGGGCAGCCACAGCTTCTCTGGGCACCCTGTGCCAGGGCCTCTGCACCCTCACATACAGAAATTCTCACCAAGAACCAATCTAACCCTAATCTCTGCCAGTTTAAATCCATTCCCCCCTGTCCTATCCCTACATGCCTTGGAAATCTGTCTGCACTCAGGGAAATCATCACTCCTGCCTTGAGCGAGCATCCCCCTTCTAAAATATGGAAACCTCCTGAAAGGAGTGTGGAATTCTCTGAGTGTCACCCATCTCACACAGACACACAGCCCCTCTCTCACTGTCTGTGCTTCCATCCTGACTCTGCAGGATTTGCAGGCAGAGAGCCTGGAACACCCAAACCATGCTGTGCCTTCATCTTTTTTTTTTTTTTTTTTTTTTAATTTTTATTTATTTTTTCTTCTGCTTTTAAACACTGTTCAATTTTCAACTTCAGAAAAGCTGCGGGGACATTGCCAGAACCACTGCAGTAGGAATTGCACTAAAACTAAATATAGAAATGAAATTTTGGATGAAATACAGGCTTGGGTGCATTTTGGCAGGAGTCTCAGTGTTTTCCTCACAGTGCTGGCTCTGTGTGGAGTAGAATATTCCCAGGAATAGAAGTGGATGGCACTTGGGGCTGCTGTTTTGAAATGTGGAGGGAAAGTTTGCATCAGCATGAGAGGAGTTAGTAAGAAGAATAGAACTGAACACAGATTTTATGTCCTGTGAAATTCCCAGGGTTTATTTAATTTCTAAGTAGAATAAAACTATTTTTTTTTTGGTCTCTCTGTAAGAACAGAATAACCTGGAGATAAATACTTGTGTTTAGAACAATTAGCATCAGTGTCGAACTGTTTGAGCTTTTGGTAACTGATAGCTCATTCTGACACTTCCATCTTGACTTTTGATAATGTGGCAAGAGTCCAAAAAAAGCCAAAATAAATGGCAAAGTAGAACTGTATCAAAACAATAAAATAGAAGTGAAATTGGCCTGTTCCTGCAAGCACTTTGCATTCATGGAAAAGCATACACTGCCTGAAAAAACCTTCAGTGGAGCAACTTTTGACCCAGCTCTGTTTAGATTTTCATTTGCCATGGCAAGAGCAGAGGCATATGCAGTTTTCAGGTCCAGGTGAATTGTAATTTATAATATTGCTTTTAAATGAAGCAATACATAAATATTTGTGTATAAATATCTGTGTATTTAGAGATTAATTTTTAATTTAATTTTTTTCCCAGCTGCTGAATTATGATTTAACAGGTGTAATGCCTATGGGGTATCCTGCAGTTATTCCACGGGTTCATTGCCTTCAGCCCTTCCCAAGGAGCAGGGCTTTGAGGAGGATGCTGCTGGTGAGAGATATGAAGGACCTTGGAAATCAACAAATTGAAGACCTGTCTCCTGCAAGTTTAATTTTATTAAGGAAGTTTCTCATGCCTGAGCACAGCAATAACCATTCCCTGCAGGGTGGGAAAGCCCATGGGAAGGTGGATGCCTGTGGTGGGCTCCTGTCCTGCTTCCAGCTCTGTCACCCATCTCACTGTGTCCTTCCCTTGACACCTCAAAATCAGAGAGGCACACACACACACACCAGGGTGAGATCCATGGGCCTGTGAGAGAATTTAGGTGCGAAAAACAGAATTTATCTCCATGGTGCTGCTTGTGCAGCTCTTGCAGGGTGTGGCTGGCACATCCCTGTCACCTGCAATGGGAGGACACCGTTCCCTGTGATGAAGGTTTCACCACTCTGGGTTTCTGTTTATTTCTTGATTTATCTGTTTTAAACCCCAGCCCCTGGCTGGGTGTGTGGAGCTGCCTGTGAGGGAGCTTCAGCACATGGTGGTGATTGCAGGGGGTGTCCCCACAGACACCCCAAGCTGTGTGGGCAGCAGAGCTCCCTTTTTCACTAACTGCTCTGCTTTCCACTTCACAGTGCTGCTGATTCCCAGGGAACTGTTCCTGGGAACCTTGGTGCCACCACTTGCAGCAACCCCAGTACTGCATGGGGGCTTCCCAGGGAACTCCTGTAAGAGCCTGAAAGAGGGATGTGGGACTCCAGGGGCTCTCCAAAATGCAGGTTATTGTATCCAAGATGTTCCAGCAGTCCAGGGTCGTGGGTGACAGAGCTGTGCCTACAGCTGTCAGCTCCAGCTGCAGGCAGGCCTGGAGACCCTTTGGTTTTGGTTACATTGCATTATAGACTTTTCTGTGCTGAGCATCTTAATACAGCAGAACCAATCTATACCTTAACTGTTATCTACAGCCTATCATAACTACTGTAATTACCATGTTCACGTTACTGTTCTCCAATCACTAAAAGTTAGTACATTACAGTTTAAGCTAGAAGTTGTTTTTCAGTTTTCTTGCACTGGAAAATTCTGAGACCTTTTTTCTACTTGCAGCATTTGCTGACTTGTTTGCCTGTGCTCTCTTCCTGCTTGGTAAAAACATCTTCTTGTTTGGGGTGGGTTTATCCTTTGCTCTAAGCCATAAAACCCCTTCTAACTAACACACCCTTTGTCTCCTTGGTTATCCACTAAGACTGGCTCAGCAATTCTTTTCTTCTAATCAAAACTTGCTTCCAACTCTATTCCTTCATCAGACTCCACATTTAAAAATCTTTCTGCTAAGCATACATATCTGTGAGACATTATTGTCATACTTTCATCCTTCCCAACAAACTCCCTCCTTCCTCCTCATTCCCCTGCTCCCTCCCACACTTCTCCTACTCACAGTCACTGTGACCCAGCTGAACTCACCTGGGCTTTCATAATGAGAGACCTGGAACCCAGCACTGTGGCATTCACATTCCCTGAACATGATTTCTTCACCCAGGGTTTTTCTCCCGGGAAGCTGAGAAGCCTCAGAGAAAAGGAAAACAATTCTTATCTCATTTGCTTCTCCTGTGTTGTGCTCATGGGGAATGTGTTTGGAGATTGTTTACCCACAGGTGATTGTTCCATTGGATTCTGCTGGGAGTTGTTTTCACTCTTTGGCCAATCAGGGCCAAGCTGTGTCAGGACTCTGGAGAGAGTCAGGAGTTTTCATTATTACCTTTTTAGCATTCTGTATGAATCCTTTCTGTATTCTTTAGTTTAGTATAGTATTCTTTAATATAATATATTATAATTAAGTCATAAATTAGCCTTCTGATAAGATGGAGTCAGATTCATCATTCCTTCCTTCATCAGTGGCCCTGCATTTACAATACAGCACCTCACCCATTTCCTGAGCTCCTGGTGAGTGGGGAAACTAAACTCCAACTAAAACTAAAGGATTCATTTTGTGGCGAGCTGGAAATGAGGAGGCAGGAGGTGAAATCTGGGCTGAGAAGGGAGGTTGGGTTTGCTGAGATTCTGTGGCACAGAGGAGCCTTCCTGTGGTGACTCAGCCTGCTGATAACTTTTTGGCTTGCTTGCCTTGGTTTCATAGTGCTGTGCTTTTCTTAAATTCCTTCACAGCCAACAAGACCTGTGAAATTTGAGGTTTCTGCTGGTTTTAGGCTTCCTGTGAATTAATTTAGCACTTGTGAAATAAGCTACTGGATTGTAAGTGTATTTTCAGCTCCACCAGGATAAGGAACACGGGGCCTGATTAGGAGGAATGGCTGAGAGAAACTCAGTGCTTCTGTTGTGAAATGCAGGCTCTGGGGCCCAAAGCTTGGGGGGGACTCTGCCTGACTATTGGAAAAGAATTCACATATTTTTGGTGAAATTTCTGTTAAAGAAGAAAGAGAGTGGGAGCAGAACATCTGAGGAGCTCTGGAGGGAGATGTTCACCTGCTACACTAGAGAACCTGCTTTGAATCCCTGGTCTTAATTAAAAGAAGAGGGGAAATGAATCTGAATCTTTCCCAACTCAGTTATTCCTCTTTATCCCCAACACATGGATCAGTAGCATGGACAATTCTTCCTTTAAGTGTTACGAGAAAATTAAAAAGGTCTCATTACATTCCACCATAGAAGCAAATTAATAATAATATTATTATTAATATCATTACCTCATTCATCTCTCACAAGAAAAACAATTCACTTGCAACTATAGCCAAAGCTTGTTTTGCTGGAGGAGAATTGGGAATCTCAGGGTCATCCCAGCTTCTGTTCGTGGTGCTTTGCTGCTCCCCTGATCCCCCCATGGCCCCTGCTCAGTGCCAGGTCCTTGGTCTCAGCCTGTGCTGGAGCTGCTCACACATTCCCTGTGCTTCCCTGGGAGGTGGAAACAGCCCCTAACTGTCCTTGACCTACTCCAGAGAGAGGTTATAAAGCATAATTAATTTCACTTTCAGAAGAGCTTCGAGTTCCCAAGAAGAAAAATGCTGGAAAAGTGCAAATCATGATTAATCATCATTATGATTCCTATAAATTCCCACTTCAGCTTGGTTGGAAAACAGGGTATTTAGGAGGTAGAAAGGCTAGAGTGGCCTGGCTGTGCCCTTGGCCCACAAGGGGATGCAGTGTGTGGAGTTACACCTGATTAACACCAGTGCAGGGAGGGAGAGAATCAGAGCCCACAGTCTCCTCTGCACTAATGCTTAGTGCTAAATTGCTGCCAGTCTCTCCCTGAAGCCTCCAGGAGACAGTTCAGTACTGGCTGTTCCTCTCTTTCTCCCTTGTGGAGGGCTTGGAAGGTTTAATTCAATCAGATTCCTAAATGGAAAATAACAGTGCCATGAAAAAAACCTGCCACGGATGTCTGTGAAAAGGATTTTGTCTTCGGTGAGTTTTGATCTGGATCCTGAAAGAGCAAGACAAAACCCTGTGATTGACATCCTTGTTCTGCAAAAGGTGCCTTGGAGGAAGCTTTCAGAGCCAGAGGTTTCCTTTGCTGCAGGGGGTGTGGAGAAAGTCCAAGTTTCGCAGATTTTGTTGGTTTTTATTTTGTATTTTTTTTCCCATTTGCAGTGTAAAGATGTGAGATCTTCTGAAGTCTTACTTTTCTGGAGACAGCAGCTCACCTCAGCAGAAAAAACCAAGGATTTACAAATCACTGCTGGTCTCCCTCCTGACCACTGATCCCCCTGGAACGATGCTCTTACCCCAGTGAGGTCCCAAAGTCCCAAACCCCTCTCAGCCCTTCTGAGCCTGAAAAATGACGGAAGGAGGGTCCAAGGGATCCTGCCAAGGTTTGCCAGGAATCCATCCTGCTTTCCTCCTGGGATGCTCCTGCCAGCATCATCCTTGCGCAGACACTAGAGATTTTATTTTTATTTTTATTCCCCTGCTAGGCTAAAATCAGGGGGTTTTTTTGACATTTGCTGTAAATCAGAGATGTTTTCTTTCAGTGACAATGATACTTCTCTGTTGGGTGTGTGGCACTGGGCTTGGGCTGGCTGGGTGCTGGGTTTAACAGTGGTGCACTGTGAAAAACACTCTCAGTTTTCACTTTTAGATGGGTTTGTTCAGCCCCACTCTCTGGGACATCCACAGAAATCCCACAACCTTCCCCCTCCCTTGTTCCCTGAGGGAGGGAGGAGAGGGATCTTTGCCAGAGCTCCCCCTGTCCATCCATCACCAGGAAAGTGCTGTGACAAACAGCCAGATTCACCCTGGTGCCAGGCAGCCATCAATGGATTTGTTTGTTAATGCAGCTTCTCCCAGGTTGTGTTTTCCCTAATGAGCAGCATCCAAATGCCAGCCTGTCCTCAGGGGTACCTCAGCCTCCCCAGCTGAGGGCAGTAACCAGATTAGAGGCCATGCTGCTCACAAGGGCCTCATGTGCTCTCTCAGCCACTTGCACTTATTTTTTTATTACTTGGATGTTTCTGGTTTTTTTTTTTCCCCACTGATGTATTTTTTCCCCTCCTCCCAATCGCTCTCTCCCTCAGCTCTCAGTGAAACAAATGTGATCTGACACACACACACACTCACACACACACATGGTGTCACCTCCCCTGTCCCTGTCTGTCACCTCTCCCCTGTTTGCTCCCCACACTGCCCAGCCAGACGGGGATGGCTCCACTCAGGTCATGCTCCCCAAGGAAAATCTCTGAACCTTCCCCTGGTGAACCCTTCCTGTATGAATGGGAAATCGGATGAAGAGCTGCTTGGAATGGAGTAAATGTGCAAACATTGTGGTTGCTGGGAGGAGGGGCAGGACTGTGGCTGGGGGGAGAGGCAGGGAGAGCCACAGAACCACAGAATGGTTTGGGTTGGAAAGGACCTTACAGATTACTCTGTGCCACTCCCCTGACATGGCAGGGACACCTCCCACTGTCCCAGTGTCCAGCCTGGCCTTGGGCACTGCCAGGGATCCAGGGGCAGCCACAGCTATGCCATGGCCTCATCATCCTCACAGGGAACAATTCCTAATTCCCAATATCCCATATAACCCTGCTTTCTGTCCTTTTGAAGCCATTCCCTGTGTACTGTCACTCCAAGCCCAGGTAAAAGAGGAGAAGACAACATCCCACCCAGCCTGTGTGGCTTGAGGACTGGGAGCACTGGAAGGAGAACTTCTGGAGGGAAAGGTATGATCATGGTAAAATAAACCAGATTGAAACACCTAAGTGGCAGGAGAGGAAGCCTCAGTGCTGGGCAGACACCTCCTTAGGATGCAGAGAGCTTTGGGGTCAGAGCCAGGGGTTCAGGGTGCTCAGGAGCAGTGACAGCTCTGTCCAGCTTGGCAGCAGGGCACAGAAATGCTCTGGTGGCCAGAAGGACCCAGCCTTGAGGAATAAAACCTCCAAAAAACCTGAACCAACAGAACTGCTCAGCTCCTGCCATCCAAGGATGAGGAAGAGAGTTTGCTTCCCATCACACTTCACTTTTGGCTTTGATTTCCAGCTCCGTTTTATCAACCTGTGGTCACCTGCTGTAGCAGCGAGCTGTGTGTGATTAATGGCCCCAGAAATGTTCTTGGGTTTGAAAAGCTGCTTGTTTGGGATTTGCACTGAGTGTAGGTTGCTGGATTTTATTTTATTTTATTTTATTTTATTTTTATTTATTTTATTTTTTTTATTTTTATTTTTATTTTATTTTAATCTTGGCAGCCAGTTCACACCACATGTGCCTCATTTTGGAAAGGCTGGAGGTGGAGGGGAGTGACAAGGAGCAGGATTCCTGCACTGAGGGAAAGAGCTTGCAACTATCTGTACCTCAATCTTTGCAATGTTTGCTTTTCTTAAACTTCAAAGCCACCTTGGATATGTCTGTGGGACTGACTCACTGAGCAAATAGCAAACCCAGACTCTTTGGAGAAATTCTCTTTCTGGGAGCACACAGACTCCCCTGAACATGTGACTCAGAGGGGCAATAGCAGAAAGTGGCGAAAAAGTTATTAAACTTCTCCTGAAGTAGAAATAGGAAAACTTTCATTCTCTAAGAATTTATTTTCCTGACTTTTTAATAAAATTTTTGACCTTCCAGGATGAAGTTTCTTTTCTCCCTAGAATTCTAAAAATAACTTGACATTTTTCATGGAAGAAAATGTCTTCCATCCAGATTTCATTTGGTCTTATACCCACAAAGCACACTCATACCACTAATTCTTTGCATTTCTAGGCATGAAATTCACCCATGAAATGAGGGAATTATGAAATTAACTGTCTTGAGAACTCAGCTTGACTTGGCTCAGTCTAATAAGATGGTAGGCACCTATAGATATTTATATTTTAAAAACTATCTGTGTGGTGCAGCTGGGCTCAAACTTGGAGAACCCTCATGTTGCATCTCTGACTTCTCTAACTCCTCCCTGAGCACCAGGTCTGATGAAAGAGGAAATATATTGCAAAAAGTTTTTTCATTTTTTCACATTTTATTGCAAAATGTTTTGCAAAAAGTTATTTCTAACCCCAGATCTCTGGCTTGGAAAAGCAGCAGGAAGCTGCTTCCCCCAGCACTCCCCACTGACTGTGCTCTCAAGGTGTTGGTGGCTGGTCCCAGGGCAATACTGGGAGTTACAGCCCCTCCCCATGAAATATCCACTGGAACTGCAGCTCCTGCTGCCCTGGGATTTCTGGGCTGTTTTTCAGTGTCTGCCAGTGATGTAAATCTGTCACTGTGATATTTTCTGAAAAATCCCTTCGCCAGGATTTCTCCTCCTGGCAAGACAAGAAGTGTCAGCTTCTCCATGTTTTGCTGCTCTGGAATGTGGTCTGGAGATTGTTTATCCAAAGATGTGAATTGTTTTAATTTAATGACCAATCACAGCCAGTTGTGTTGAGGCTCTGAGAAGTCCCAAGTTTTTATTATTCATTCTTGTTAAGCCTTCTGATGTATCCTTTCTCTTTCTTTAGTATACTTTCAGTATAGCATAATTAATATAATATAATATACTATAATATAATATAATACATTAGCCTTCTGAGAACACGGAGTCAGATTCTCATCTCTCACCCCATCCTGGGGACCCTCACAAACACCACAGTGAACCCTCACGGACCAGCCTTTGGAATATCCTTTTTTATCTGTTGCTGCTCCCTGTCTGTGTGAGCTGCAATCCCCCTGGACAGATGTGATCTCTGCCCAACATCTGGAAAAGGTGGCTTTTAATTCCTAATTTTACCCCACCAGGACACCTTTTTTTCCCTTTTTTCTGCATCTCCAAAGACCCTGACCCCCCACTCCATCCTGCCTTCCTTAAACACAGCCTGTGCCTCTGGTGCCCCTCACAAACCCCTGCCCAATCCCTTCCTAGGTCTGACAACTCTAAAGACAAAATACATGAACAGATGACATTAAAATAACCTTGGCAAAGGGGGTCTTGCAAGTTCATTGGTGATTTTAGCTTCCACCATGGCCTCAGGAGCATCATCTTCCTTTCTTCCAGCTTATAACTGGGTATGGAATCATAATGGCCTGCACTGGGGTTTGGAGGGAGGAGGAAAAGGAAAACAGATGCTACAACTAAGCTGGGATTTCCCTGAGTAAATAAATTATAAAATTACATTAAAGCACCATTTGAGTTGCATATAAAAGCTAGAAAATGAATGTCTCCTCCATAATTGCTGCAAAGGGCCCCCAACAGCCATTTCTATTTGCAGTTTCATATTTCAATAAACTTTTTTATTTCTATTTGAGTGAACGTTCCTGTTCATGAATATTCTGAGGGATTCAGAGCACTGTCCAAAACTAATGCCAATTTTTGGGCTACAACCCCATTCCCCCTCAGTCTGTGCTGATACTCCCCCCTCCATGCCCATGGAAAAGCAGTGAGAGGACTATGACAAACATCTCCAGAGAGAATTGCTTTAGCTCAGACACAAAATCAGCTTTCTGAGAGGTTTTAAGAAAACAAGTGAGCAAGCACAAAAATCCCTATTGCCTTTGCAGACACCCCCTTTTTGCCCTTTCTTTTCTCAAATCACTCTTTCTGTGGTCGTCCTAATTGGATCTACAGGACTCCCCATGCTCCCTCAGAGCCCCAGTGCTGCTGCAGACTTATAAAACCTCCTACCTTAGGGTACAACTCGAGTTGTACTTTTCTCCCTCTTTTCTAGTAGAAATCATGTCATTTGTGGATGGATGGAGCCTTTCCTTCAGTGTTTAAATTGAACCCAGCTTGTGCAACATGCTTAACTAAATTAAGGAATGGAGGAAATCACTCGCTCACCTTGTCCTGAAAGCTCAAAGCCAGGAAATGAGAAGGCTACACTGCTCTTTTATTTTTTTTTTTCCTTATCCAGGACTGAAATAAGAACTTGTTCCTTCAGATTTTTCAGAGGGAAAGAGCTTGGTCTAGCAAGAAATCAGCTCAGTCAGGGGTATGAAAGAGACCCAGTTTAGGTTCCTGCTGTGAATCATGCAATGGATATCACCTGGCTTCCCTTATCCTGAAAAGTTTCTGCTCCTTTTGAGTTTTGAGCAGCAATTCCCCTTTGAGAACATTTACTCTTGAACCTGACACACAACAGCAGAGAAATTTCAGTTTAATCCATCTCTCAATAAATAGAATTAATTACAGGCTGACCTATTTGATGATTGAGGCTGTGCTGTGAAATGTCGGACCCAGGAACTTCACCTTTCCTTTTCCTTCAGACTTGTTACACAAGGGCCATCAAATGTACTTCACCTGCAAGAATTTCCTTCTCCCCATGCAAGGATTTCTCTCTCTCCCCATTCAAGGACCTCTCCCCATGCAAGAATTTCCCTCTCTCCATTGAAGGACCTCTCTTCATGCAAGAATTTCCTTCCCTCCATTCAAGGAGCTCTCCCCATGCAAGAATTTCCCTCTCCTCATGCAATGATCTCCCTCTCCCCATTCAAGGACCTCTCTTCATGCAAGAATTTCCTCCTCCACATGCAGGAATCTGCCTGTCCCCGTTGAACGACCTCTCCCCATGCAAGAACTTCCTTCTCTCCATTCAAGGCCCTCTCCTCATGCCAGAATTTCCCCTCTCCCATGCCTTTGCCCTTTCTTTTCTCAGCTCACTACCTCTGTGCTTGTCCTGGTTGGATTTACAGGGCTCCTCATGCTCCCTCAGAGCCCCAGTGCTGCTACAGACTTATAAAATCTATTTTGCTGGATTGCCCTGTCCCATGGGAGGCACTTAAGCAGTGAGAAGATAAATTTGGGATTCAATTCCCATCAGGCAATCCAGTACCAGCCTGGTGTTGCTGTGGAGCAGCTCTGGATTGCTCAAACCCCCTCCTCAGGGCTTTGCCCAGCTTTCCTTGTCAATTAAGCTGATGCAGTGCACTTTGCAGAGGTCATTCATGGAGTCTCCATATCCTGATTGCTTCAGGGAATATTCCCTGTGCTGCTTTGGATGGAGGGTTTTGGTGGTTTTTTTTTTTTTTTTTTTTTGTTTGTTTTGTTTTGTTTTTTGGTTGTTTGGTTGGATTTTTTGTTTGCGGTTTTTTGGGTTTTTTGTGGGTTTTTTTTGTTTTGTTTTTGTTTTTGTTTTTGTTTTGGGGTTTTGTTTGTTTGTTTTTGTTTCTTGTTTTCTGTTTTTGTTTGTTTGTTTGTTGCATGATCAAAACCTGCTTTTTGGGAATCTGGAGTGCTGCTGGCTCAGGACCACGAGGAAAAATGCTGTGAGATGGGGCTCCAAGGGGAGCTACCCCTGTATTTTTTTATTTTTGAAGAGACATCACACCACGGGCTGGTTGTGCCTCCTGCTTTGCTGTGAGCTGGCTGAGGGGAGGCTGGGGCTCTGTGCCGGCTGCCAGGCAGTGCAGGGTGCAGGGGAGAGGGGCTGCTGGAGCGAGCTGGGTCCATATGTCCGTAGGCATCCCAGAGACTGGTGCAATATGGAGCAGCTCAGGCTTTGATGAATGTTGTCATTAGTGTTCGTGGCACTTACGGGCTCCCATTTATCCTGAGCTACAGTGATTTATGTCCAGAGCACATATCCAGGCACAAAGTACTTTAAAAACTTGTGTGTGTGGGAAGGGGGTCTCTAAGAGCTTTAGGCTCTTTCCCTCCTCTCCTTCCCCACAAGTTAATCCTGGTTAAAAACATGCCAGGGTGCCACTGTGACAGGGATCCTTCCCTCCTCCCCATGGCTGTCCCCTCTGCCCCTCTTCTCTGCATTAAGAAGACTCCTTTGTAGTATTGTGTGTCCTGTATGGGTTTTATTGTAAAGTTGGCTATTTTTTATAAGTTAAGATTTTGGTTTGACCCTCGGTTCCCGCCATGTTCTCCCTCACAATGTTTTGCTCCTCCCGCCAGTTGCCTGTCCATCATTGTAACCAACCCCCTTTCATTTCGAGAAATTTCTATGTCAATCTTCCCTTACTTAAGATATGATTTGTCCCCTCAGCCTTTTCCCACCCCTGGGCCATTCCTATTGGTTCAGTTGTGTGCCTTGCTCCTCCCCTGGGCTTCGCTCATTGGTTCCTCATAAAGGATCACGCCCTTCCCCTTTATAAGCACCTCCCCAACGGTTTTTCCCTGACGCCATTACTGGTGCCGCCTGGGTTAATGAAGGATCTTGGGGCCCATTTGCGTGTTCACTCCTTCCTTCCTTCGCCTCAGAACTTCGCAGTCCTGCTCTCGCCTGTGTCACCACACCGCAGGCGGAGCCACTACTCGGGGTTCTCGCCGAGGACCTGGGAGTGGCGGGATTCGTGGTCTCCCCCTGTCACTCTCGGAGCGGCTAGCCGGCCCCCGTCAGCTCCAGTGGCCGCGGGACGAGACTGCACCCCTTATCCCTAAAAACTTGACTTTTTAAAGTTCCTGACATTTCACCTTCTCCTCACACAGCCCACAGCGCATTTCCAAAGCTGCCTGCTCGTGCCGGGGTGGGGATGCAGGGATTGCACCTGGCTGGTTGTGGGAATGAGCTTGGAAACCTCGCTGACAGTGTGACAGTGGAAAATGCAGGAGGGGAAAAGAGGTGGAGGACAGGTCTGATTGTTTGGTGAAAACCCCCGGATTTCTGTCCTTCCTAGTCCCAATTAATTTTCTGTTGGGCAAAAGGAAGACTCAAAGCCAAGAATCGCATTATGATACCAGGAAAAGTTGCCTTCCCTACTTTTGTTAGATATGAATAACTTTTTAAAGAGTCAAAATGACAAATGGCAGGCATTCAATCCCAAAGTTTTTATTGAACCCAAGCGAGTTTTTTCCCCCACTCTTTCTGTTCCATTTTAAGAAAAAATAGACCATTTTTGTCCTGATTTGGATGGGGAAGCTGATCTCAATCTTTTACAGAATGGGAACTCAGCTTTCTGATGAGCTCTGCCTGAGTGTGGACTCCCCAGTCAGCAGTTTAATGCCATTCTATTCATTTACACCCGTGTAAATCAGGAGTAATTGTCCTGAATCAATGTCACCGTGATTGACCAGATTTTCAGAAGAGCTGAGCTCCCAGCTAAGCCCCTGCCATACGTGGCCAGATGTATTTATTTATTTCATTTAAAGAGCTCCGTGGATACCTATCCCCTCTGAAATTGGGCACTGAGTGACAATATTGAATGCTGATTGCAGCTTGTCAGAAAATGAGGGAGGGGAGGAAAAGCAATATTTGCAAAATGCTTTGAAAAAGAGTTGGGTTTTGGAGGGTTTTTTTCCTTACTTTTCCTTTTCAAAGAGCGTTGTGTTTTTCTCGGTTAACTTCCATCCTCCTCCCCCTTCCAAGGCTTTGTGCACATTTCCTGCTTTCTATTCCTGAATTTCCTATTCCTGCCTGTGCCTGGGAGATGCATCGCAGCCCAAAATATGCATGAGACACCCCAAGGAGTGAGGGGCTGCCAAAAAATGACTCCCCAAAGGTGAAGCGCTCCCCAAACCTCTGCTGGTGTAACAATTGTCCTATTTGGGTGTGAGCTTTCCTCTGCAGCCAAAGGTTCAAGCAAGTCTTGAGACACATTTTAAAGATTTTGAGGTTTTTTTTCCTCAAGGAAAGAGAGGTGAAGGTTGGGGATGGACTTGGAAAGGACAGGGTCCATTTGAGTGACATTTAAACAATTGTCTAATGTAAGATGTCCCTACCCTTGCTGGGGAGTTGGGCTTGGATGATCTTGAAGGTCCCGACCCAAGCCATGGGAGCACTCTGTGGTTCTGTGTGCTTTGCCCAGATGTGCCACGGCTGGATTCCACTCTGCAGCTCTGCCTTCAGCCCTGAATGCTGCCCTTTGAAGCACTTTCCAGCCACAGCAGTGGGGCAGCCACCAAAGGGAGATACAAGAGCCTGAATGAGAGATGTGGTATGCCAGGGGCTCTCCAAAATGCAGGTTATTGTATCCAAGAGGTTACAGCAGTCCAGGGTGGTGGGTGACAGAGCTGTGCCCACAGCTGTCAGCTCCAGCTGCAGGCAGCCTGGAGACCCTTTGGTTTTGGTTACAATGCATTCTAGACTTTTCTTTGCTGAGCATCTTCATACAGCAGAACCAATCTATACCTAAACTATTATCTACAGCCTATCATAACTACTGTAATTATCATGTTCATGTTACTGTTCTCCAATCACTAGGTTAGTACATTCCAGTTCAAGCTAGAAGTTGTTTTTCAGTTTTCTTGCACTGGAAAATTCTGAGACCTTTTTCTACTTGCAACTTTGCTGACTTGTTTGCCTGTGCTCTCTTTCTGCTTGGTAAAAATATCTTCTTGTTTGGGGTGGGTTTATCCTTTGCTCTAAGCCATAAAACCCCTTCTAACTAACACAGCCTTTGCCTCCTTGGTTGGCCAGTAAGACTGGCTCAGCAATTTTTTTCTTTTATATCAAAACGTGCTTTTATTTCTATTCCTTCATCAGACTCTACATTTAAAAATCTTTTTGCCAAGCACACATATCTGTGAGACTTTCTTGTCAAACTTTCATCCTTCCCAACAGGGAGATTTGGGGCACTCTGTGTGGGGCTCCAATTTGTCCTGCTGCACACACTTCGATCTTTGAGGTGGCCTTGCTGCCACCTCCCTTACCCCATTCCCAGGCACCCTGTGTGTACAGAAGGGCTGTTTGCTGCCCTGAGGCTCTGCCCTGGATGAGGAGGTGCTTAATGGCCTCTCTTCTCCCCTCCCTGCAGTTTCCCTGCTCTCCCCTTGGCTCTGGTGGATGGATGGATGGAGGACACCTCAGGGATCCAGGGTGTGTGGGTGAGGGCAGGGGCACAGGGCCTGGGGGAAGGAGGATGCTCTGTGTGTGTTGAACCACATGTTCTCATTTGGATCCACATGGAATAGGAAAGGCAAGCAGAAACCCAATTAGTGACCTCTGAACCAGCCTGTGTTATCTCTGGGAGCACGCTGCCATCTGCCAGCTCCTCCACCACCCCACAGCCCCTCCCTCTGCCCAGCTAAATCCAGCAGGTGGTGGAGCTGGAGACACCACACAGGGGCCCAGATTTAATAAAACAAACCCTGATCACCTCCCACCCCCCAAAACATCCTCCAGCCCCTGGCTGTCTGCAGCCTCCTCTCTTCACCTCACTCATCCTGCAGATCGACTGGGCTTGGGAAATTCTGGCTTTGCTGCCCCTGCAAGGGTTGAGAGCATCTCAGAGCACTGATGAGGAGCTCTTTTGACTGCTGATAGCTGGGCTGACAGGGCTCAGCTCGCACCACAGGCTGCTGTCAGCAGTTCGCTGTCTGCTGTGGTCAAAGAAAGCTGCCCCCAGCCAGAAAGAGGGAGATTTCCAGGGAGAACACAGGGAAAAAAAAATAAATCTCCTTGCAGTTCTGGCATCTGAGCTTGCGATCTGGGCATTGCTGCAATGAAACCCAGAGGTGGGAGACAGGCAGAGCTGGACCCAGAGATGCTGCTGACATGAGCTGCCAAGGGAAGGCTGTTCCCTGGTGCTGACCTTGCTCTTGGGTGGATGCTGCTCTGAGATTTTGCAGGGATCTGGACAGAGGTGGCCATGTGCAGGTTTGTCCTCGCTGCTGTGACACAGCAGAAAGGGAAGAAAATGGCAACAACATGGCCTGGGTGCCATGACCTGGGTGCTGGGCATAGATGGAGCTCCCCACCAGCCCCTGAGTTTGTCCCAGTGCTCTGAGAGGCTCAGGGCATGGCAGAGGGATTGGTGGCACCCACAGCTCGTGGTGCAACCCGAAGGAAGGAGGAGAATGAAAGGCATGGCTCCCTGCACCAAACAACCTGGTGGGACGCTGAGAGGGACACTCCTCCCAGCTTGTCCCTCTCTGTGACTGGCCAAGATTTTGGCTGTGCCACTTTTCCCCCCCAGCAGCCTGGATAATTGTGTGTTTACAGCAAAATTGACAGATGGGAGTTTCAGTGTTTCACGGAGGCAGATGGCATCAGAGGAGGGTGGGAAAAGTCTGGCAAGGAAATGCCAAGCGGCTCCGTTCGTGCCAAAGCTGCAGCATATGCCTGCCTTATGCAAAGCAGCCCTGTTTTCCTCCAGAAAAGTTCAGGGAGGTAGAGCTGTGAATCAATAACCTGGGTCTCCTGTCAAATGCTGCACGAGCCCATGGTCTCTGTCTTTCCCAGCTAGAGAGAAGTGTCTGTGAACATGGGAACTGGGAAGGAATTTGAAAATTGGCCCCTGGCTCCAGCTGTGTGTGGGTCCAGGTGTTCCCCAGGCTCTCTGTGGTGTTGTATCCCCCCTCCATCCCATCCTGCACCAAGGGGATCTCTGTAGGAATGAGCTGAACTTTGCTTTCCTCTGCAGAGCACAAGGTGCTCTCACTGGGTTCAAACCCCACCATTACATCCAGAGGCTTGGAGAAGGCTCAGCCTGTCATTGCTTTGCAAACCCTGCCTCCCCAGGTCAGGAAAGGACAGGGACACTTGGCTGCTCCCAAGGGATTACCTTATTTCACTTTCTTACCACTTCACACAGTCTGGGATTTTATGTTCCAAAATCCGCTGCTGGAACTGTGTCTCATACTGGAGGTTGAGGTTTTTTTCTGCTGTAAGTTGAGGAGTACTGGTAAGGAGTTTGCTTTTCTATACATATGTAGATATCAACTACACAGAAATAAAAACCTGGATGTTTTCAGCCTCCAAGAACACTCATCCCAAGCACCCACCTGCCTGAGGACAAGGATCCCCACGTGAACTCTTCTGAATAAAATGGGTGAGTGGGAAAGAAAGGAAGAGCAAAACTGCAGCATCATCATCATCCTCCCTGCTCCCTCCCTGCTCCAGAGCTTTGCTGAGCTTCCAGTGCTGTGGGGTAACCCAGGAATTCTGTTCACTCTGTGTTACAGGATCTGTGAGAAATGAGCTCTCAGAGCCTCCCTGGATGGGATGTCCCAGCTCTGGCCACTCATTTGCCGCAGTTCATTATTCTTGGGAGGGAAAGGGGCATGTTCAGGTTGTTTTTCTCTCTCTTTCAAACCCTGCCATCTCGATGGGATGCAGGAATTCAGCTGCACCCCACAAAAAAGGGTAATAAACCCTGGGCCCTCAGCCCAGCAATGGGAATGGCCCCAAGGGGAGACAACTTCTTAATTCCCCTGACTACAGGCTCCTCTTCCTTGGCAGCTATCACTGAATTCAGCTCAATTTTTGTTCTGCAACGGATTTCCTTTAAATCCCCATTGAAGGATTCAGCAGTGAGCTTAAACTGTTGGTGATGAGATTGAAAAACTTCAGTGGGATGCAGAGATCCATCCCTGCCTGGGATTTTGTGGGAGCTGAGGGGGTCCAGCACATTGTGCACGGTGCAGGATCAGGCTGTGAGCCCTGACACTGCATTTCCCCCCCAGAAATCCCCACCACTGCTGGGGACTGTGGTTTGTCTCTAATAGAGAAATATCCACCTCCTCCAATGATTTATCTCGTGTTTGAGCAGCCTGATAATTCCCAAATCCACAATTCCCTCCCACAAATGTAGAATCCTCCTCACTTACCAGACTTCTTGTTGACAACTTAATATTAGGGGCTCTGAAGAAGATTTTGAAAACCTGGGAAGATCCTGAAAACCTGGATTCTCCCATCAAGCTGTACACTGTGCTGGCAGCCTCACTGGAGAAAACTGCTTCCAGAGGAGGCTGAAAACACAGTCCTGGTCATTCCTGGCAAATAAATGCATTGTAACCAAAACCAAAGGGTCTCCAGGCCTGCCTGCAGCTGGAGCTGACAGCTGTGGGCACAGCTCTGTCACCCATGAGCCTGGACTGCTGTGACCTCTTGGATGGAATAAACTGCATTTTGGATACAATAAACTGCATTTTGGATACAATAAACTGCATTTTGGAGAGCCCCTGGACTCCTGCATCCCTCATTTGGGCTCTTACACACTGGGGTGCAGGAAGGGGGTGCAAAGCAGGGAGGAGGGAGAAATACTGAGCTAAGGAGGTGGGCAGGCAGCCCTGCTGTGGGGGAAGGTTAAACTCCTATTGATCTGTACAAGGAAAACGTTCTCACTGCTTCTCATCCTCCTTTCAGATGATCCTGCATCAAATAAAAAAAAAGGGCTGTTTTCCAAGCCTGGCTTTGGAGATCTTTTCAGTGATATAGCAGATAAACAGCCGCTTGCTGACAGTGGAGGTGCCAAAGTGATTTTTTTGATGATATAAGCTGGGCGGGGAGGGAGGAGGGACAGGAGAGTTGCTGAACGTGATGGAATGAGGAGGAAGGTGACAAGCAGGGCTGGGACAAGGACACTGGGATGATGGGAGACAGCTCAACGCAAGGTGGAGGGATGCATGGTGGGCAAGGGAATGCCCAATGCCAGGAGCTGCAGCTGGATTCCTCTCTCAGGAAATCTCAGCAGTGCTCTGAGGTCTGCCCCCAGAGAAAACAGAGTCTTTGCTCAGCTCTGCTCCAGGGCAGAGCACAACTATCTTCATTTCATTAAGGGACACAAAGCACATTACAAACCTTCTGCCACTTTCAGCTTGGGAGGTTTTATTCCTTGCCTAACACACGTGTTGGGTGTAGGATAAGTGAGGTGGACAGGGAGCTATCCACCTCATGGACACAGGAGAAGGATGCATTTCCTCTCTACAGCATGGCAGATCCCAACATGTCAGGACCCAGGACATCCCTGTCTGTCCTGAGCAGCCAAGACCCCCGCCAGGGGTCTCAGAGACCCTGGCACAGAGCCCAAAATGCCTCTGTGGGTTTGATTATGACCCGTGGAGCAAATTACCAACCTTAGATGAAGATCTGCAAGCCATGACAAATTAAGTAGAATGACAGTGAATTTATCATGGGGTGGAAAAGTAGATTTTGGGGTTTTTAGAATGGGGATTCAGGGGGCAAAATGGAGGGAACTGGGCATGTCCAGCTTTTCTCCTTCTTCTTCTTGGCCTCCATCTTCTGCTGTGCTGTTGGCACTTTTGGATTGGTTTAGAGTAGAAGCTCACTGTCTAACACAGGTGATAGGTATTGGGAATTATTGTAAATATTGTACATGCAGTTTTTAGTATAAAGACATAACACTGCCCTGGGGGCAGGCAGAGTGCCTGGAACTGTCCTGCTGGATGGACCTTGGCAGGGCAGGAGAAAGAATTTTATAGATAAGGAACAATAAATAACCTTGAGAATAAGAAATGAAGAGCCCTGACTCCTTCAAGTGCTGGGCTGGGAAAAGAGACTTCCCAACTCTTCTCAGGGTCACTCTGACCAGCTAGAGATCCTGACACCAACACTGGTGGAACTTGTGAGAACTTCAGGGGCAGAGGCTTCCTGGTGTCCTGGAGCCCAGCACAGACCCTACATGTCCCTCATTCCTTGGGGCAGCTCTCTCCCACATCCCTGGCCTCGGTGCTCCCAGTTGTTTGATGGAGCTGAGTGCTTCCCTGCACACAGCCCTGAGCTATTCCCATGAAAGGCTGTGTCTAACTGTGAAGGATTATTATTGCACACCTTTTGGAAAGTGCCTTGAGACGTCTTGGAATGATAAGGTGCTATAAGGCGGGGAAGCTGTGCAGAGATAAATTCACTGTGAAATGTGTTTTGCTAGAGACATTTATGTAGCATATCATCTTATCAAGGGACTTTGCCCAAGAAACAAATTCTCATGCCTGTATAAAGAGACTATAATTGAACTGTTGACTCACAGTTATGGGAAAAGACAGAGTGGGGGAAAATTTCCAGGGCCTCTAGGACCCCGAGGAGGGATATAATTAAGTAAGACATAATTGGAAACCTAAAGCAAGCCCATTGACTCTGAGTGAGTGCTGAAACAGCAAGGCAGGAGAGCTGGGTGGAGGCTGAATTTGCAAAGCAGATGGCTGAGGATTTGTAGGTCACCAGCTCTTGGATCTGCTGGGCCAGGATGGGGTCAGGGTACCATATGGATGAAGGGCAAAAAAGACAACACATCCGAGCAAGCCCCGCTCCTACTTCCCCAGAAAGGCTCTGCTCACTCAGGAACACCCCAGACTCTCACACCATTATTTTTTTTCACAAATTCTCAGGAAGACATTGAGTCCCAGGCTTCTTCACCGACACCAGGGTCAGCACAGGCTTCAGTCATTTGAGATCACACAGCCAAGAAGGAAACATGAGGAGGTTCCAATGCTAAATGGACTTGAACTCTGCCCTTGCCCTGCTTTAGGTTAGCCCAGGCTTGGTTCTGCCAGCTTCTGCAACAAACCTGTTTTATAAACTGATTTTCCTCATTGATGACAATTTTTATGAGCTTTAATTTATTTTTTTTCTCTCTCTCTGTCATTGAGAATGTATGTAAGAAATGCAAGAATGCAAGAAACACTCAGGAAGCAGGAGAGAACACCATCCCTGTATCTGTAACCCCAATTTATGGCTCACTGGTTAGCCCATAGATTTAGGGAGGGAAGTGCCACACTGAGGACTCTCTTGTGGATTATTTAGGCTGGCTTTGCTCTTGTTTAATCCTCAGATTACCCAGAGCATCAGCAAACCCTGGTGACTGTTGTGGCTCTCTACCCTAAACCAGAAGAGGGGGCAGAGCAGATCCAAGTCTCCTGCTCACAAGTTGTGCCCCTCATCTCACGTTGCTGCAGTGATCTCTATTTTCCTTAAACTCTACAGACAGTGTCTTCAGAACTTAATTTGATTTTGATTGATTTTTTGAAACTTGAAACACTTGTAAACTAATTTTCAGTGTATTACTCTTGTCAACTCTTAAAGATTTTGTCAGTAAGAATTTGCTGAACAGACACAGTAATTTCGTTTCTCATTTTGGCAGATCACCCCTAAAGAGGAAAGTGGGGAGGAGGGGGTGTTATTATAGCTGCAGCTATTAGAATATACCTTCCAATTACTCTGCTCCTATTTATGAGACATTTCAGAGCCATTTCTGAGAGCAGCCCCGAGGAGCTCAAGGTGCACACATGTGTGTAACTGCATAAAACCTCCCTATTTCTTTGTTCACCCACTCCTGGAGTGAGTTTTAGCTCTGAGGGTGCTGCTTTAGGATTTTTAGCTTTTATATTTTCATATATTTGTGATCCTGCAATTCTTATATATTTTTATATATCTGTATCTATCTATCTATAATATATATAATATATAATATATAATATATAATATATAATATATAATATATAATATATAATATATAATATAAATTATATAATACATGTTACATATTATATATAAAATAGATAAAATATATATTATATATATATATATATAATACCTTATATAATTCTGCATAACTCTTATGTCCATGTGCAGTGTGAGCTGCTGCTTTCCCATTTGGGCAGACACAACAGTTCCTCTCCAGGCCTGGCAATCAAGGACACCTCACTGCCTCAGGCCCCAGAGATGGAAAAAAAAGTGAGTTTGGGGGGAGAAAACTTGGGGTCAATGACTTCATTACCTGAATCTGTAATTGGAAGATTAACCCCCAATATGCAAATGGACCAAACATATAAAAGTGTAAAAACCTGACATCCATTTTGGGTGTAGCCCTGGGGGGCTTCATCTGCCTGAATTGTACTTGAAAACTCTTCA
Source organism: Camarhynchus parvulus (assembly GCF_901933205.1). Lineage (NCBI taxonomy): Eukaryota > Metazoa > Chordata > Aves > Passeriformes > Thraupidae > Camarhynchus > Camarhynchus parvulus. The sequence goes on along the minus strand of NC_044587.1, from coordinate 7,324,262 downwards.
ATAAACAGAACTGATTTTTATTCCCTTAATTTTGTCTGGCCTCTGTTTTTTGGTAGCCCAAAAAAAGGTGTCAAGGGGAGCTCACACTGGAGTTTGGGTTCTAAGACCCCTCATTGCTAAATTCACCTTGCAGTGGCCTCAGCAGCCCAGGGGAGGAGAGCAGCACCCTCCAGGACTGAGCCCTGCACCAGGGCTGAGGGGAAGAGCTGCTGACCCTGCCTGGGCACTGCTCCAAAGGGCATCCTTGCTTCTCCCAGCCAAGGGGGAAATGCTCCCAAGACCTCCCAAGATGTTTCTTTCAGTGACACCCCGTGGTTTGATGGATGACACCACAAAGAAGAATTTGGGTGCAGTGTTTTTTTGGGATGGGGATATTGAAAGCCCATCCTGAGCAGCTGGAGAGCAGCATTATGAATGCAAACCAACACACCCATGCTGGCTGGGATATTAAAATGGACTGAGGAAGCAGTGGCTGTGCTGCTGCAGTCTCTGTTTTATTTCTCTCAATCCAAGGTGGTTTTCAGGGAAGTTTATTCTTCCTGGATGTCTCAGTGCAACCTTTGGATCATGTACCGTGTTGCTTTTTGAGATGGGGAGTTTAACTCTTGACCTATTGTCACTTTGTGCTTTCCAGATTGCCCTCAGCAGCAGGGTGTCTGGGGGAGAGATTTGTAGACAAAAAATGGACAAAATCCCTCCAAGCTTTAAGCTCAGCTGTGTGGGTTTTGTGTTGTCAGTGGTGTGTTCATCCCACCTTGCTCCCTCTGCCCTTCCTTGTTTTGCTTTATTCCCTCTCAAGGAAAGGCTTTTCAACTCAAACATTTAGAATATGCTGATTGCAAACTGGAATCTGGAAAATTGCAGTGGCCTTTTCGTAGGGGAAAAAAACTCAAGGGAAATAAAAAGGGATTTTTCTTTTTATTTTTCCCTTCTGAAACAGCTAATGGGATGGGGATGGGACACAGCAAGGGGCTTCCTGCCATCTGGGCTGGAAGATCTGCTCAGCACTGCTCTCTTCATTCTGCCATCACTTGCATCTCTTATCAATTATCATCACAGAGCTGGTCGATATTGAAATGAAACTGCCAGGGATTGATGGCAGAGTCACTGAAGTGTCCTGCACAAATGACATTTTCCTCATTTTGGGGCCAGGGAGGATGAGCCAGGCTGGGGGGAGGCTGGGAGGGATGGAGGCTGGGAAGACACGCATGGTAAGGCATTTGCTTTCTCAGAAAAGCTGACAAAATGTCCAAACTTAATGCTCTGCCCCGTGGATCACTAATGTATTTCTGGGGACAGCTTTTGCTGCTAATGGAGTATTTCTCAGAGCACTTTGCAAGCCCTCTAGTGGGACTTGCTGCTTTCAGTGCTTCTTGAAAGCTGTCACAGGCAGCCAGAGCAGGTAAATCTGTGTGGATAAGTTGGGGCTTTTGAGCTGAGTTAGTAAACAACAGGTTTTTAAGGTGCATCTGTGCCTGTTTAGGTTCATTACATTTATATTGAGCAAAGGGTGAAGACACCCTATTGTATTTGCAGAGAATGCCCTGACAAAGGCAGAAATGATGGATCTGACTCCATGTTCTCAGACAGCTAATTTATTACTTTATTACACTGTATCACATTAAAAAATACTGTACTAAGCTTTACTAAAGAATACAGAGAGGATACTTTTTAACCAACTGCAGGAAGTGCAAACCATTGCTGCAGGCGGGCTGGGTGGTGCAGCATTCACATTCTCTGGAAAAATCCCTTCACCCAGGATATTTCTCCTGGGAAGCTGAGGGGCCTCAGAAAAAAGAAAAACAATTGTTATCTCATTTGCTTCTCCTGTGTCGTGCTCATGTGGAATGTGTTTGGAGCTTTTTTACCCACAGGTGATTGTTCCATTGCATTCTGCTGGGAGTTGTTTTCACTCTTGGGCCAATCAGGGCCAAGCTGTGTCAGGACTCTGGAAAGAGTCACAAGTTTTCATTGTTATCTTTTTAGTCTTCTGTAAGTATCCTTTCTTTATTCTTTAGTATAGTACAGTATGGTATTCTTTCATATAATATAGTATATATTCTTTAATATAATACAGTATAATAAAGTAATAAATTAGCTTTCTGAGAGCATGGAGTCAGATTCATCATTCCTGCCTTCGTCAGGGCAATCCCTGCAAATACAATACCTGTGCCTGACACACACTCACCTTGGCCACACCGTATTTGTGACCCAAATATCTGTTACAATATTAGCCCCTCTCCTGCTGCTCACTGCCAGGAGCTGCTGGAAGTGGAAGGAAGGGATTTTGTCTCAAGCACAGGGATATTTCCATCCCTGGCATGGTTGTGCTGAGCTCACCGGAGCCGGAGCTGCTCTGAGCTTGGCCTGGCGTGTGCTGCTTTGAAGGGGATGGTTTTTGCCTGGCCACCCTCCTGCCTGCTCATCCTGTGTCCCCAGCGAGGGCTCCTCCAGCATATGCTGCTTCTCAGCGTGGTGCTTGCACAATGTAATTATCTGGAGCTGTTTCCTCCAGTGCTCACTTTCCCATTGTTCTGTTTTATTTGGCTTCCAAGGCCCTACTTCCTCTCTCTTTTGGTCTGGGTTGTTTTCTCTTCCAGAGAAATTGGTGTATGCAGTGATTTGATCCCATCCCTAGGCTGCATTTGAAGGATATTGTCTATTTTCAGAATTCTCAGCTGTGTTTATGCTCCAGGCTCCAAACCTTTCTTTCTCCCACTGAAAAGAGGGAGCAAATCCTCCCTTTGCCTCCTGCCCTGCACAGCCACTGGCTCAGGGATGTATTGTTTGAAATAACCATTAACCTCCCCAAAATGTGGGTCACTTTCTATTGCAATGACAGATACTTCTCTCCATCTTTTCTGCATCCTTTTCTATTGGCTACAAAGACACCAATGCACCAGTCCTTGAGAATGTGTCCAACTTGCTGTTGGGCAAAGAAGTTCCCCAGAGAGGGAAGGTGCTTTGTGGGCCACAGAAAACAAAACCAGGAAATCTCCAGGTATGATTCCACTGTGATTCTAAGGGTGAGAGAAATTGTTTAAGGGAACCAGACACTGGGTTTTTTTGGGTTTTTTTCCAGGGATGAGGGTCTGTGGATAAAGCTCTACTGTTAGGTAATCAGCAGCTCCTACACATGAAGCCAATTTCTAGTACCCAGAGGTGGAAAAATTAGTTGCAATTCTGCCTCCTTGGAGAAAGCTGCTCTGTCCTTGCCTGTAGAGAGGGTCAGGGCTTAGGGGCCCATTGTGATCAGCTACTCCCTTCATCCAAAGGCATTTAAAGGTGCTCCCAGTGGATCCGAGGGGGCCTTGTTCCATGGCTGACTTTGTAGATCTGAGGTGTTGTTGTGATTTTCCACCAGACTCCCTTCTGCATCAGTCCCCAGGGAAGGTGTGGCATTCCCATTTTCTGGAAAAATCCCTTCACCCAGGATATTTCTCCTGGGAAGCTGAGAGGCCTCTGAGAAAAGGAAAACAATTCTTATCTCATTTATTTCTCCTGTGTTGTGCTCATGTGTTGTGCTCTCCTGTGTTGTGGTCAGGGCCAAGCTGTGTCAGGACTCTGGAAAGAGTCAGGAGTTTTCATTATTATCTTTTTAGCATTCTGTAAGTATCCTTTCTGTAATCTTTAGTATAGTATAGTATTCTATAATATAATATAATATCATAAAGTAATAAATCAGCCTTCTGAGAACATGGAGTCAGATGCATCATTCCTGCCTTCGTTGGGATATTTCCCTGAAAATGCAATAGGAAGAGAGTGAATCCCTCAGGAAAATGCCAGAGCACGAGAACCTCTGCCCACTGCTTGTTGATTCGGGGTTAAACCAATCCTCAGTCAGCTGCACTGGTGGATTTGGGATCAGAGAGGTCATCAGTGACCTGGTGACCCTGCTAAGTGACCCTCCCTGCGGCTCTCTGGGGTACCTGCTGGCCCTGGATCAAAGCCACCCCTGTGTTCAGTCTCAGCCCGGGTCCCAGAGCTCCCTGATGATGCCAGGCAGCCACTGCAGCACGCAGAGAGAATCCCAGCCCCTCACATTAATTCTCTCTCACATCTTGAGAGCAGTATGACAGCAGCAAACCCTCCAAGTGAATCCTAGCCCTATATTAATTCGCTCCTAGGTCCAGCTCTCTGATCTGCTGTCATCTGAAAGTGATACTAATGCCAGGTTTCCATAGCCAGCGTCCCGCTGCGCCTCCCGCTGCTGTCGGAGTCATGCTGGGAGAGATCAGCTCCGCCTGAGAAGGGTAAACCAAGAGCTTGATTTCAAACAGCATCAAGCAAGGCAAGAGAGATTCTGGAGAGAGGGGGAGAGGGAGGGAGTGAAGGGATGAATGGCTGGGAACGTGTTCTTTTGAAAGGGGTGAGTGGTGATGAGTGCAGATGGGCTCCTTCCTCTCTGATCTCTGTCCATCTTTGCTGCCCACACCCTGGGTTTTTTTCCTCCAGTTGTCCCAGTCCTCTCTTGCAAGACCAATTTCCTTGCCCCACTTAAAGCTCACGAGGCTTTTTTCACTGCAGAGAAAGTCAGAACTCCCCAAGGAGCAGGACTGTCCCAGCTCTGAAGAATGAGCATGAGGCTGCTGGCTGCAAATCTTCCCTTGCTATCAGCTGCCAAGCCCGTTTCGTGCTCAACTGCCCCGAGCACTGCTGGGGAGATGTAAGGTCCACTTCACCATCGAAGTAATAGGCACTGGACAGGTTGGGCTGGGCTGTCCAGCTCTCTCACCAGCTGACAGCTTCTGACAACCAAACCCTCTTCCTCTTCTTCATGTACTGCCCAACCTGGCAAGAGGAAGGTGAACGCTGATTTAATTTGACACTTCAAGAAGAGAATAAAGATACCTCAATCTAGACATTGCCTTTCCTCCAGAATATTCTCTGAATATTTTACTGGCCAGCAATGCTGCAATATATTTGTGAAGGTCAGTAAATGTTCCTCAAGAAATCCAAAGAAAAAATATTTGTAAGAAGCAGCAGTCACTCCTAAAAGGAGCAGGAAAGGGCTTTTTTACAGATCCAAAGTGATTTGTAGTAATGCCTACTTTGGTTTGTTTTCTTGATTGTTTTTTCCCCCAGATGTTTTATTTACTCAGTTTCTGAGATAACTTCAGAAACCTAATTCACTGAGATTTTTTTTTTTTTTACTTTTTTTCCCCAGCAATTTTAGAGAAGGGCTCTTGGATTGGGAAATCTTAGGATGATGCCCTCCAAACCTCTTGTCCTTTCTGCCAGTGCTGGCTGCAGGCATCCAACACACCCCAGTGCAAAGGCAAAGCACAGAACCAGGAGCAGAACTTGGGGTCCCAAAGGCTCTGTCAAACACAGGCTGGAGGTGTCTGCTAGGAGGACCTGGAGTGTCCCGCTCCCCTCACTCTGTCCTGGCAGGCACAGCCATGGCTGAGTGGGGACAGTGGCTCAGAGCTGCTCTGGGGCTCAGAGCAAGCTGCCAGAGGAAGGGTGGGTGTGTGGGGTCTGGGCAGGGACTGCGGTGAAGTCTCCAGTTCCTCATGGAAGTTGTCACAGCACATGGATGCTTTACATTCCTCCATCCTTCAGGGAATAGTGTGAATCAGCAGGGCAGGGACAGTAAAAGCCAGTGGGGTGATAATATCTGCTATCTCCAGAGCTGCTCCTGATGTCTGCCTTGTTTGAGATCCAGGGTGCTGAAGGGTTCAGGGGTTAAGTGTGACAGCATCCTCTCATCCTCTGGGTTTTCCCCAGCTCTGCCCAGGGCAGCCTGGGGAGGGGAGGGGGCTGGCCCTGCTCAGCTCCAGGTTTATGGCAGCCTGGCTCTCTCCACTACCTGCTGCCTTATGCTGTGCCACTTCATTTGATGTTCCTTTTTCTAAATGGTAGGAAATCAGTACTTACCAAGTGCTGGCCCAGAATTTATTTGACTTTAATTTCCCTTTATGACCCCGTCTGCTTAATCTCTATTGCACAGATAAAGAGAGGTAACCCAGGCATCATTACCCATGATGTGGAGAATTTTCTGCAGTTCAATTATAATCTTTTTTTTTTTTTCCCCTTGAGCAATAAAACCTCTCTGTCTCTCTCCCTTTCTTTTCCTTTAAACTTATTCTCATAACTCTTCCTCTCTCGCTCTCAAGATGAGGTTAGGTACTTTTGTGATGTCTTCTTGGCCGGATGTTTGTGGCAGGCAGAGCAGTTTTCAGCTGGAGCAGAAGGCTCAGGGACGTGCCAGTGCTGTTTAATGCCTGCCTGGGAGATGCAGGAGGCACAGGTGAGGCACGAGGAGGGGATGGAATAGATTAGCACGTGGGAAGGGCTGTGCTCTGCACAGACAGCTCCTTATGGATTGTTTTCAGCCTCCCTCTCTAGAAATGCCAGCATGATGGGTGGCAAAGATGCTGCTGAGCTGCTGGTTTAATTTGCCTTTTAGAGGCGTTTTAGGGAAGGCATCTGGTTCCAATCGTGTTGCCCCTTTGAAAGGCCGTTCTCATTTGTCTGCAACTTCTCTGAAAGGTGAGTAATTCTCAACGTATTTTTCTTGGGCACTTCACCCTGGCAAGGAGATCTTTCATGTGTGCTTGTGACCTTTAGGACAGCAGAGCCATCGATAGATCTTCGGTGCATGTATTGTCCTTGTCATGTGGTAATTATTTACAAGTTTGATTTCAAAGTTTGGGCCCAAGGAAAAAAAATTCTATTTCTCTTCCTCTAAACTTTTTTTTTTTACTTAAGAAGTCTATTTTTTTTTCTTTTTTCTTTTTCATTTTATAGTTAAATTTCACTTAAATTTAAACCAAACAAAAGAAAAGATGAACAAAAAGAAAGAGGAAGACATCTAAGTAATGGTGAAGCTGGCCTTGAAAAGGACATCAAAATGACACAGCTCTGAGTTGTGTATTTTATTAATAACAGTAGTCACTATTAATAATAGTGACAATAATACTGGACATAATATTGATAAAATAAATCAATAAAATTAATAAAAAAACTCCGGCTGGAGATGCCAACTGGACCTCCTCAGAGTTCAGTCTTCTGTTTCCATAATGAAGGTTAACCTGTCCATTAGCAAAGATTGGTTGCACCTGAATTCAATTAGAAAATTAACAGCTGATGGGCTCTGGGGCTGAAGCCCTCCCCAGATTCAGGTGAAGCCTGTCAGAAGTCAATCTGAATGTTTCAGTTGCACAAATCCAAAGCCAGTGTACCTACAGCACTCCAGGCTTGTGGAAATACAATCTGAATCCAAAAGGTCTTGCTGCATATGTAGGAAGACAGATGGTGGTGGAGCTTGCTGCCTTCTGGCAGGATGAAATGATTTATCCCTAAACCATCTCTAATGGAAAAACATTCCAGGGCAGCCTGAAACTCAGGCTCTCTGGGAGGGAGGGACCACTTGTAGAGACCAGGCTGGCTGTGGCTGGAAATAAAATGCATCTGTCCTTTATAAAGCAGCAAGTTTTTAGCATAGACAGCACAAGACAGCCACGTCCTGGTTCCTAACCTCAGGCATTTCATCCAATTTCATTGTTGGATTAACTTCCTTGCCATAAGAGTGGCCCAGAGCATTTATTTCTTTCGTGCTACTGTGAGATTTTTCTCAGCACCAGCAGCAAAACAATGACTTGCTGTGTATTCTCAGGGTATTTTAATGATCCTATCTCCATATCTGTTTAAATTTACAGTACAGCAGAGCTCTGACTGGCATATGGTTGTCAGCCAAGAGAAAACTGTGCGTCTAGGAAGCAGATCAATGTTGACATTGTGAAGGTACCTCTGGAAAGAATTAATCAAGTCTGATCTTTGCATACCCTCTCAGTATGGATTTTCATTAGACGTGGTGCTGGCTCCACACAGAGAGTCCAAGGTGCTCTCCTCAAGGTCAGCCACTGCAGGGGGTGAATGCTGGAGAGTCTCTGGGTTCTGGGGGCACAGGGTGATGTCCTCCAAACCTCCTGTCCTTTCTGCCAGTGCTGGCTGCAGACATCCAGCACACCCCACTGCAAGGTGGAGCACAGAGCCAGGAGCAGAACTTGGGGTCCCAAAGGCTCTGTCAAACACAGACTGGAGGTGTCTGCCAGGAGGACATGGGGTGCCCCTGTCCCCTCACTCTGTGCATGGCTGAGTGGGGACAGTGGCTCAGTGCCTGTTCTGGGGCTCAGTGCCTGCTCTGGGGCTCCGAGGAGCTGAGAGGAGGAGCTGGGACATCAGGGCAAGGCACTGAGCTTGGATGTAGGAGTTTAAAATAGGTTAAAAGCATGTGGGAAATGGCTGTGTGGAGGGAGAATGGTTGAAATTTCACGGTCTCATCGAAGGCAGGCACAGGGATCCCCCAGCCCAGCCCCTGTCCCTGCCCAGCCCCCCCACAACCCCACCCTGTCCATCCCTGGCAGCGCTGTCCAAAGGCTCCTGGAGCTCTGGCAGCCTCGGGGCCGTGCCCATTCCCTGGGCAGCCTGGGCAGTGCCAGCACCCTCTGGGGGAAGAACCTTGCCCTGAGCTCAGCCTGAGCTGCCCCGGCCCAGCCCCAGCTGTGCCCTGGCTCCTGTCCCTGTCCCAGAGCAGAGATGGGAGCTGCCCCTCCACTGCCCCTTTGAACTTGTGAATAAATTCCCAGGGAAAAAAAAATATTCTTCTGTCCTGGTTTGAAAAGGAAGTGAGTTTTTTGGGATGCTGTGGTCAAACCAAAAGGTTTCTGATCCCATCTCACAGTAGACACCAGGGAGAATATATTTTCATGGGGGCACTGGCATTGCACCAGTGTCAACCCATGACATTTCCTTTAATCAAGGGACCAGGACAACCATCAGACCCCTGGCTCAGCTTTCATTCAGCTCTATCAGGTGCACCTGAACTCCAGGATGTGCCTGAGCTGAGCCTTATCTCACTCCCTGGCTGACTCAGGCTATGGCCATGCTGTGTCACAGCTTGTCACTAATCTGTGCCAGGGCAGAGTGAGCCTGCAGCTCCATTGCTCCTCGAGGTGAAATCAAGCCCTTCATTAGTGTTTGCTATTAGGAGCTGTTAGTTGAAATGGGGCTCAGTGATATGCCCACAGTGAGGCACAGAACACTCATGTTCCTTAAGCAGGATTAAACCACCCAAAAAAGGAGAATGCACCACGCACCACTTTTCACAAAAGTTGTGTTTCATGACAGGGTCAGCTCAGGCATTATGAGTTTGGGATCTAAAAGGTAATCTGATTAATTAACAGAACTAAATCTAACTAGTAAACAGATTCTGAATTTGTAATAAATAATTAGCCATCACAAAAGTCTCTTAATGAACTATTAAGTGACTTAAGGGTGGAATTCTCAGATGACATGAAAATATCTGACACAAAAAACCTCCTTTTCAAATAAATAATGGCCTCATTAATATTGAAAAGAACAGCATGCTTTCACTATTTCTTGTGTCTTTAAGAACTGAACAGGTTTATAAAATAGAAATCTATCCAGTATGTGCTGCCTGCTGCCAGAAACCAGGTTTTTTTAAGAACTGTTATTGAGAGTCATTAATTATCTGCAGGTCCCATTTGCTCTGAATCAGTGACAAACTTTGTGAGATTTTGGACGGTTTTAATTAATGCAGGAATATGAGATGTAATATGCTTCTTGTTTGAACAATTATTGTCCTAACACAACCCTTGAATTAAAGGATTATGGGGAAAATAAAAGGAAATGAGATGCTACAGATCTGTGAGCAGAACTTGCCTGAGAAGGAACATGTGAGTCTGTGTAGGCTCACACGGTGCTGCCTGGAAAAGCTACTGTGGCTGCACGCACCTCATCCCAGCACAAAGATCTTCTGAGGACAGCAGACAAGTTGATACTGGGACGCAATGCACATTTTTTCAAACTAATGAGACAAACAGCTTATGTTTCGATTTCAAATCCAATCAAGCTGCTTGGAGGGGTTCTTTTCTCTTTTTGATCCAATGCAATCTGCTTCTCCCTTCCGCTCCTGTCCTCTCCCTCTCCTCTTCCTCTCCCTTTCTGTTTTTCACTCTTCTCCTCTTCTTCTTTTCCTTCCTCACTGACTTAATTACAAATGCACTGGAGTAGTGAGCAGGACAGGCAGAAAATCCTGGTGTCATTGCCCAGGCTGCTTTCCTCACACAGGCTGATCCAACTGTGCAGGGCCTTGTGCCTATGAACACATCCCTCCATGGAGATTTTATGTTTACAGCTGTCCTAACATGACTACCTGGCTCCCAGGTGGGAGAGATCTTCTTTCTGGCCAGCTCAAGCAGACATAAAGGACTTTGGATCTTCCATGTCACTGGTTTTAATGGGTGGGATTTCTTGTCTCCCCCAAACAAGGCAGATACTGCTGCTCCAAGCTGAATTTGTGCTGTGTTTAACAGGCACGAGCTGCACAGTGGAACTGACAGCAAACACTGAGCAGCTCTTCAGCATTTAGAGAGACACATCAGGAGGGTGTTGAGCCCATCAGAGCTGTGCTTTGACACTGCCACAGCTCTGCTGGCCAGGGAGGCAGTCTGGCTTAATTCACAGAGCTCCTTTGCCTTCACAGAGGTGTAAAAAACAACTGTGTGGGTGTTTGCCTTTGATTTCTCAAGGACCACACTTTCACTCATAATTTCACTCAAAAGACTAATATTATTCTGCTCCAGTAGGATGCTGGATCCTATTTAACTTTCAGACCTTGTCTTAAGCTGCCACATTTTCATGAATATACTGGCGCCATCTGAATGCTCACGAATAAGGGATAACATGACTGTGCATAGCAGATGAGTCAGAAACCTGGAGCTTTTGCCTAGGACAATTTTTTTTGTTATTATTTTTGCACCCTGCCAGCTGTTGATCTTGCTAATGTGCCGCTCAGCAGCCAAGTTTTGTTCCCTCTTAGTTAATGAACTATGGCAAGAAATCACTGGCCAGTGGCTGGTTTTAAAGTTAATAGTGAATGGTCCATGAAGCAGAAATGGCCCAGACCAATGGGTCTGGAGACCAAGCAGTGCTGTTGTCAAAGATGATGGAGAGACGAAGGTAGAACAGTCTTGTATCACCCTTGGTGTAACCACACTTCTTAGACAGGTGTTGAAGTTAAATCTTAGGAGTTATTTCTTTGGGATGGACAAGAATTTGGGGTCTGGTAAAATATGCTACTCTTGACCCAAAAAACCTTGTGTCTCACAAGAAATCCCCTGCTTCACATGACAGAGCACAGCCATACATGCCCTCCACACCCTTGTGTAGACAACCCTCAGCTAGAATTTGGTGAACACAGCCTCAAGTCCAGAAAATCTGTGTAAATTTTGGAAATCACCTTAATTACAAATATCTTGGTGAATGAGCAATGTGACTCCTGCAAATATGCCCATCAGGAGGGTGAGGGATAATCACCCTGAGTCCACACCATCAGCTGCAGGGAGTGCAGGTGGAGAAGGGATGGCTGGGTCTGGACAGAACCTTTCTTTTCCTCTGGAAGGGAGCAGAGCTGTGCTGCAGATGGGGTAGGATGGCTCTGTGCTGGACAGAGCCCTTTCCTCTGGAAAGGATCAGGGCTGAGCTGCAGGTGGAGAAGGGATGGCTGGCTCTGGACAGAGCCTTTCTTTTCCTCTGGAAGGGAGAAGAACTGTGCTGCAGGTGGGAAGGGATGGCTGGCTCTGGACAGAGCCCTTTCCTCTGGAAGGGAGCAGAGCTGTGCTGCAGGTGGGAAGGGATGGCTGGCTCTGTGCTGGACAGAGTCTTTTCCTCTGGAAGGGAGCAGGGCTGTACTGCAGCTGCTGTTCTGTGCCAGCAGCCAGCCTCATTCACATTCCAGAGCTGAACCCCAGCCTGCTGCCAGCTCACCCCTCTTGCAGGGGCTGCAGGAAGAGCTGTGGTTCCCTGAAGCCCCTTCTCAAACTGGCTGGCCCTCTGCTCTGTGGAGCCAGCTCTCTCTGCTCTGCCTCTTGCTTCTTCTCCTTGTTGGCGCTGGGATTTCTCGTGGACCCTCTGCTCCCCCTTCCAAGCACCTCGTGGTTATTAAAATGCAGCTCAGGATAGTTCACTTTGCCTGGTACATTATCATTCCTCGTTAGAGACCCCTCCAGGGCCTGTGATATGCCTGCACCGACTTTATAATTACAAAGTCAATTTCTAAACAGACATTTGCAAATAAGTCAATTTAAATACCGAGATTTGCAAACAATAATTAAGCAGTAGCTTCTTTTTTAATATCTATATATATAATTAATGCCCATGGGCTTTCCATTTTACCTTGCCACTGTGTAGCTTGCAATTGTTTGTTGAGCTAAACCATTCTCAGGAAGCAAATCAAATCAAATCACTGATGGGTTTTAAAGCTGTTTAAGAAAATACCCTAACTCGTTTCATCCCAAACCCATGTGCCCTCTCCCATACAGTCCCCAGTCTACCCCACAGCTGTAGGCAAATAGCAGCAGGTGCCTCACATGAGCTGTGGGGAGGTTTCCCCTTCAGCCTAAGGGTGGTGACCTGGTCTGCCCAAAACTACCCAAAATCACAACAAACCAGGGAAGACAGAGTGGATAAAGCTGAGCATAAATACTCAGTGAGTAAAAGGGTAAATGCAAATAATTAAAAATTAAAATAAAATACTCAGTGAGTACAAGGGCAAATGCACTCTGGAGGAGATAAACATGTCTACTTCAGGATCCATCCAAGTGTTGAGAGGAACAAATGGGTTTCATCCCAAAATGGGAGGAATGTCTTTCCTTTTCTTTGAGGCAGGTCCTCATGTTATCCCCTGCCATTGCCCCATGGCCTCTGTCCATCCTCCCAGCTCTCCTTACCCTCCTTGTCTCCAGACAGACAGAAGTCTGTCACAGACATCTTTTATGAAAAATCCTTTCCTTAGGATTTTTTCTCCTGAGAAGCTGAGAGGCCTCAGGAACAAAATGTAAACAATGGTTATCTGCTGCTGTGGAATGCAACAGGTGCATCTGTGATTGCTCTCATGTGGTTGTTTCTAATTAATGGCTTGTATAAGCTGCAGAACCCATGAGGAGAGACCACAGCCTGCTGGTTTCCTGTCCTGTGCTCTCTGGGCTGTCCCAGCAGGTTGTGGGTGTGTGGTCAGAATGAATCTCCACAAGGCCTCGACTGGAAAACTGTAAGGAAAGGCTGAGTGCAAACTCTGTGCATGTGCCTCATGGTGCATTAAAGATGGATTGTTTCCTGGTTCGTGCTTCTGCTCAGTAATTTCAAAGGGCTTACTCATTATTTTTGTGTTGGTTCCACATTTTCGAGCGTGCTCGTATCTTAGCTCATCAAACTTTAGCCAGCTGGGGCCAAAAATATCCCTGGCATAATCAGTTCGTTCATGCAAGCCCAAAACCTTCATTTCTCAATTCAAATAGACTCCCACCATCAGCATATTTGAAGGGAATGTGGTCCTCAGGATCATTTTGGGTGACATTGCTGGGACCAGTTTTTCTTGCACCCCAGCACTTAGCATCCAATTGCTATAAATATGAGCAACAGTTATCCATCCCTTCTTTTTCCTTTTTATGGATGTTCAAGGACAATAACTGAAAGCTCTTGCTGCTCCTCAGCACAAAAACAAATAACAGAACCACTCTGGCTGTGATGCATTTCAACAGCATAACTTAGACATGCCACTGTTATATGAAGTTATAAATACCTATCATTTGACAATGCCAGTGTTTTTCAGCAGGGGGAGGAGGATGAAAACAATAGGAAAAGAGCCCAAACCTTGAGACATGGTTGCTATAGCAATTAACAATGCGTCCTCCAGGAGCCAGGGATGCTGATGCAGCTAAAACAAATGTTTGTGTTTGACCATGGCGGGGACGGTGACGGATTAGGGAGTGCTGGCCTTGAGCCTTGGTGTAATCCAATTCTAAATAAACCATAAATCTAAGTGCAGGCTGGCAAGCTCGAGGGAATACCAATATGAGCAGGGTAGTTTTGGTGTCTGTGAGGGGCAGGGGTGAGGAGGGAGTGATAGTGGGATGGGTGTAAAAATCCTGATGGAGAGGTTTGTGAATGGGATTTGTTCACCAAAGGACAGAACCAGCCTAAAGCCATCACCTCTCACTGGTCCCCAGTGGCATTCCCTCCTGTAGGAGCCACTAAGCATTATGGAGCTCTTCATTTCAGGGCTGAACCACAGAATCACAGAATGGTTTGGGTTGGAAGGCACCTTAAAGCTCATCTTGCTCCAATCCCCTGCCATGGGCAGGGACACCTTCCACCACCCCAGACTGCTCCGAGCCCTGTCCAACCTGGCCTTGGACACTGCCAGGGTGTCACTGTGATATTTTATGAAAAATCCCTTCACCGGACTTTCTTCTCCTGGGAAGCTTCAGCTTCTCCCTCTTTTGCTGTTTTAAAATGTGATTTGAAGAAGTGTTTACCCAGCATGTGAATTGTTTCAATTTAATGACCAATCCCAATCCAGCTGTGTCAGGACTCTAGTCAGTCACAGGTGTTTATTACTCTTTCCAGGTATTTATGTATCCTTTCTCTTTCTTTAGTATAGTTTTAATATATAATATAATACAATACAATATAATATAATATAATTAATATAATATAATACAATACGATACAATATGATATATAATAAATATAATATAATATAATATAATATAATATAATATAATATAATATAATATAATATAATATAATATAATATAATATAATATAATATAATATAATATATATATTATATAGTATGTAATATAATATAATATAATATAATATAATATAATATAATATAATATAATATAATATAATATAATATAATATAATATAATATAATATAATATAATTAATATCATCTCAATCATATCATATCATAATATAATATAATAAATCAACCTTCTAAAAATTTAGAATCAAATTCTCATCTCACCTCATCCTGAAAACCTCACAACACCGCAGTAGAGTTTGGAGCATTAAAGTCAGAGGAAGATGTGTTAAGGGAGTTCATTAATTCCTTCCCATCACTGCAGGTGGCCTGGGGAATCCATCCCTTCCAGCTGAGCCCAGACTATGCTGTTACCAGAGGTTTTTGAGTCCTTTGGGTTCAGGCTGTGGTGAGATGATGCCAGCATCCCCATGGCAGCCCTTGGTGTCAGGCAGTGCAGGGCAGCACTGCACACCTGGGGTTCCTTCTGGGAGAAGGAGAAGCCCTGTGGAAGATAACAGTGATCTGGTGTTTCCTGGCCTCTCTGACACACGGATTCAGCCTTGATATGGCATGAAAAATGAAAATGAGGACAGCTCAGTCAACAGCATGTCTCAGAAATTAATGAGCCCCTTTGCCTCCAACACCTGATAATTACATCTTTCAATTAAATGAACTCTCTCCCTGTCCAAGTTCTTATAAATTAACTCGAAGTGATGCATCTTTGTGGGATGCCAAATCTTCCTTCTGCCAAAATCTGTGCAAGCTCCCAGGCCCTCACAGTGCTGGAGAGTCTTAGACAGAGACCTCACAGGAGGGTGCAGTCCTGGTGTCACAGCAGCCCAGCTTTGTGTCCCTGTCACCTGCTGAGAGCAGGGCCCTGAGCTCTGCACCTCATCTCCCTGTGAAATGAGGGACAGCAAAGGACCCTGGGTGATGCCAGGCAATCAGCTGCCACTCTGGGAATGCCATTTGCAGGGGTGATTCTCAAGTCCTGCCCTTTGCTTGGACTTCTCACTGCAAAGTCCTGATCCCCTTTGGCTCCACAGCTTTTATGTGACTGCTTAGAGATGAGAGCCTCAGTGAGGTGATGGAGTGATGGATTCTGCTTTCTGGGGGGATCCACACCACTATGGACCCTTGGTTACAGGAAAGGCACTTGCTGTGGCAAGGGACATGTGTCAGGGCTCCTGCCATAGTGCCGAGGCCAATTACAATATTTTCCACTTTCAATACAATATTTTATTATTTCCAATTACAATATTTTCCACTTAGTTTGGGTACAGAGGTGCGCTGAGATGGGTGTTCAATTTATTGAAGAGCTCACATGAGGCAGAGAGGATTGGTAAGCTGCTGTCTCCTCCTGCACTCAAACACACCATGATGCTTTGAAGGCTCCCAGTTCTGCCCCATTTCATCTTTTTCAGTGGAAAAAACCCAGACATGAAAGGGAGTCTCCTGGTGTAACCCAGTTTGTGCCCACACAGACCTTCCCAGCTGGAGGAGGCAGGCTGGGTGTAGGGAGAGGGGCTGCAGGTGAATATCCCACCTCAGCAGGGTGAATGTGACAAAACCAAGCAACTGCTTCATTCTCTTTCTATTCTCCCCTTCCCTTAAGTAATCAAGTGCCAGCAGGGCAGGCTAAAGCTGGGTCTTTATAAGCTTGCAATAAATCCACCCAGCTTTTCTAAAGCACAGCAGGCAGCTGATGCAATCACATAATTCAGCCCAAGTCATGGGACAATGGCTGGGAAGGCTGAGGATGGATTTTCCTCTGAAACCAACACGGGCTCGAATTCCCCCTTGCGCACTCTCACGCCATCCCAATTAAGGCAATTAGCAGTGACCAAGGGCAACTGCACAGCTCCAATTAAAGCAGCACAAAGGCAAACATGATCTACAGTGTCATGGAGAAGGTTTGGAACCTGCTTTCCCCTACAGCCACTTCCTGGCAGATTAAAGGCTTTGTGCACTCTCTGTTGTCCCCTCCTGCCACCTCTCCTTCACTAAGCCCAAATGTTCATCTCCAGCCTCTGTATCTCCCCATTAATTTGCCCTCTGTCAGGGGTCTCAGGGGAATATTGTGACTTTTCTCCTGTCATTCTGTCCCATTTCATCTGTACCCTGCAGCAACTGTGCCCTATTCCCCTTCACCCCCTTAGGGATGGCCAGAGTGTGATTTAGGCTCCAGTGACCTCTTCCTAGCTGGGACTGGTGCTAGGCTCTGGTTTTGCTTTTGCACTGTCAGGCTGTGAGAGGAAGGAATAGAAACAAGAGCACTGCACACAAGCAAGGGCTGAGAGTGGCACAAACTGTGTTTAAACAGTCTGGGGACATGAGCACACCTGGGTGTCCCAGGCCCAGCAGAGATGGTAAGAGGTGACAGTGCTGAGGTGACAGTGCTCAGGTGACAGGTGACAGTGCTCAGGGGACAGGTGACAGTGCTCAGGGGACAGTGGTCAGCCTCTGGAATCTCCCAGCAGCCTGAGCTGAATGTTCAGGTCAGATCCTGAGACAGGTTCCCCTTGGTTCCTGGTGGACCTCTCCTTATCTGGCAGAAGGCACGAGCACATTTAGTGCTAATTGGTGTCCTCGTTAGCAGCTACTGCTGAAAGTCACTCGTGGAATAGCCCCAACCAGTGAACACTTCTCCTTAAAGGTGAGGGCTCCAATTAAGGCTTGACAGGCAGCTGGGGTAAGATGTTTGCTATCCTGCCCGCAGGAGATGTAGGAACTTCATGGCTAGAGCTCAGAAACCTTCCACATATTCCTTTAAAAAACATCCTTTGGTTTGGGTACGGTCATGAGGGAGGAAATCAAACAGTGTATTTGATACAGAAAAAAAAAAATCTTTTTGTGGTTCTTTCACCTTTTGGCTGTGCTTAGCTTTTCCTTTCTGTTTTAGGTTTCCTTGTGTGTTAGCACTGCGGATAAAACCCATGAAATCCCTTTCTTAATGTTTTTGCTTTGTCCTGAGTAACACAGACAAAGGGGCTGTCATGAGCTGCTAGAATGGAAATTAATTTTAAAAGCATCATCATTTATCACTTTTATAGCAAAAAAAAAAAAAAAGAAACCAGTGAGATTACACCAATTGTGGCAGAAATTTCCTGTGCAAGAATAATCAAAAGTTATTTGCAAGAGGGTAATGACAAGAAAGTACTCAAAAGAACTTCAAGCAAAAAAAAACCAAAGCCCTGAAACTTTGGTTGAGGTTGAACATTTGCCTCTCTCAGTTTGTACCACCCAAAAGTCAGGCCCTGGCAGTGTGATGGTTTTTTTGTAGGCAGCTGAGAGGGACAGGTGTGTTTAGAAGGCAACTCCGGATCAACACCTGGTGCCTGAGCCAGATGGGATGGATGGTTCCTCCCACGAGGCTGGAAGGAGCTCCTACAGAAAAAACTTTGATTTTCAGCAGCACCAATAACAGCAGTAATAATATTGCAGGCAAATGCAGCTACCCCTGGCTGAAATGGGGATCAAGGCAGGGGCAACACAGGTCAGGACTCATGGAACCCTTTGGGCTGGGGGCTCCAGCTGGGGACGGCTCAGGCAGCACCAAAGCCCCACAGACACTCCTGCTCTGGCTGCAGGGACCGGGAGCAGCCTGTGGGTCACTCATTTGTGCTAAGTGGCCACCTGGAGAGGTGCTGCTGTGACCTGGGGGTGTTTTAGTGGGCAGGAGCCTCATTTGACACCTCTGATCCAGGCTGCACTCCAGAGGAGCTCATTAAATCCAGCACAACAGAGCTGCTGCTTCCTTTACTTGCTTACTTTTTTCCCCCTTCATGGAATGAATTAAAGGCCTCACATTCCTCATCCCTTCTTTCTGTTAGAATTTTATCTCTTTCCAGTCTTCCCTCTCCTCTCGCTCTCCTGCTTCCCTCACTTGCTCCCTCCAGGAAGTCAGCTAATTATTTCCTGAATGCCCCCAGTGTTATTTTGCCTTGAGAACCTCTCCTGCTGGGACTTCTCACACACTTATGATTCTCTATGTGACAAAAGGTTTCTCAGTTTAGCTTTGAATGGGTGTTTATTTTCTGCATTTAGTCCTTTTGCCTCATCATCTGCACTTGGGCTGAGAATAGAAACTTCACTTGACATTATCTAAACCATTATCAATTAAATCCCTTCTTAACTGCCCTTTTTTCTCCCCCTAAGCTGCGTAAGTTTGAGGGTTTTGCTCTTCTTTTTCCCTCCTGAACACCTTGCATTCGTAGATAAAGCCCTTTGCCCTTCTACTCTAACTTTCCAAACACAACACACTTCTATTTTGCTGTTGTTTTTTGCTGTGGTTGTTTAATGTCACTGCAGTGAAACACGGGATTGCAGTTTATTCCACATTGCAAAGTCAGCGTTCCCTCTTTGAACTGGCAGCAGCCATCAGAACGCCTGCCCTGTGCCACGGGGGATCTCCAGCTGGCCATGGAGAAGGTGCTGCTGCTGGCTCAGGTGATGTTCCCATGGCTGGAAGGGACCCTGGCCACTGAGCTGGAGCACTTCTGAAGCCAGACTGAAGGATGGTAACTCATGAGTTTGCCCAAATATTTGCAGACTGTCTTCCATATATTCCCAGTGGAATCTGGGAGGGTGTGTGAATCTCAGGACTCTAGCTGGTCACAGTGGCCCTGAGATGTGTTACAGAGTCTCTTTTCTCAGCTCTGCAGTTGAAGAAGGAATCAAAGCTCTTCAGTTTTCGTTCTCAAGTTTGTTTGTTGTATCTTATTTATACAATTTTTTCTCCTGTCCAGCCGAGGTCCACTCAGCAAGACAGTCCAGGCACTCTACCTGCCCCCGGGGTGGTGTTATCTTTTTATACTAAAAACTACGTGTACAATATTTACAATTATTTCTCAATACCTATCACCTGTGTTAGACAGTGAGCTTCTACTCTAAACCAATCCAAAAGTGCCAACATCACAGCAGAAGATGGAGGCCAAGAAGAAGAAGGAAAAAGGCTGGACACGCCCAATTCCTCCATCTTTCCCCTGAATCCCCATTCTAAAGACCCCAAAAATCTAATTTTCACTTTGTGATAAATTCACTATCATTCTACTTAAACTGCCATGGCTTGCAGATCTTTAGATAAGGTTGGTAATTTTCTCTATGGGTCATAATCAAAACCACAGGCATCTTGAGCTCTGTGCCAGGGTCTCTGAGCCCCCTGGCAGGGGTCTTGGCAGTCCAGGAAAGCCAGAGGAATTTCCTGGGTTCCAACACGTGAAGACAACAAA
The DNA here is from genome assembly GCF_901933205.1 of Camarhynchus parvulus. NCBI lineage: Eukaryota > Metazoa > Chordata > Aves > Passeriformes > Thraupidae > Camarhynchus > Camarhynchus parvulus. Next base: position 7,304,408 of record NC_044587.1, on the reverse strand, counting down.
GAAAAGCAGAGATATCTCAGAATCACAGGATGGGTCAGGCTGGAAGGCACCACAGTAGGGCCACCTGGCCCAAACTCATCCTCTGGCTCCAGCAGGCTCATCTCAGCTACAATTGTGCTACACAGTGTCACAGACATCTTTTATAGAAAATCCTTTCCCTTAGGATTTTTCCTCCTGACAAGCTGAGAGGCCTCAGGAACAAAATGTAAACAATGGTTATCTGCTGCTGTGGAATGCAACAGGTGCATCTGTGATTGGTCTCATGTGGTTGTTTCTAATTAATGGCCAATCACAGCCCAGCTGGCTCGGACAGAGAGCGAGCCACAAACCTTTGTTATCATTCTTTGCTATTCTATTCTTAGCTAGCCTTCTGATGAAATCCTTTCTTCTATTCTTTTAGTATAGTTTTAATATAATATATATAATAAAATAATAAATCAGCCTTCTGAACCATGGAGTCAGATCCTCATCTCTTCCCTCATCCTGAGACCCCTGTGAACACGGTCACAACACAGTTCTGGGATATCTCCAGTGTGGGAGACTCCAAACCCTCTCTGGGCAGCTTGTAAAGTTTTAACTGCACAGGGAACTCATTCCTCATGTTCAGGTGGAATAAAATAATGTCCCAGTTTCCACAGAAAGCATTCAGCTCGCAGGAAAGAGCTACTGTGGGTGGAGGACTGCCAGAGCTAATTATGAAATGGGGGTGATTAAGGCCAAAAATGCCTCTGGCAAGATGTCTCTGAGGGGAAAATGTTGGGGGTGAAACAGTGACACAAATATATGGATTTATTAGTTGTTATGCAATGATTTGTGTCTTTTTTTGACTTACTTAATCCCCCACCCCCCGTACAAAAGCCATGCAGAATTACAGCCCTGTGAGTAGAAGACATACAGGTCACATCCTTCTGACCCACGTGTCCTTGTCACGACTGGAGGCACGCCAAGCTTAAAACAAGTTACAGACACTTAACCTAATCAGAATAACTCTGCAACGGTTCATAAAGCATCAAACAAACACAGAGAGTTTTAAAAGTACCAGAAATGTGTGACTTGGCACATTTATTTTTTTTTTTAATAAGAGCCATCCCCAGCTTTGCAGATGCAAAGGGCTGGAGAAAACACAGGTAAGCAGCAGAACTCCAAACCTGCAGCTCTCTGGGAGTTTGTCTTCAGGAAATGGCACAAGCAAAAGCATTAATTGTTTGCTGTTTCAACTCTTTCCTTTGTTGGATCAGCTGTTAATTCAAGGCCTGTGGCCATGTCATAACTGCTTTTATTGAGCTGTTTCAAACCCGAGTCCCAGCGAACCTGTTTGTCATTCAGGCAGTGAAGGAGACTGCTCCCAGCTCTGCAGAGGCTGCTCAGCCAGCTCAGAGCACCCTGAAATCTATCAGTGCTAATTAGGGCTCACTTAAATGCTCCCAGGCTGCCCTTGCTGGTTTGAAACGCAGAGTGGCATGTGAAAGCTCTTCTGCTTGGCTCCTGACAGGAGCAAAAGCAAACACCAGGCCCTGCTGTGACCTCCATTTACGAGACTCATTTACAGCACTGAAGGCATCAACTTCTGGGAAATCAAATGGACAAATTAGTTTTGAACCCCTACTGGTTAAGATGGACTTCTCACTGGGACAGTGCTCCTGCCTGGCTGGCTAAATATTTCCTTAATCCTGGTGTCTGTGGAGTTTCCTCAGGGAGGTTGGATGAGTTTGCTGGCAGGAGGAGGTCTGGGAGCAGGGAGGTGGCAGCTTTCCAAGTGCCCCTGGTCCCTGACACTGGGTGGGTACCAGCTGTCATGCAACTAAAACCCCATGGCTGTTTTTAACGAGCATTAATCATTTTATTTAAGCAAAGGCAGCATCCTGTGCCCTGACCCAGTGTTGCACTGCCTTTTGCACGATGACAAGAGATCTCCGAGCAGTGATGTGCCCTGTGTCTCATCCCATGATTCATGTTCATCTCCATAAACTCAGATTTACCTTTGGGGAGTGAAGGGGATTCTAACTAATCCCTATTCTCAGCTCTGTAAGACTCCAAGACCATCTGTCTGTTCTCAGTCAAGTCTACCCAAATCCCCTGCTCAGTGGGCACAAAGCCACCTGAGGATCCCTTCCTTCTGAGGTTCAGCCCAGCCATGGCTGCTCCCCATGTGGATTAGCTGTTGGAAAGCATGTGTAGAAAATTGGGAGCCTTCATGAACAAAAACATCCCGCCCAGGAGTAACAACCCATTTAATTTGTCACCCATGGGATCCTTCAGTCCTTGTGGCAGAAATATTTCCTGTTCCATGTCTGCCCCACTGCAGACTGTGCTCATTTTCCTGCATTTCTCTCTTAATCTCCCTGAGACTCCAGTGCCTATCTCGTTATGAGATATTTATATTTTCCGTTCCTCTGGCATATGGTTCTGGGAGCCTTCTCCTGTCTTTTGAGGGGAATCTGAATTTATTGAACACTTCTGCTGTTGGTTTGTGTCTGGGTTTCATCATCAGTGGCTGGAAGAAAGAGGAAGTGGGCCATGCTTTGGGACCTCTCTGCTGCCTGTTGGGGACCCACAGCTCCCTTAGGGGACAGCAAGGAGGACTCTGAACCCTTTAGTGGCACAAACCACTGCAGGATTCTCTGGAACAACTCTTCCAGTGAATCCCCATCCTCAGGGGTAGATAGAATTTTCCTTCCCAGACTGCACAGTGCACAGCCAGTGGTGTAGATAACTCAAACCTTAGTAACCTTTAGGATTCCTGAGTCAAAGGGACCTTCCCTCCATGCAGCTCAGCGCTCTCCACAGCTGAGCAAGAGCCCTTGATGGATCTTTCCTTCTTGACTTGCTGGCTGGGGATGCTCTGGGGAGGAAAAGGGTTTGCACTAACAGGAGGCCTCACAGCCACAGCACATATGGGTCCTGTCAGTGTGCTCCAGATGGGTGATGTGGAGCAGACAAGGTCAAACTGAGCCCAGACCCCTCTCAGGAGCTCTCTGCGGTGCTGTTTGTCTGCTGTTGGCAGAAGCCACCTGGAGGATGGCAATGTGGTTTCTAAGGTTGTGCACAGGATGGAGAGAGCTCAAGTTTTGGAGAACACTGTTGCCACTGAGAATCACAGCAAGAACGTGGATGAGATGAATTGACTCCATATCTGTGAATAACACCTCCATAAATATTGCCAGATGTTTTCCACGAGCCCTGCTGACATGGCAGTGAGGAACCAGCTCCCCCCTTCACGTCTGCTCCCAAGTTAAGCCCAGAGGCCAAACCAAACTGTGGGACCCCCCTGTGCTCTTCCAGACCCCCCCAATGGCACAGTAAGGATCTCTGAGGTTGCTCCTGTGTGGGAGGATCCACAGCCACAAAGGGCACAGTCTGTGTGTGCACACAGTGAATTATGACACAGACCCCAAAGTGCCCCCACGAGCTCTCCTCTCCTGCATGGAGACCTGGCCTGAGCCAGGATGGAGCATGAGGGAAGCAGATGGCAGCCTGGCAGAGTGATTAAAGCCCTGGATATCTGTTTTAATAAATTGCCCACCCAGCAGATCAAACATTGCAATAGTCAGTCCTGGGCTGGGCTGTCAGCAAGCACAGCCTTATTTACAGCCCTGGGCAGGTGCCACGCTCCTCCCTGTGCTGCACACTGTCAGGACAGGCTGCACTGCAAGCTGGGCTGGAGAACAGACCTGTGGATTGTGTCTGTCACCCCAAATAGGTGTCACTGGGTACCACAGCTGAGGTAAAGCACCTTGCAGTAGGATTCAGCGAAGGAAATAGGCACAGGCTGAGCTTCTGACTCATGAAGATAAATGTGTGTCCTGTGCAGATTTAGACCTGAAGACAAGTGCAATTTCTATCCACTTTGTTATATCTCCTGCTCTCCTCTTCCCTTTCACCCCATCTCAATATCCCCAAACAGCCCTTTCTGTGCAAGGCAGTGCAAAATTCAAGCCTTTCTGTGCTGTCCCGCTTCTCTCTCACTCCTTGCCTCTTTACTGGGATATTGGCAGAGGATTTGCTCTGCTAACAGGACTCCTGTCTGTGTATCTGATGCAACTAAGCAGGCTCCACAAGGCCAAGAGGAGCTGTGTGAGTGCTGAGGCCAAGCCCTACTGCATTCATCCCCTGCATGGAGCACGCTGCTTCTCTGCCTCACTTCTACTGCTCTTGGGACTCCCCAGCTGCAGGCTTGGAAATCCTCTTCTCCCAGTCCTTCACCAGAAGAGGAGCTAGTCACAGAGGTGCTGGTAGAGCAGGACACACTCCCATGCAGAAAAGGGACACTTTTTCCTGAACAAGATCCTGGTGTTTGTGGGATAAGGAATCCTAAAGACACAAGAACCACTGAGTCCTGATTTCTCAGACACTGACTGGCTTTGGTTTCTAATAAAGTCAAAATTCCAGCTGGAGCTTTTGGGACTTTCAATCCAGTGCTGCTGATGAGGGGTCACTGAGCCAGGCATGACATAGGAGCAGTGGCTTTGAAGGTATTGCTGAGCCTGAAATCCAGGGAGAAGCCTCTCCTTAGGGCATCTTGCTGGCAGAACTCAATGCCTAAAAGCAGAAGCCACTGTGACTGCAGAGAAAAACAGAGCCAGGATTTTAATCCAGTATTTCCTAGAGGGAAAGGGAGGGCAGCCTGTCCAGAGTGTCTCAGATTTACAGCCCATGCAGAGAGATGAGCACATCAATCCAGGTCCCGTTCACCTGCACTGCCTGGGAGGGGTTGCTGAGCACATTGGGGTTTCTGGCTGACCCCAGACACATCAGAAATGCAGCACCTCTTCCACTGAGAAGAATATTAGAGAATGGGCCATGCAGCCCTGAGGATTATTTTTAGAACAGATCAACCTTCCCAACTAAACGCTTGTCAAATCCTCTGCCTTTCTTCAAAAACTCCAGGTGCAAACAAAACACTGGGAATTTTTTTGGCTGGGAGCAAGCACAGAAGGCTTAGATGGTTGTTTTGAGGCCAGCTGTGATTTCTTTTCCCCATTCATTCATAAATGCTGCAAACAGTGAGAACCATTGGAGAATACAGGAGCAACCAATGCTTGGGTCTATGCCCTGCACCTCAGCTCTGTGTCCAGGGAGATCTTGGGAAAGTTTCCAAGCCATGGTTATTTATATTCCCCACCTCTGGTCCTGAACTTTTTTTTTTCTGTGTGCTGGTAATAACATCCCAGTACTAAACTGTACTTTCTGTGGGCATCATTTGCATGGCAGAACAGCTGTGAGCCTCCCTCCACCGCCTGCCTGCCATATTGCATAGATAATAACAGCTAATCCATATTAATTATAAATACACAAACCGGCTCCTAAATAAGGCAAACTTTTGTGAGCCATTCAAACCAGTGGGTGCCAAGAAACGTTAGTGTTACTCCTGACACCTCATCCTCTGGCTGTCATGTCATGAATAAAGAAGAGCCCCCAGCACAAGTTAAGGATGGCATCTGAGCTTTAATAGCCTGCAGCCACTGCCATCAGCCCTGCGGCGCTGATTTCATCACATCTCAGCAGCTAAACTGCGCTGGGTCAGGGACAAACCCCTGTGCAGAAGGAGCCGCACGAAGTGGGTCCGCAATTATTATTCAGTACCTGGCTCCTGGCGGCGGCGGATCCGTGCTGGACTAACCCCACCTTGTGGTGCTGGTGGGCTCTGGCTGACCTGGCTGGGCAGAAAACGCTCATTTCCATCCTTTTTGGATTTGAAGCCCCATGGACTAACCCCACCTTGTGGTGCTGGTGGGCTCTGGCTGACCTGGATGGGCAGAAAACGCTCATTTCCATCCTCTTTGGATTTGAAGCCCCCTAAGGCTTTGCCTGCTGGAGGTGGAAGTCTAAAATAAGCCCTTGCAGTTGGCTCACTCTCCTCTGCTGGCTTTCTCAGATCTCCCAGGGAAAGCCTGTGGATGCCTCAGCATCTATAATCCAGGCTGAAAATTCCTGATATTAAACACAAAACCCACTCTTCACCATGTGTTGTCCATTTGTTCTCTTCTACCTCCTCACTGAGGAATTTGGTGTCACTCCTGTTCTCTGTTTTGGCTCTTTAATATCTTCTCCCCAGTCTGCCCTTCACAATTTCAATTGGGCGAGTTTGTTTTTTTCTTCCCTCCATTCTGTGCTGTGGAATTTCCTCATGGAAAAGGTGGTCAGGCTTTGGAAGGGGCTGCCCAGGGAGTTCCCATCCCTGGAAATGTCCAAGGAAGGCCTGGACATGGCACTGGTGACAAGGTGAGGATCCTCCCAGATTGGACCTGATGACCTTGGAGGCATTTTCCAACCTTTAATAATTCTATCATTCTATAATAATATAACTGTCAAAAAGGTCCCATGTTTCTTTCTCACACTTCTTTCTTTCTTTTTTTTTGCATTTTTGTGTAATGGTTGAAAACTTTCTAGGGCAGTTTTGGATGGTGTATGAACAGGACAACATCTGAAAAGCAAAAACAACATAAATGGCAGAACTCTCAGCTATTTTTCTTCAGAATTATCCTGTCCTGCTTCCCCTCCAGGCACATTAGTAAAAATGCCAATGAACTCTTACCTGCAGGCAAACCAGGATCTTTGTAAACTGTCCGGCACAAATGGGGCTCTGATTGGAAAAATAACTTCATCACAATATTACTCAAGCTGGGGATAGCAATTTTTGTTTTCATGATGGCTAAAAATGACCATGCTTGCCCTTCCCCCTGCAAATTATGATGTCTTTTTCTTAACAGCATTGATTTCCTTTAACATTTCAACCAAAAGAAAGAAGTAGGAAGAGTAATTTCTGGAGAGTCAAGCCACTGAAAGAGCCTAATTGTTTGCAATACAAATGATCACAGGACTCAGGGAACATTCTTAGAGATTTCATTTCATTATAGACACCCTTTCTTACAGATTTCAAGAGGCAGATTTTCAAGAAGAAAGAAACTTGGAAAATGTTGAAGATCCAGGAAGTTTAGCCAAGTTTTGTACCAAACCCACCAAACCTGTGATTGCTCTGTACATAAAAATATTAGCAGTATATTGCAAACTTTGCCTGTTTTCTCCTCTCTAACATGTTTTCTGGTTTTTTGTTGTTTTTGGTTTTGGTTTTGGTTTTGGTTTTTGTGGTCTTTTTTTGGTTTTTTTGGTGGTTTTTTTTTGTTGGTTTTTTTTTTTTGGTTTTTTTTTGTTTGTTTTGGTTTTGTTTGTTTTGTTTTTTTTCTTGTTTTCCCTCTGCATGATTATTATTTGGACTGAAATATTGTTTTTTATGGAAAATAACCCCAAAAAAGTCATGAGGACAGGGATAATAACTGCAGGTTGTCTCAGACCCTGGTGCAGGCTGTGGCTAAATCCAGAATTTTAAACCTATCTCACAAAAACTTGATTAATAAATACCAAATAGATTTGGTTAATAGATTCTGATTCTTCCCTCACCCCCTCCCACAGGGCTGAGAACTCATTTGGGAGTGATCTATTACAGGGAGAGGTGGTGCCAATGCCTCCAAGGCTCCATCCTGAAATCAGATCCGTGCATGTGGCTGCTCTTTGCCTCTCCTTCCCTTCCTCCCACACCAAAAGTCACACAGGAAATCTTGGCAGAGCCTTCCCACAGCTCCTGGGCAGGAAAATCCCTTTTTCCTGTGAGGCTGGGTGGGGGATTCGGAGGGGAGCACAGCAGTGATGCTGCACACTGTGCTGGAGCAGATCTGCAGGAAAGCTGTGGGGCAAGGGCACATTAATTACATCAGAGGGAAACCTGGAGCTGGAGCTTTGAAAATGAGATCAGGAGGGTTATTAGGAAAATAATCAGCAGGAAGCAATCTTACCTTGGAGAGAGAAAGAGCAGGAGAACACAGGTAGGAATATTCCAGTGCTGGTTCCTAACTTGCAATAATGAACTGGAGGCACATTTCATAAAACCTCCTCAGAGTGTCCTTGTCTCTTTCAGAGGTGTGTGCATTAATAAAGTGAAAAAAAATAAAAAAAAAGGATGCTGTTACAGTGTGTTTAGTGCTGTTTTTCTCCTTAAAAAGGAGTTTGACTCCTGTCTGCCTTGTCTGGGAGCCAGCAGAGGGAGACAAGCCTCTGAGCTTAATCCATGCCTGCTTTCTCCTCTCCAACAACTTCTCCAGTTCTTATTTATTTATTTTTTATTTTTTTCCCCTCCTGCATTATTATTGTTTGGACTGAGATACTGTTTTTATGAAAAATAGCTCGAAATGACCCTCACCTTGCAGTTACAGAGAGGATTAGATTAAAAATGCTGCAGGGAGGTTTGGGTGAGTGAACACACAGCAACATCCTCCTGTGGGAACAGCACAAGGAGCAGATTGGCCAGGTAGGGGCTGGGAATGCTGCAGAGTTTGTGTTTTTCTGGGTGGGAAAGCCTTGAATCCCTGCTTGGGTAGAGGCTCATCCCAAGCCCTGATTTGATGGCAGAAGTGCAGGCATCAAGTTTCTCAGGATCTGGTGTAAAATTACAGATTGGATCCATAAAACACTCCTTCTTCCTGGCTCCCAGCAGCTGTGGCACAGTCAGAGCAAGGATGGGGTGCTGGGGAAATTGCCAGGAGCTGCTGGCACTGTGTGCAATAACCCTGGGATGGTGTGGGGTGGGGTGGGGGGTGGGGTGGGATGGGATGGGATGGGATGGGGTGGGATGGGATGGTGGGATGGGATGGGATGGGTGGGATGGGATGGGGTGGGATGGGGTGGGATGGGATATCCCGGCCCAGTCTCAGCCCAAAGCTATGTAGATTTTTTTTTTTCAAACCCTTTTCTGTGCTCCTGGTGAAGCAGAGGGTGGGGGTGTGGGAGATGTGCACAGCAGCACTGCACAGGTGTGATGTGGCCTCTGCGAGGACAGGCAGTGCCAAAAGCCCCAGCTGCCATGCAGGCAGGCTGGAATTGGCACTTGCAGAGAGCCTGCAGCGTGGTGGAGAGGTGCAGAGACAGGTATTTAGAGCTCCTTATCCCCAAAAACCCTCTCTGAGGGTTAGTCAGTGTGGCCACAAGCAGCTGCAAGTGGGATGTGCATCCTCTGAATATCCACAGACACATCATCCTCCTGCATCAGCAGGTGGAACTCTTTGGGAGTGGGCGGTGGTGGCATCTGTGTGTCCCTGTGTGTCCCTTCTTGTCTCTGTGTGTCTCTCTGTGTCTCTGGTGTCTGTCTGCATCTCTCTGTGTCCCTCTATGTGTCTCTGGTGTCTCTGTCTGTCCCTCTCTGTGTCCCTGTGTGCATCCCTGTGTGTGTCCCTGTTGTCTGTCTGTCCCTCTCTGTCCCTCTCTGTGTTCCTCCATGTCTCTGTGTGCCCCTGTGTGTCTCTGTCTGTCCCTGTCTGTCCCTCTCTGTGTCTGTGTGTCCCTGTGTGTCGCATGAAGCCCCTCTGAGCCTTTGCTCATTCCTGTGATCCGGGGAGCAGCAGTTTTCAGGTTGGGCGCCTCATGTGGATTTTGACTGCGCCGCCTCTGAGTGCTGAGCAGAAATCTGAGCAGATAAGGCTGGGGAGCAGCTGGGAGCCCAACACAGCCAGGGACAACAAAGGATGAAAGGGACCAAGCAAACGAAGCAAGCTTTTTGAAGTCCTTGCAGAAACAGCCCCTCACTATATTTAGTGAGCCTCACGACTCCACCAGAACAAAACTGTCATCACTGGAGGAAAAAAAGGAGAAGTTGCCCTGAATGAAAATAATCCAGAGATCAGCACAGAGCAAGAGTGGCTGGGAATGCTGGATGGAGAGGACAGCACCTTAAAGGATCTCTGTGCTGCCACCCAGTAATATGAGCCCATTTCCTCACCTTGGCTCTGTCAGTGGAGCCTGGGGAACACTGGGCACACTGGGCTGGCAGTGCCAGGGATGTGGATGTGACAGCCTGGTCAGAGAGAGAGAAAGCTAGACAAGTTTTGCCATTAATCAGCCTGGGAAGCTTTAGGGAACTGGAGATAAACAACGATAGTCAAATATTAAAATAATCTGCAGGCAGTGTTTCTTGACAACCTGGTTTGTTGGTTTTTTTTCTCATTTTGTAAACAAATGGTTGTTTTGTTAATTAACCAATCATGTAAAATGTATTGATTAAATGACCAATCAGGGCCACCTGTAGAGAACTAAGGTATAAAAGACGAGAGGCTCAACTAAATGTGGCTTTTACTATTTTGCCTTCTGATGTGACTCTGTGTCATCTCTGACTCAATGGTGACAGGTTGCAGGGCCAGAAGCTCCTGCAGTCCCAAGAGTTTTTCCATTTTGCACTTTTGGTCCCTGAGCATGCTGCCCTCACCCTCCTAGTTCTGGAGAGGGAGAAAGAGGAGAAGCCTGGAAGATCCTGCCAGGAGCCTACCTCAGCTGTAGGCAGGAGGATAAAATCCAGCCTTGGTTTGGCTGCCTTTGAGGGTGCAAATTTGCTGAAATGAACCTGGACAAATGCCTGCTTCATCTTTATCTGCTCCTCAGGGGTGGTTGCATGGCAGCCCGAGGGCTTCTGCTACCTTCAAACATTGTATTATCAATTACCCTAATTAGAGCTTGGCACCTGCCTGACACCAAGTAATTTTCATTAATTTTTTAACCTTTTTCATGCCAGAGAAGCCAATACTCAGAGAAGCTTTCTCCTAAAGCACAGCAAAACAGGAGAAAAAAAATCAAAAAGCAAGGCAAAAGCAAGCAAGGTTAATGGCAGTTTGATTGGTGGCTGCTGAGGAGGCTGAAGGTTGTTCTCCACCAGTGCCTGCACAGCAAGGATCTGTGTTTGCATGGCTGCGGTTAAGTACAAAGGAGGTGGTCAGAGCCTCACCTTGTGGATTTAATCACTTCTGTGCCTCGGTGCCACACAGGGCCTTGGCAGCCACATCTCCTCCTTCCATCACTGGGCATCTCCCTGCCCTCATGTCACTGAGAATGAGAGAGAAGAGAGGCAGGGAGCCGTGAGCTTGAATTTGCTCTCCAGAAGCATGCATGTGGTAATTTTAGGGTCCCCTGTGGCAGGAAGGAAATGATGAATCTGACTCCATGTTCTTAGAAGGCTAATTAATTATTTCATGGTATTATATTATATAAATGAATGTTACACTAAAACTATGCTAAAGAATAGAGAAAGGATACAAACAGAAGGTTTAATAAGATATTAATGAAAGCCTGTGACTCGCCAGAGTCCTGACACAGCTGGACTGTGATTGGTCATTAAGTAAAAACAATTCACATGTTGGATAAACAATCTCCAACCACATTCCAAAGCAGCAAAACAGAGGAGAAGCAAATCAGATAATTATTGTTTTCATTTTTCTCTGAGGCTTCTCAGCTTCCTAGGAGAAGAAATCCTGGTGAAGGGATTTTTCCAGAAAATATGACAGTGACGCATGCAGACAGCCAGCTTCAATCATGGAAGTGCCTGTGTGGTTTTAAAACAAAAAGGGGCAGCAACATTGTCAAAGGAAGCTCATTTTGAGATAGCTGATTAGGACAGCAAGCCAAATCTATCCATGATAATTTCAAGATGTGCTATTGTGCTATCACCTCCCCCTCACTGATGGGTTTATCTGTCCAAGACCACCATTATTGTATTTGTGGGGTCCTCTGTGGCAGGAAGGAATGATGAGTTTGATTCCACGTTCTTAGAAGGCTAATTTTATTATTTTATGTTTTACTAAAGAATGCTATATTAAACTATACTAAAGAATACAGAAAGGATACCTACTGAAGGCTCAAAAGATAATAATGAAAACTTGTGACTCTTTCCAGAGTCCTGACACAGCTTGGCCCTGATTGGCCAAAGAGTGAAAACAACTCCCAGCAGAATCCAATGGAACAATCACCTGTGGGTAAACAATCTCCAAACACATTCCCCATGAGCACAACACAGGAGAAGCAAATGAGATAAGAATTGTTTTTCTTTTTCTCTGAGGCCTTTCAGCTTCCCAGGAGAAAAATCCTGGGCGAAGGGATTTTTCCAGAAAATATGAATACCACAGACCGTGACTGGGAGGGATTATCATCCTCCTGCAGATGAGGAGGGAAGGGGCCACCCCACAGTGCAGCCACAGCCAGGCAGGAAGGGAGCACCAGGAGCCCTGACTCCACAGCACGGATCTCTCAGGGCTCTGCAGGTCAAGGATCACTTATTCCAAGCACAACAGTTGTGCTGCCTCTCCTCAGCTGCAAACAGCAGTAAAAAATGTACCTGAGATCAACTTGTACCCATGCACAGGGAGGAGGTGTTTGTTTTGGGAGGGTGTTTGACTGTGTGTGTGTGTGTGTGTTTGGAGAGGCTGGTGAAGGAGAGTACTGTGCAGTATTAGGTTATTTTCCCTGCTCTAGGTTGTCATCAGATTTTCCACACTTTTGGAGGTTCCTGACTGTTTATGGTGACCCTCCTGGGGGTTCTGACTGGGCAAACCAAGGTGGGCTGTGCTGGGAAGCTCTGTGTGCCTGTTCCTGGATGGATGGGCTGCTTCAGAGCAGAAATCAGGAGCTTTGAACACTTCCTTGAGGTGTTTGATGCCTCTGATGTGTTGGCCATGTGGGCTGCAGAGCAAAGTCTAAGCTCAAGCTCTGGAATCTTGGGAATCTTCTCATATTTTCCATGCTGCTGTTGTGTTGGGTGTGTGCTGCAGCCCTGGAAAGACACACAGACCTCTGAAAATGTCTGTTGAGAAAGAGGTTTTCCACAGAAGCTATAAAACATTCATGACACCTCCATTGTGCTGTAAATCCTTAGCAGGAGTTGATAACAGTGCATGAATTTTTAATGTAACATTTATAAATGGTTATTAAAACTATCCTTAAAGTAAAGTGTCAGTTTATTTTTAATTAACTGTTGGCTATTTAAGCTCCTGATGGCCCCAGGGCAGATCAACAATCTAACAAGTTAATATTCCAGATTAACCCTGCAGTTGCTGCCTCTTTGTGTGAGGAGGATGAAGATGAGTTCACAGCATCAACAACAAGTGGTTATTTCTCACTCACTGAAGAGAAATATCATCATTTCCTGGAACAGGCTTCCTTGGTGCTCAGTTTAAGTTTTAGAAGCTGTGGAGGGATTTATTTCCTGAATATTAAACAGATACAGACAGCAGAGCTAGGTGATTCTTCTTGGGAAAAAAAAATAAAAATAAAGTATTTACATGGTACAAGTGAGAAGAAATTTCCATTGAAATCAATGAATCTGGATCAAACATTTCCAATTGCCTCAATTGCAATTTTGGGCCCCCAGCATACCAAGAGCAGCAGCACTGTGAGATTTGTGAATTTAGGCTTAGTTGCAAATGTTGCGATTGACTGAGAAATTAAAAGTTTGGCAGCATGAAACCTGTGCCTGTTTATTTAGGAAAGTATTTTTGGTGAATTTTATTGTCAATGACCAGCGTGGAAAGTATGAGGAGAAAACTGGTTTTGAGTATTAATTAATTTCTATAGCATATATATTTTTAAATGACCATTTTTAAGGTGTCAAATTTAATTATTCTCCAGCATGCAACAAATCATTGTAAATTTTTCATTTGTCATTGTAATTGAAATTAGTCATGGGGGTGACAGATTTTACAGATATTGTATTTTTCTGTAATTGTTGCTATTGTCCATGAGAAGCTCCTGTGGTTATCCTTTGAAAATGAAGGTCAAGCCAAAAACATCGCCACAAAGCAGTTTGGTTTCAGTGTTACTGGCATCCTAAAAGGATCAGTTCATAATATTTTGCCACTTAAATGATAATTATTAGCCCAAGTCTGGCACTGGAGGAGTTTGGGTTATTATTGTTCTCCAGAGTGGTGAAATCCTGCAACATTTCTTTGCTTTTTTTTCTTTTTTTTTTTTCTTTCACCCAGCTCAGTTATACCCAGGGAATTTTGTACCAAGGTCTTTCTGGAGATGGGAACTCATGCAGCTGAACTTTGCATTGCTGTGTCCCCTGAGCCGGCAGCGAAAGGTTGGAGATTCCAGACAGCGCCTCAGAGCTTGTTCCACTCTGATTTATCAGGAGCTGCCCCTGGGTGACACCAGGGGTAGGTCCAAAAAGCTGGAGAGCCTGGATATTTTGGTGAGTGCAGTGAAACTGGGCTCTCCCTTCATCCCCAGTTCATTTTTGCTGCCCCTGCCATCACCATCTCTCCCAGCCTGCTCCCCTTCCTGTCCGTTGAGTCTCTCAAGACAAGCCAAGTCGCTTTGGGCAAATAAGAATTATTTAAAGTTATAGAGACTTCCAGATTTTTTTTTCCCCCCTCCTTTCCCAGGTGATCAGCCTGGGTGTTGGGAAAATATGAAATCCAGATCTTTGGAGCATGCAAAGCAACAGGAGCGCCACAAGCAGCAACACTCGTCGGTAAATGCCGCTCCACACAGCAGAGCTCCCTGGAGATTAAAGGAATCTTGGAAATGTCATTGCCCTGACCAAATGAGATAATTTGTATCTTCTGTCACTGGAATCAAATCCTCTTTTTTTTTTTTTTTTTTTTTTTTTTTTTTTTTTTTTTCCCCATAATTAACTTGCAACTGTGGGAAGGTGGGGGTGAGGCTGGGGGTGGGGAAGGGAATTTCATGGCTAATCCAGCTGCACTATGGAAATGATGGTTGGGTAATTGTGCTCTCTAAATGAACTTGACTCGATGGTTGGTGTCAGGTTTTGTTAAGTGCCCTGGGCCAATGGAGACTAATTAGGAATGCATTAAATATTAAAGCTCTCTGACATTGGGGCATTGATGGTGACAGAAGAAAAGAAATCCCATAACCTAATCTGCACCCAACAGGAGTAATTTATGTTCTCTTCTTTTAGCAAAGAAAAATCCAATTATTTGGCCTGCTGGAAAAATATATTTAAAGGAAAAGTTAATTTAGAATGGGGAAAATATATATTAAAAATAATACAGGTGCTGTCAACACAGTCTGTAAGTGTCACTTCCCTGCAGTTTTTGTCTTGTTAACAGGAAAAATATTTCCCTTTGGTGAGGCTGTTAACTGGTTTTGCCATCCCAGCAGTGGAAGGCAGGAGTGGAATATTGTGTTTTCCTTCTTCTGGGGTCAGGTAAGCTGGATATAAGAAGGGATGGTCATCAGGGGCTGCTCGTGGCCATGCAAGGACAGCGGGCAGTGTTGGGGCTGTGCCCTGGGGCTTTGGGGTGCTCCCATGGGGAAGGGAGCAGTGCAGATGAGGGCTGCAGTGCAGATGAGTTAATGTAGGGCACCTCTGGGCTGAGGCTTGTACAAAGCTCTCAGAAATTCCAGCAATTAAGCTCTGCCGGGAGCCAGCCCTCACAGCTCCACCTCCATCTCCACACTTCTCTCTACCTACCAGTTTCCAGGGCAATTTTGTCTGACCTTTAGTTAAATGTCCTGCTCTCCCAGGCAGCTCATTTCTGCTGGTCTGTCTACTTATGCAATCTAATCAAATCCAGAATGGAATATAATCAGCCTTATCCTGTAACAGCCACTTGCACAAACGCCCAGCTCCGTCTGCTGCCCTGGCTGTGCCACTGCCTGAGCTCATCTGTCCCTCTCAGCCTTTCACTGCAGCTTTGGCCTCTTCTGGAGAGATCTGGAAGAAATTGCTGGTGGGATATCCAAACCCCCAGGTCCTGTGAGGGCTGGAAAGAGAAAGGTGCCCGCGGGTGAGCAAATAGATCCCGCAGCATCCAGGGATGCCTGTAGCACCTGTCCACACAAACACACCTGGTGCTTTTCTCCATCCTCTTACCCTCTTTTCTCCCCCATTTCCAACAAGACAAAAAAGGCCTGTTCATCTAGGGAATTATGGAAGACCATTTTCTAAAGGAACTTGGTTGCCACGGGTTACCAGATGCTTATCTGCCACCGGTGTGCTCTTGCTAACTGCAGCCCTTGCAGGGAGAGGCTAAAGAGGGAAAGCAGGGATAGCTGGGAACATCAGAGCACTCCAGGGACTTGCAGGGAGTGTGTTCTCCACAAACCAGCTTTTCCAGGGCCTGGAGTTTCTTTTGCCATTGGCTCCTGGGTCCCTGAGCAGCCAGGGTTTGCAGCAGTGAATAGAAAGTTGGTTTGGAATTTCCTTTGCAGTGGGAGCAGGGGAGGGTAGGTTGGAGAGGAGAAGGTGGAATATGTGAAGAGCCCTGAGAAATAATGGGGGGATTTTTCATTTGAATAGTTGGATTAGTCTGAAAGGGTTAGGGAATGTGGGAAGAAAGATCCTGCTGTACAGAGCAATGCTGCTCTGTGTCTGTGCTGTGCTTTGCATTCATGTGATGCTCCCAAGCAGGACTGGTGCAGAGAGAAGAAAGTTCACCCAGGGTTTTTTCTGGGAAGAATATTCCTGGAAGAATATAGCACAGGCAGAGCACTAAAGGAACCCAGTCTGGGGGAAGAGGCAGAGAGGACTTGGACAGAAGGGGGCCCTGTGATAGACAAACATACAAATAGTCAGTGCTCCCCTTCATTTGAGCATCTCCTGGTGTCCTCATCTGTGCAGCCCCATCCCTCAGGGGGTCCCTGATGCTGGGCTCTCCCCGTTCCCCACAGTCCTTCCTGAGCTGATCAGCATTACAGAGCTATCCATAATCCCCATTTCCCTCATTCCTGCCACAAACCTACTCCTTTGCCCCATATCGTCAATCCTGTGGCTCCCCAAATCCTTTTTTCTCCATGGTCTATCCCAGCCCTGGGAATTTCTGAGCCCCCTTGGTCCTGCAGCCCTCGGTCCCTGCTGCAATCTCAGCCTCTCCATCAGCACAGAGAGAGCACTTTGCTACTACAATAATGAGCAAGAAAGAAGCTAAAAACAATACTTTACATTTCAAATAACTCCTGACACATCCCTTGTCTTTCCCTAACGGAATGACAAGTGACTTTATCCTGAAAGAGAAGGCAGCCTCCTGGAGCTGTCTACACTGTCAGAGAAAATAATTTGTAAATTCTCTGACTACCTCTGTCACTGTTCGACTTTTCCACGCTTTTCATTTCTCCCTCCCTCCAAAGTCCCTTTATGTGCTATTTCCCAAAGCGCTGCACTTTGAATGTTTTCAGCCAAAAGCAAACCCCTTCTCAACTAAAGGTAGGAAGAATAAAAATCCCTTCCTGAAATGAATTAACAACGCTGCTGCCTCTCTCTCTGGTCCCCGCATCTGCATCGTGTGTAAGACGTGAACTTTAAAAATAACCAGGTCTTTATGACTTATTTAAAAATAAAAAAAAAAAAAAAAGAAGAAGAATGCTAATGAGGGAGAAAGGCACACAGAAACCCTGAGAGGAGGATTTGTTCAGGGTAAGAATAACTAAAATATTTACTAATGAGCGGGAGAAGAGAAAGTAATTTAAAAGATTTAAAATAGTTTTTGTGTTGTTTTTTTTTTATTCATGCTTCCCTTCATTTTCATTACATACTTCAATATTTGCCTACTTTTCCAGCAAAAGATTTACCTCAAGTGCGTACAAATTATCTGGCATTTGGTTAAGGACAATATGTCTAATTATGTCTCTAAAGACCTGAAATATTTTTAACTTAAGCTAAAAGTCAAACCAAAAAAAAAAAAAGAGTAAAATTAAAAATCCTTTTAAAATTCATTCCCATGATCGTAGTTGTACAGAACACCTCAATGCCAAAGATTAAACCAAGGGAAATATGAGAGCAGGGAGAAAAAAGAGAGAGAAAATAGAATTTCCCACATTATGCCCTGATTTAACCTCCTCTGGAGACTTGTGTTAAATTGTCTGGTTTTGGGTGATGTTTTTGGGTGATGTCTGTCCCACACCTTCTGACTCCTGCTCTGCCAGGGAGTTTGTACCTGGCTGGGGAGCCAAACCCTCCTAGCTCTGCTCTGCTAATGAGGTTCAAACTGTGGTGATAAATATCTCTTTAGTAAATATAGTAAGTAGATATTTACTGTACCTCCTCATCCCTGCTTCCCTCAACCCGAGTAACTAATGAAACTCAACTGAGCTTATTAATTATTTTCCCCTGGGGGTGAGGAGAAGGAAGGATGAGCAGCACCATCTCCAGAGGGTTTCCTGTGCTCCAGCAATTCATCTGTGGCTTGGAGGGCAGAGTGACCCATCCTCAGGAAGACACAGAGGTTGCAGGTGTGCTAATTTCCTGAAGAAGAGAGGCACTGCCAAATAAAAACAGATGGATCCAGTCACTAGTTATTTATTTCTATAATTAGTTGCAAGCTGTGGTCTCAGAACTTCAAGAAACTGTGGATTTCTATGATATTCCTTCCTGCATGGTAGGGTAGAAGCTGGGCTGGCAATGGCAGTTTGCAGGGTGTACCAGCTGGACACACACTGTCTTGGGCTCCTTAAAACATGACCAAAATCTTTGGCTGGTGGAACCCATAAGAACATCAAGGACAGGTTGGTCTTGTAATGTAGAGGAGCATTTAAGTCTGAGTTAAACTCAGTTCTGCTTTCACCTCATGATTCTTTTCCCTCATCAACTTAATTGTCCTCAGTTATTGCCCCAGTGTCATCTAGGACACAAAACAACACAACATGGACTTGCTGCTCTTTCTAAGGTAAAAAAAGCTTTTTATTTTCTGACTCCAGCATTTATGGATTTCCAAAAGTGACAGTGGATTGGAGGGTGACAGTGCCACCTCCCCAGTGACACTGGACAAGCCAACAGCCCATCAAATTTCTCCTCCTCCACAGAAGAATGTGAAACAATAAGTGATTTACAGAAAGTGTGTGAGAAAGTTCATTAGAAGAATGTAAACATCAGAAGGCTTAGAAGAACTTAAAAAATCAGGGTGACACTCCAGTCTTCTCTTCTCTTCTCTTCTCTTCTCTTCTCTTCTCTTCTCTTCTCTTCTCTTCTCTTCTCTTCTCTTCTCTTCTCTTCTCTTCTCTTCTCTTCTCTTCTCTTCTCTTCTCTTCTCTTCTCTTCTCTTCTCTCTTTTTTCTCTTCTCCTTCTCTTCTCTTCTCTTCTCTTCTCTTCTCTTCTCTCTTCTCTTCTCTCCTCTCCTCTCCTCTCCTCTCCTCTCCTCTCCTTCTCTTCTCCTTCTCCTTCTCCTTCTCCTTCTCCTTCTCCTTCTCCTTCTCCTTCTCCTTCTCCTTCTCCTTCTCCTTCTCCTTCTCCTTCTCCTTCTCCTTCTCCTTCTCCTTCTCCTTCTCCTTCTCCTTCTCCTTCTCCTTCTCCTTCTCCTTCCTCCTTCTCCTTCCCTTCCCTTCTTTCCTCTTCTCCTTCCCCTTCCCTCCCCTCTCCCCAGGGTGACACTCAGATCCCTTTTAAGCAGTCAGGAGCAGTGAGGACTGCCTCTGGAGTCAGATTTGGGTGCAGGCTGTGCTCAGGCTCAGCTCTGATAACCTGGTGTGTGTTTTTACAGTCCCTCTTATCTCTCCTCCCAGAGCCTGGCCTTGCCAACCCCAGCCCATATCCCTAAGCCAGTCTGTTCTCAAAGGTGGGATGAACAGATCAGGGAGGAATATTTTATTTCCTTCTGGAAGCATCAGGTAGGAAAGGCATTTGCCAGCTCATCTAGGCATGTCTACTCTGTTTTTATTTATTTATTTATTTTTAGATGAAAGCTGCTAAGCTGGAATTGTTAGAAAATGCAGGTCTGCAAGACAGTGGGTGAGTAAATCATTTGCTGGGTCTGTTATAAATGTGCCAAAAGCATCTCATGACAATACTTTTTAATGGCACAGGAGAGTCAATAAATAACAAAAGAAAAGACTTATGGGACAGATTTATCTATGCAAAACTTTTGTGCTTTTGACTTTAAAAAGGTATGTTCTTTATTTCTGTTTGAATGGCTTCATACAGATAAATATTAGAATACAATTTGTTTCTCAGCTATTTAACAATAATAACAAAACAACCCCAAACCCAGACAAACCCAGAAACACTCCAACTTAAACCTGAAGAAAATTATCTGCCTCTATGGGAAAGAAACTAATGAAATCCAATCAAATCTCAGCTGGAAGAACAAAGAATGGTGGCTTTGGGCATAAATCAGACGTGGAATTAATTTTCTTCTTTATTACATGCCTTAAAAATAAAAAGAGGGCACCCTACCCCCGGGAGTGCTGAACAGATTGAAATGATGTCCAGAGCCTGCCAGCTCCAGAGTTCAGGCAAACAAAACTGGTTCAAAATCAATATGAATCCTACTGGTGATAAAAATCCCCCAGAAGCACCGAGGGCACAGAATCCTTCTGCATTTCTCAGTTTCCAGGGTGGGAAGAGGGATGTGTGGGATACAGAAGGGACCAGGTGAGGATGATTCAGGGTTTCCCTGGGGTCATCAGGTGCATTTTGCCAGGCACATCTTAAAAATGCTGCTGTCCCCAGGAGTCCCTGGAGTGGGCCAGGCTTTCATCCCAACACCCCACACTTGTGATGGAAATGCCAAAACCTCAGTGAAGATGGAGCTGGAACCTGGGCACGGCTGAAGTTTCATGCTGTTCTCCTCTAGGCAGGACTGTCCTTGTGATGCTTCTGTTCTCAGACTAAACAGTGATGATCCCTGCTTTGTACCTGCCCAAAATTCCTCCTAAATTCATTATTGGGTGCCCACCGTGATCAACACGTGGGAAAAGACTGCAGTTCTTCTTTCTGCTGGGTCTTCATTTTCTGCCATCCCAAAAAGCAGCACAGAGCTCCATTTGGAATTTCCAGCCTAGGTTTTTTTTCCTAGCTCGCAATAACAATTTTAATTAGACATTTATTATAGATGAGGAAATCTTAAAAAAAAAAGCTGCAAAGTGAAAAAACACTGAAATGTTAATATTTCCATTGCAACTATTTCCACTTTTGAAAAATTAAAGGGGAAATAAAACCAAAAACCAACAAACCAGCACCAAAAGAAATGAAATATTTTGGTTTGATTGCCTGAATGTCTCTGAAATGTTTCAGTACAGTTCAGTATTAATCATCTCTTTGTCTTTAGTGATGATTCCTTGCTGGAGCTGTAGAATCCGAGCTTGCTGCAAAAACAGAATTCCAAAGAATATCCAAAAAAATATCCTGGAGTGCTGCAATGAGCCTGATACACTGTGAATCACAATGCAAGAGGAATTCCTCTCCAGAGATCTTGGCTGGAGAAGAAGTGTCCAGCTCCCAATTTTTTATGAGGCAGTGTTTAGTGTGTCGTAACTAAAATACATTCATTATTTTGTTTGACTGCTTTCAAGCAAAGCATTTAGAAAACTGAAACATTCAAGCCATGGTTCTATTTTTAATCAGTCTTTTTTTTGCTGGCTGAAAGTTTATTCTGCATGTTGATTTTTCCAAATAAACAAACCAACTCCGGCAAATGTAAATTTTTCCTTTGAGGAACGGCATTTTCCGCTGTGTATTTCCAATTCATCCCAATGGAAAGTTCCTGAATAATTCAATAATACATAAAGAAGGTAAAGAGATGGAAGTGAAGGCTGAATGCTATTTGGCCAAAGCCCAGAATTAGGCTAGGAGGAGAAAGATGAGCGTGGAGTGATGTAAACCCCCTTAAGTGAGGCCTAATGATTCACAAATGCCATGAAATGCAGAGGTGGAGTCATTTGTATCCCACGTGCAGGCAGCGATGGGTTTGAAAAGTGCAGCAAAAGAATTATTGGCCTAATCAGAAAAAAAAAAAAGCCAAACTCAGCTCTGTTTTATTTCTCATGACTCTGGTGGAACATGGCAGGAGCTGGGCGTCACCCTGGGGTGACCCTGACTGCTCGCAGAGGATGAGGGTGGTGCTGGAGGCTGCTGGGTGTCCTCCTGGGCAGGAGGGGATTTAAAGGTAAAATCACTTTTGAGGCTGCCATCAGCTTTAGGGTTTAACTTTGGGTTAGGGCATGAAGGAGAAGTTTTGTTCCTGGGAAAAACTTCTGTACCATGATCCCACTGGGATGCAGAGACAAGAGGGGCAGGACCTGGGACAATACACAGGCACTGCTTGATCCCTTCCCTTCCCTTCCCTTCCCTTCCCTTCCCTTCCCTTCCCTTCCCTTCCCTTCCCTTCCCTTCCCTTCCCTTCCCTTCCCTTCCCTTCCCTTCCCTTCCCTTCCCTTCCCTTCCCTTCCCTTCCCTTCCCTTCCCTTCCCTTCCCTTCCCTTCCCTTCCCTTCCCTTCCCTTCTCTGGACTTCTCCACACTTTTTTATTCTAAATTAATTTTCTGAGACAAGGAGAAGATGCTGCCTTAGCTCTGTCCTTGGGAGTCACAGGTCTTGATTGAAGGAATAATTTTACACCTAAATGTGCAAGTTCTGGCCAGTTTTTGACAGGTGTGTGTCGCTTCCCATGGCCCCCAGTCAATCTCCCCCCCTCTCTGCTTTGCCCTCTGATTGTGCCCTGCTAAATATCTCTGTGCTTGTGCCTCCCCAGGATGTCAGGGCTGCTCTGTAACCACCTCACCTGTCAGCAGCCAGCTCTCCCAGCTCTGCAGTGCGCCAGAAAGTCACAAAAATCCTGAGCAGGTAGAGGAGAACTTGGGGAAATTTCTTAAATTCTGTCCCAAGAGAGAGACAGCGAGAACAGAGCAGTGGTCACTGAGAGCTCCTGGACATCTTCTCCTGCCAATGTTGCAGGCTCTGAAAATGCCACTGCCATGGGGGTCTCTCTGAGCCTCACCCCAAAATATCCTCCCCAGCACAAAGAGAAAGCTGGAAAAGGAAACTGCTGTCATTTCTTCACCTGTAAGCAAGGCACAGATGCATAAAGATGTTGTTTACTGGGAATAAAACCTCACCTCCTTCTTGAGGAGGTGAGAGGGACCGTGGGCAGAAGGGGCTCACAGGGAAAATCTCGTGGGAGTGAATGTCAAGGACAAGACCAATGTGTCACCATTATCA
Organism: Camarhynchus parvulus; assembly: GCF_901933205.1. Classification (NCBI taxonomy): domain Eukaryota; kingdom Metazoa; phylum Chordata; class Aves; order Passeriformes; family Thraupidae; genus Camarhynchus; species Camarhynchus parvulus. The sequence goes on along the minus strand of NC_044587.1, from coordinate 7,281,705 downwards.
TATAACTGCCATGAAGTGGAACCATCCAAATTACTCCAGGCACAACCTGGAGATGTGACATGAGCTTTGTCACCTGCCTAATCTGAGGCAGAGCAGGTGGAGGGGGGACCAAGGTCATCATTTATCTTAACAAGGGAGCTCTGAGCTGAGCTGCACAAGCACAGAGCCCCCTCTCTGTGTCTCTGGCAGCCCTTGAGAGGCAGCTCTGCCAGCACTGAAGCTCATGTCAGTGGAGGAACACTGTTATCTTCTTATCAGGGGATGACAACCACAAATACCTCGGCCTGAAAGACTGCTCTGCTATCACCAGGGGTGAGCATCAACCTGCTTCACAAATAATCTAATTTAGGTGGATAACAGAGGACTTGGATGTGGGAGGTGGAATTCAGAGCCCTGTGAGCAGGACAGGAATTTCTCACATGAATGCAAACCTGCTGCAGGGAAAACACACAAACTCTTCTCTCTGCTTGTGATTGAGGCATGGAGGGAATAGGTCATCAAGCTGGTTCATATGCAAGAGATACATTAATCATTAATGGGGTATTAGTATTTAAAGTCCCCAGATCTCCCTCTAACATGCAAAATAATCCCTGCTGCCATGGATGGTTTGTTTCACTGAGTAATCCACTCATCCTGTGCTATAATCACAACAGGCACGGCTTCCACTGGGACTTTTCAGTGTCAACACTTTGGACTGTGATGTCTTTGAGACAGAGAATTGTCTTTTTGCTGTGTTTGTGTAGCTCCAGGTAAGCTGGGGAGGGGCAGCTTTTAGAAATCCCATGCACTGAGTAAGTGCAGTTAGTCACTCCTCCATCCTCCTCTCTCCCTGGAGCATTCCATGTCCTTGTGTCTCTCCCAGACACATTTAAAAGAACAATTTTTCTTGTGACAAGTAAAGCAAGAAGTGTGAGCTGGTGTCTGACAGGTTCAGGGAGAAGCTCACAATGAGGCAATTAGACATGGAAAGTGCTGATTAGAAGCACCATCACCCATAGCAAGGAGAGAAAAAAATCCCAAGAAGTAGCAGGAGGAAAAGGGAAGAGGGGAAGGGAAAAAAAAAAAAAAAGAGAAAACGAAGCATTTGATAAAACAGGTTGGTATAAAAAGTTTGTGAGTGATGAGGTCTAGGATTGCTCAAACCTCTCTGGAGGGAGCTGGGCTTGGTTACCCCTGGAGACAGGAGGCTGCCCTTGAGGGGAAAAAGGTTTAACAGCTTTTCATTGCCAGGCTGGGCTTGCCAGTCTCAGCTCCTGTGAGAGCTCCCCTCTAGCCCAGCCCAGAGCTGATCCTGCAGCCCTCCCATCCCTCCCTGGCAGCTGCAGGGACTCTGCTGCACTCCAGATGGTCCCAGATGCCAGCCCAGGGTCCTGCTGGAGTCACACAGGAGCTGTTCTTTGGAGGATCATGGAAAGTCAAGGAGGTGAAACTCTTCATGCAAACCCACTCAGTGTCTCTCTGACTGCCATGGGTTGGGCAAAGGGAACTGTGACTGTCCTGTCATGTCAGGACCCAGAACATCCCTCTGGCTGTCCAGGACACCAGGACCCCTGCCAGGGGGCTCAGAGACCCTGGCACAGAGCCCAGAACACCTGTGGGTTTGATTGTGACCCATGGAGCAAATTACCAACCTTAGATGAAGATCAGCAAGCCACAACAGTTTAGGCAGAATATTAGTGAAGTTATCACGGGGTGGAAAAGTAGATTTTGGGGTTTTTAGAATGGGGATTCAGGGGGCAAGATTGAGGGATTTGGGTGTGTCCAGCCTTTCTCCTTCTTCTTCTTGGCCTCCATCTTCTGCTGTGATGTTGGCACTTTTGGATTGGTTTAGAGTAGAAGCTCACTGTCTAACATAGGTGATAGGTATTGGGAAGTAATTGTAAACATTGTACACATAGTTTTTAGTATAAAGACATAACACTGCCCTGGGGGCAGGCAGAGTGCCTCTGTCTGTCTTCCTGAGTGGACCTTGGCTGGACAGAGAAAGAATTTTATAGATAAGAAACAATAAACAACCTTGAGACTGAGAAATGAAGAGCTCTGACTCCTTCTTCAAGTGCCGGGCTGGGAAAAGAGACTTCCCAACTCTTCTTGGGGTCACTCTGACCAGCTAGAGATCCCGACACTGTCACCGTGGTTGTGCTGCAAGAGGTCACCAAAGAAAAGAGATGAGTTCTGGGAAGGGGCAGAGAGCTGGGGAGTGCAGCCAGGGTGGCTCCAGACATCCTGATTTCAAGGAGGGACTTTTAAAAGGGTTCTTGCACATCCTGCAATCCTCCCTGAGAGGGAGAGGAGGAAATAAAACAGCCCAGACCTTCACTGAACCATTCTTTTTGAAATAGGTCTTCCCCATTTTGGTCTCTCTGGTGGTTTTTAGCAAACAGCTGTAGTGTGAGCCTGGTGTGACCATCCTAGGGAAGGCAGAAGAGGCTGCAGAGCATCCAGATCAGATATATGTGCAGCTGGATCAGCCTCCTAGAGTGGTGACAACAAGCAGTAAAATATGAACACCGTGGCAGTAATAATATCATTATAAAATGCATTAATCTCCAGGGCTGTCACTGCACTGGAGGGCCTGGCTCCAGCACATTCCAGCCCAGCCTGGCTCCAGGGACAGGGATCCTCTGATCCCCAGCCCCAGGAGCTGCCTGCACAGGGGTGACTCAGGATGGGCCACCAGACAAAAGGCACCTGCTCTGTGTGAACTGTATGTAAAATAAATGAAGCAATATTACATCTTCCAGGACCTAAGGGAGCCCTAAAGAGACAAGGAGAGGGATTATTTACAAGGGATGCAGTGACAGGACAGGGGGGAATGGCTTCAAACTGACAGAGAGTGGGTTTGGATTGGATATTGGGAAGAAATCCTTCCCTGGCACAGGGTGCCCAGAGCAGGTGTGGCTGCCCCTGGATCCCTGGCAGTGCCCAAGGCCAGGCTGGATGGGATTTGGAGCACCCTGGCACAGTGGAAAGTGTCTTGCTATGGCAGGGGGTGGGATGGATGAGCTTTGAGGTCCCTTCCAACCCAAACGATTCCGTGATCTAACTTATTATTCAATACCCAATTATTATTGATAAAATAATAAGATGGGCTTTGAGGTCCCTTCCAACCCAAACTGTGATTCCGTGATCTAACTTATTTATCATCACCCTTTTGCTGTCAACATTCCCAACTGTTGCTGGCTGCTTGGGAAGAGGCCTTTGAGAGGAGCTAGAGCATTTGGGTGCTCCTGGCAGCCAGGGCTGGGAACAGCAGCCCACAGCAGCCAGCCAAGGGCCCAGTAAGAAAGTGCTCTGCCTCTTATGGACTTTAGGTGAATGGACTGTAATTACCCAAATATTTATGGGTTCTCTTTATTGTATGAGTCACTGAGGGCTTGTGAGGGGCCAGACAATTTCCATTTTGTTTAGGGCAGAAATATCCCCAGAGACCAAGCTGATCTATGGAGCTGCCATATCAAACCCTCCTAGGAAAGGGAAAAAAAAAAAAAAAGATAATGCATTTATTAGTCAGCTCACATTGGACTGCTGTGTGTAGAAAAGGAGAGAACTGGACTGAAAAATGCTTTTAAAACCACAATTCCATAAGCATCTGTCTCATTTCAAGTACGGCTGGGGCCTTTCTGTCTCCTGAAAGGAAAGGAGAGGGTGAATTCAAATGATCTGTAGCTCTGGAGTGCTGAAGGGGAAAAAAAGTAATTTCCAAATAGAAGTGCATCCCTGCAGACAGTGCCCAGGCACAGATAACCTCCTCCAGGGAGCCACACTTCCCCCAGAGTCCCTCCCCAAATGATTCCCTCTGTGCTCCCTTTGCTCTCCCTGAGGCTGGGATCAGAACTGTAGGAACTGACCAGAAAAGAAACAACAATTCTTGGCCATGAGACAAGTGGAGAAAGAGAGAGGGGAAAGGAGAAGGTGGGTGAGTGCTGTTTGTCCCCATCCATGTCCTGTTTGCTGCATTTTAGCCGCCAGTCACCTTCCCCATGAGTGCTGAGGTTTCTGCAGGACACAGAGCACAGAGGGGAGCTGTGGTGGACCCCAGCACCAGCAGGGCATGGAGGAGCCTGGCACAGGCAATGGAAATGCTCTTTGCCATGCTGGGACCTGTGCAAGGCTGTGCTTTGGGCAGGGGTGAAGAAATCCTGCATGACTGGGGCTCTGCTGCTCCCATCCCACTGCTCCTGTGTCTGTGCAGCTGTGAAAAGGAAAGGAAATGAGCAGACACAGAGGAGGCACGAGCAGAAACTGCCCTGAAGAATCCTCCTTGTCCTCTGGATCACCACAGCATCTCAGGGTCTTGGCCCACCGTGGGGCTCTCCAGCAGCAGCTGGAGTGGAGCAGTGCATCCCTGAGCTGCTGGCAGGGATGCTGGAGGGCACAGAAACGCTGGCCAGGGAGTAAAGCCCAGCCTTGGGTGAGGCCACAGCTCAGGACAGGCTCCTTCTGCCACGGAGCATCCCCAGGCCAGGGCTGCGAGCTCTGCTGTGCCCAGCCTGGGTGGCCTGGGAGGGCAGGGGAGGAGGAGGAGGAGGAGGAGGAGCAGGCCGGGCACACCACGGTGCCAGCAGGACCTGCGTGGGCGAGGCACAGCAAGCCTGGTGCTGTTGAATCCGGGGATCAACATGAGAAGGAAATGGAGAATAAAGAGCAGTCAATGAGCTGGATTAGAGGAGCTGTTTTACATAGCCCTTCATTTAATCCTTTGCTTTCCTTTCATTGTTTAATTGGTTTAGCTCTTGTACTTTTAATGCTGCAGGCAGAGAGAGCCAACCTCCTCTTTCCTTCTCTTTTCCTGCCTTTCCTTTCCTCTCTTTACATCTCACTATCTAATCCCATTTCTCTCTTTCTCCCTCCATTTCTGTCTCTATCCCTTGTTCTCATTCCTCCAGCTCCTTTCTCTCTCTCTTCAGGCCCCATATTACTCAAGCAGCTTTTGTTCGTGCTGTCAACTGCATCAGCCTGTAAGTGAAATTGTACTGTAAGTGAAGTTAAAAGTATTTCTATGGTGGGATATTTAATCATTTGAATCCTTGATAGGAGCAGCTCTTTTTATTTTCACTAGCTATAAATCCAGGCTCTATCTAATCTCTGATCTCGACGAGGAGAGAATTAACCAAGGGAGTGTGTGACTAGAAAGGAGAAGGCTGGAGAGAAGGGACCACTTTATCTGAGTGTGGAGTGGAGCAGCATAGGAATAAGGCAAGGAGCCATTCCCAGCTCCCTGCCATTCTTCTCACTGCCTTTTCCTGAGTCTACCTTCACTCCCCTCCCCAGACACTCCAGCATATTGAAAATGCCATTTTCCATTTGCAGCTCTCTCTTTTCCCCCTTCAGCGAGTCACTCAGCCCACGGTGGTGGGGAGGAGCTGTGTCTCTGGCTGCAGAGCCCTGGATTTCAGTCCATCTCCAGCTTGCACTGCTCTGCTTTGGGGTGGCTCCAGGTGTGGGTGGCACCTGTGGGCCTGACCCTCCCTCCAGGGGACCAAGTTTGGGATGTTGAGGTGACCCTTCCTCTGCTCTGCTCCAGGAGCTGCCTGTACAAATGGATTATTCACCTTTTCCTCTTCACCTGGCTCTGCTTAGAGCTGAGATTGGACCACCAAGTGAAGGCAGCAGCCATGTGCATCAAGGCAGGCATGAAACACAGAACCCCAGAATCCTACAGTGGTTTGGGTTGGAAGAACCTTAAAAATTGTCTCATTCCACCCCCTGCCATGGCAGGGACACCTCCCACTATCCCAGGCTGCTCCAAGCCCTGTCCAGCCTGGCCTTGGGCACTTCCAGGGATCCAGGGGCAGCCACAGCTGCTCTGGGAACAGTAGGAAAAGGTGTGGGGAGCCTGGGTGGGGTTTCCATACATTGCCCAAGCCTTGCCAACAATTTAAGCTCTCTTAAACCCCCAGTCCAAGAGCTCCAAGCAGAGAGCTGCAGTCTGATTACACTCCATTAGGGCATCAATATTTATCTTGAGAATTTGTCTGAAGGATGAAAAGTGCTACAGGTGCTCAACATCTTGGCTGCATTTCCTTGCAGGAAAAATCCAGGTTACCCTTCCTCCTCCTCCTGCCTCTCACTTGCAATTCTCCAGCACTTCTCTTTTATGTCTGTGGCCTGCTTGTTTGCAAAGTCAACACAGGAATCATGGCTTGCCGAGGAGTTGCAGGAACTGTGATGACTCCAGGGTGAGGCTCCCTCTCAGGATTTCAGCTGGTCACAGTGAGATATGTACAAGCCTCTTTTCCCAGCCTGGCAGTTGAAGAAGGAGTCATGATTCTTCTGTCCTCGTTTTCAAGGTTGTTTATTATTTCTTATCTATAACATTCTTTCTCTGGCCTGGTGAGGTCTGTTCAGGTCAGACAGAGGCACTCTGCCCACCCTTGGAGGCGGTGTTGTCTTTTATACTAAAAACTACATGTACATTATTTAAAATAACTCCTTAATACTCATTATCTATGTTAGACAGTGAGTTTCTACCTTCAACTAATCTAAAATTGCCACATTCACAGCAGAAGATGGAGGCTAAGAAGAAGAAGGAGAAAGACTGGACACACTTGTGACCCTGTTCGCAGGGGTTTGAGGATGAGGGAAGAGACAAGAATCTGACTCCATGTTTTAGAAGGTTTGATTTATTATTTTGTGATATATATTATATTAAAACTATACTAAAAGAATAGAAGAAAGGATTTCATCAGAAGGCTAGCTAAGAATAGAAAAAGAAGGAATGAATAACAAAGGCTTATGGCTTGGACAGAGAGTCCGAGCCAGCTGACTGTGATTGGCCATTAATTAGAAACAACCACATGAGACCAATCACAGATGCACCTGTTGCATTCCACAGCAGCAGATAATCATTGTTTACATTTTGTTCTTGAGGCCTCTCAGCTTCTCAGGGGAACAAATCCTAAGGAAAGGATTTTTCATAAAACATGTCTGGGACACACGCTTAGATTCTTCTATCTTGCTTCTTGAACTTCCATTCTAAAAACCTTAAAATTCTACATTTTCACTCTGTGATAAATTCACTATCATTCTACTTAAACTTGTGTGGCTTGCAGATCTTCATATAAGGTTGGTAATTTTTTCCCTGTGTGTCAAAATCAAAGGCGCAGGGGTCTTGGGCTCTGTGCCAGGGTCTCTGAGCTCTTTGTCAGGGTCTCGAGTGTTCTAGGGCAGTCAGAGGAATTTCTTGGGTTCCCACAGCTCCCTCCTCCTCCTCCTCACTGCCAGGAGGTGCAGGGAGCCGTGGCTGGTGCTGGGCAGTGCCCTGCACAAGTGGACAATCAGTCACTGTCAGTGGGAGGGGAGGAAGCAGGGGGGATGCAGAGTTTGCACAGAGCCCTGGCTGCACAGCAAGTTCCACACAGCTGGGCTGCTCCCAGTGTAAGGATGGACAGCCCCATTCATCACCAGCCTCCCTTCCTCAGCACACGGCCAGGGGAGAGGGATGATTTAGTGCCTGCAGCTGGAACAAGCACTAAGCTTCTCTAAAACAGCAACATTTAAGAACTGGGGATGTTTTGCATGTGTGTTTTGTGGTTCTGGGCAGAAGGGAGGAGACAATGCCAGGAGCTGGGAGCTGCAGAAGAGGGGAGGCCTTGCAGGGCATCCAAAGATTTCTGTTCCTCTCACATCTTCCACTCACAGGGACCTGCATAACACTGGCCATAAGGATTTTCAGTTGTGGAGTAGGGTCACCCCAGGATGCTTGAAATCTATGGGAGAGGGGTCTCAGGAAAAATCATAAATTCAGGGGATGGAGGAACAGGAGCCAGCATGGATGGAATTGATCAACAGGCATGGAAGGATGCACTGAGGCTGAGGAGTGAGGGGCAATGGTCCCAGGAAATGGGCAGTGCTGGACACCTCCCCAGGGACCCATCCCTGCAGGCTGCCCCCAGTTTCTCCCTGTCAGAGGTTTCCTCAGTCTCCCCTGCCAAAGGGGCTCCTGCTCCTCACAGCAGAGATGTCAGAACCCCGAGGGATGGGAATGTGGAACTTGGGCCATTGGGGGTGTTTGCTGCAGAGGTGCTGGGAGCTGAGGGCTGGGCAAAGCTGCAGAGGGTGCAGGGATGGTGCAGACATTCTCCTGTGTGACAGAGAAGGGTCCCCTGAGGATCTGGGTGAGGGATGAAGGTTGGGCACCAATACACTGGGAATACTGAGGGTCTGAAATGAATAAAAATTGAGGAAGACTTCCCCATCACTGAGCTGCTCCTAACCCTTGTCATCCCCCCCAGGAGTGAATCTGCTCTCCTTTGCTGGCTGCAGCCTCCCAGCAGACAGCAGAGGAAGGGAATGGAGAGAGGGCAGCCCTTATCTTTCCATCCAGCAGCAGATTTACTCCTGCCACGCCAGGTCACTGTGCCGAGGCTGGCTGTCCCTGCCCATGCCGGCCTGTCACTTGTGTCCATCTTGCAGGCACGTTTCCATTCCTGTGTGTGGTTTGCTCAGCCCGTGCTAATTATGCCCTTGACATATGCAGCAGAAGTGCCTGTGTCTATAACAGCACGGAGGTGAGGGAGGTTAATTAACTCGGAGGAAGGAAGCTGAGTGTCCCCACACATCACACCCCCTTCCATATGCATTAGTTTTGAAGCCTGAAGACACTGTTTAACCAAACACAGCCCACGGCTTGCTAACTTTCCTGAATCCTGCCTTCCTTCCCTGTTGCCTGGGATGGATGGCTCCCCAGATAATGCAAAGTCTCACAGGACAATGGTTTTGCCAGAGAATGTCAGAACGCAGTGCATCCCTCTGGGTGTCCAGAGTTGCCCAGGACCCTGCCAGGGGGCTCAGAGACCCTGGCATGCAGCCCAGAACACCTGGGGATTTGATTATGACCCTTGAGCGAGTTACCAGCTTTGTATGAGGACCTGAAAGTCACAGAAGTTTGAATAGTATAATAATAAAATTATCATAGGGTGAAAATGTAGATTTTAGGATTTTTGGAATGGGGGTTTTGGGGACAAGATGGAGGAACTTGGGCGTGCCCAGCCGTTCTTGTTCTTGTTCTTGTTCTTCTTCTTCTTCTTCTTCTTCTTCTTGTTCTTCTTCTTCTTCTTCTTCTTCTCCTTCTTCTTTTCTTCTTCTTCTTTTCTTCTTCTTCTTCTCCATTTTCTGCAGTGGTGTTGGCACTTTAGGATTGGTTTAGAGTAGAAGCTCACTGTCTAACACAGGTGATAGGTGTTGGGAATTAAGTGTAAATATGTTATATGTAGTTTGCAGTATAAAAGGACAACACCGCCTCGGGGGCGGTCAGAGTGCCTGTGGCTGCCCTGCTGAGCAGATCTCGGCTGGGCAGAAGGAAAATTTTATAGATAAGAATCAATAAACAACTTCAAGACAGAAAAGTGAAGAGTCCAGACTCGTTCTTCAGCCGCGTGGGCCAAAACAGAGACACCCTGCACAGCTCGGGGCAGCAAATATCAACAGCAACCTGAGAAGAGAAGATCTTGCCTCATTCACAGGTGGATTTCTCAAGGAGTGCAGGCAGGATGTTGCTAAGGCACTGGCACACTTCCCTGCCTGCCCTGGCTGCAGTGATCCTCACTGCACCCCCTGCAATGGGATTTGTTGCAGGAGATGCACAACAACACCCCCAGCCTGGGGGCTCCTCCTCCCGGGGCTCCCAGACCATGTCAGCATCCTCTGCTGCTGGCAACCACAGGCACAGAGCTCCCAGATCTTCCTTGCCTTGCTGGGCAGGAACAGCACCTGCATGTCATGCAACTGCAGCACAGAGCAGCTGCCCTGCCCTTCCCCAACTCCAGGGAAGCCTCCTTGGGGCTGTGCTTGGGGCAAGGGTGTTTTTACTGTAAATCTGTTTCACTTAGGGGATTCCTGCACTCAGATCACACCTGAGAGGTACCAAAAACATCAGGTGCAGCTGAGGCATCACTGCTGCCCTGTAGGGTGATCACACACATAAATACACCATGTGTGCTCCTGGGTCAAGCAGCACACGTGTGTTTCTTGGAGATTAAATCTGAGAGGCTGAGTGGCAGCTGCTTGGCCCCTGACTTTTTCTTCTGTGAACACGCAGCCTTGAAGGACTCTCTGTCCTTCCTCTTCCTCACCCCTGTGCACAGCCCTCCCCCTGCACACTTTTATCTCTCAGGGCTGTAAATCCTTGGCAGCGAGGCTGCTGCCTCTCTGTTTGCACAGCACCCTTTGCAGTGGGGCTTTCAGGTGCTGCTGGAATATCAGCAGCAATACAGCTTTAATTATAAACCCTGGGAGGAGATGGACAGCACAAGGCACAGGTTTGTGTCTCAATCAGGACACTCCACAGGGGCCACCTTGTCAATGCAGCCCCATTTTTGTATCCATTGGGCAGCTGCTAAGAGAGGCCAGTTATGCTCCTTTCTTTCCACTCTCAATAATTACAGGTCTCACAGGAAAAGTGGCCTTGGAGCAGAAATTTTAGAAAGGTTTTTAAAGATTTTATTAGAAAGGATTTGGTTCCCATGCAATTATTAGTTTAACAAGGCACTTTGCTCACCCCCTGCTCTAGAAATGTTATTGATCACACTGCATTTATAGAGAGAGCAAGAGGCTGGCTCTGTGTTTCTCTGCAATAGGTACACTGGCATATATTCATATTTACACACTTCCAAGGTCCTGAATGTGTGCACAGAGATGTCCAGCTGTAGATATGAACCCACAGAGCCCATGGGTGGAAAAGGCTGACGGATATGGAATGTATGGGTTTGTCTGTGCTGTTGGAGTGTGTCCATCTTATTCACTGATGGCAACTGGGGGACATGGTCTGGGGGTTTGGGGAGCAGACACCCAACAGGCCCTGCTCAAACAGAACAGCTGCTCTGTGTCCTGCTCACAGTTTTGGTCATCTCTGCCTGGAAAGACTGGAGTGACACAGTCCAGGGTTAGGTCTGGAATCCTACACAAGGAAAGGCTCAAGTTTGTGCCAGATGATGAGTTATTACCCCCAAAGCAGAGAGAGCAGAGCTGTAAAGATCCAGAGTGCTTGAAATTTCGCAGTGACAAGTGCCACGTGCAACAATTATTGTTATTTCTTGCATTAGCAAATTTTGCTGCTGCTCATGATCTTCATTTTCATCAGGAAGGATTCTGGAGCAAGTGTTTGCTTCAAGCCAGCAGGATCTTGAAAATTACTTTAAAACACCTGAGGCTTCTCAAAGCCCATCCTTGGCCCAGCTGCAAACCTGGTTCTGATTTCCTGGCCAGAGCCTTATCCAGCGAGTGCCTGGTGCTCCCAGCACTGTGTCTTTCCCCTCTGGATGGCAGCCTGGTACCAGCAGCCCATCTCAAAGGCTGCTCCAGGCACCTGCATGGTAGAGACAGGAGGGAAAAAGCAACTTAGGGTAAAATTCTCAGCTGCTGGCTGATGCCAAGCCAGCTCCTTTTGCAGAACAGCACAACTGGTCCAGGCAGAATTTATTTGTCATGTGAAACCTGGAGTAATGAGAGAGGGAAGGAGCAAATCCTGTTCAACCTGTGGTACCCTGGGCACCCCTGGGATGTGCTGGTGCAGGGTAGGGAAGGCAGCAGCACCCTCCTCTCCCCAGGTTAATCTCCCTTTCCATATTGCCCAAAAGTTCTCCCACTCTCAGCTCAGGCAGGTTTAAATTTGCACTTCCCAGCCCTGCTGCTGCCCAAAGGCTGGGCTAAGGAATTTGAAATACAGAGAAAATCAGAGTGAAGAACAACAAACTGAAGTTGCTGGTGCCCTGATGCATGGCCAGATTCTTGAGATATGTTTATCTTAGAGGTTTTCTGCCTTCAAGATGTACTGATATGATTGCCTGAGTTCAGAGGCTTCCCCAAGCCAGGGTCACAAAATCAGAGACAGCTCCTGCTTTCTCTTTTTGTAGCTTGTAGCTTTGTTTGTAACTTGGAGGTTTCATGGTGTTCATGTGGCTCACAGGGTCTTTGGGTGTCCATCACACCCCAATACCCTCCATGCCTTTCCACAGGGAACGAGTTTGGTGTGAAACAACTGGAAATGAGCAGAGGAAAAATATTTGCATTCCCATTTTCACCAGTGTGAGGTTTCCATTGGGTGGCTCTGGGGCTCTGATTCACCCTGTGGGAGGTTGGTCAGTGTGTACAGGCTGACCAACAGGCTTCATATTTATTTTCTTTTTAGCAGTGCAGGAGACATTTCAAATTTGTGCTGTTGCTGGGCTCAAGCCTGCAGCTCAGCTCGGCTGTGCAGAGGCAGGGCTGAGGCTGGAGGCAGCACTTTGCCCAGCCAATCCATTTCTCTCCCTTTGCATGGCAGTGGGGATTTTTCTCCACACCCGTGCGCCTTTCCCTCCCGGTGCTCACACACCTCTCCTGCAGCAAATGACTCAGTGTGTTTACAGAGAAGGAGAGTTAATAGAAACCAGGCAGAATTCGAGCCTCCCTGGGATTGCTTTACACACTGACAAAATCATTCTTTCCTCCTCCATTAAATATTCATGACACTCAGATTTTTAGATACAAAGGTACATTTTGTTACTAAATCTGTTGATCCAGAATAGGCTCCTCAGCACGGGGAGTTTTCCACCCATTTTCAGAGGGGGAAAATAAAACCCAAAAACCAAGCAGGGAGTGTGCCCCCAAAGCAATGCAGTCTGACTTCATTTCCATCATCTCTCTTTTGGGGGTTGTTTTGATTCAGGAGCAATTTTGCCAAGATATTTATGGCCTGAACTGCTATTTGTACAATGTTGTGTACACGTGAGTGTGTGTCCCTTGTACAAATAACACATCAACATCTCCGTGCTTTCCCCCCTGTGCTTAAGCCCATGAAACAAGATGCTTTAACAAAAGCCCCATATATTACTGCCATTCTGAATATTTGTAATTTTGAGACAATATTTACATAGCCTGCTCAGACTAAGCTCCTGGGCCTGCTGACAGATCACAGGCAGCTGAAAGCACAATGCGTGTGCTGCAGTTTAGTGCTAAGCAGGGAAAAGGAAAAAAAAAAGCAAACAAAAATACAAGCAAGATAAAAAAGAGCAGACTTATGTAGCAGACTTATGTATTAACAGACACATAAAGCAAAGAGCAGAGAGAGAATCAGGTAGAAAATCAGATTGTACACAGCAGTGCTGGAAGGGAATTTTGCAGTGGAGCTTCCGGAGAGGTGTTTGGATGTGGGGCATCATCTGTGCCCACCTCTCCACCTTTTTATTGCAAGCTGAAAACGAGGTTTTCCCAAGAACTCAACTCCAGATTTGAGGTGAGATAAATTTTCCCCCATGAAAATATCACTAAAGGTAAAAAACCCCAAACAGCCAAAAAAATGAAGCAGAAATTTGGTCCTCTGCTATTTTCTGTTGAATTTGTTCTTGTTTACAAGCACAGCAATGTTACAAGTTCACTTTGGTTTCACTCTGTGGAATTGATCTTTGAGTACACAGGGAACAAATTGAGATACTGTAAAAACCTGGAAAAATTATGTCCATAGTCCCCTTTTTTCTTTTTAGAGGAGAAAGCTATGTGGGGATGCAGCTGTGGCTTGGGGAAATTGGCAGTGGTTTGTGCCACGTGCCAGATCCTGTCCCCAAACCTGAAGAGATGCTTCCTGTGCCTGGAATGGCAATGCCTTGTCCTCTCTTCTTCTTGAGATATTAAAATAACCCCCACTAATTGTCCTTTTCCTTGAGTATGTTCAGCATCTGATTCCTGAGCCATTCATGCAAGGAGTTGGGCCAGAGGCGCATCCTCAGCCACCCAGAGCCCTCCCCTAAATAACCCTTGCTGTTTCATGGGATTTGTCCCCTCCTTTTGTGCTAATTTATCATTTTGTGGCCTAATTTTGGTGGTATCTGGCACACACAGAGTGCACCTTTAGTTTATGGAGCCAGGAATTAGGGTGTGGCTTTGGGAAACAGAAATGATGAGTGAATGGATGGATGCCAGCCTGAGCACCTTCAGAGCCAGCCTAACCAGAACTGGGGCTCAGCAAAACATTTAAACAGGGCTGGGGGCAGAGTCTCAAATTCTCTGCTGTCCATTGGGGACACCAAGCTGCAGTGCCAGATCAGCTGGGTGTGAAAGGTCCTCGTGGCCCACACCACAGAAACCACAATCAAACTGGCACTAATTGGAAATTGCAGCTGAGAGATCAAAGACTGAATGGGCCATGGAGACTGAACTCCACATTCTCCTCAGGGTTCTCAAATTAGCACTAAAATCACTTGCATTAAAAAAAAACAACAAAAAAACCAAACTATTAGTTTGCAAGTTCTAGGATATTTTAAAATGTGTGATTCAGTCACACCACACTTCCATGCAGGAATGAAGTTTCACCAATACAATGCATTTGCAGAGTGGTGGAAAGCCCTGGTTTGAAGTCTTGTCGCAGATGCTGCACAAAGTCAGGATTTCTTTTAAAATCACCTCACAGCCCACAGGCACTGCTGGTTGTGCCTCACACTAGCAATGGGTGTTTTATGGCTTCCATCAAATGTGGTTTAAAAGAGAATATCCCCACCAGGTGAGGCTACAAAAAGAGCTCCCCAGTAGCTGGCTGGCCTCCTCTTCAGAGTCCCCAGGCTTACACAAGGAGGGTATGACCCCTGTGAAAGAAGACAAAAGACTTTTGCAGACACAGGGGTTTGATTTGAGCTGAATTCCTGCTCAGTGGAGTCCTCACCAGTTTACTGGGTTGTTTATTGGCTATAAACCATCTCCCTGTGTTTGAGGGACACCTTTCAGGAGCCTTTGAGTCTCAGTGTGGTTTCCATCTCCACACACCCTTGCTGAAAGCCTCACTGAGCATTTCTTTTCACTGAGCTGCCATTGCTGGCAAAAAAGGGGAATCTTATTTCTACTTTGATTTCCTCTGGCTTTCTCCTCCAACCCTGCATTCTCTGCGTGCCTCTTGCTGGGTGTCTGCCAGTCTGTGTTTGTCCCTGTGACTGTGCTCTAATACCAAAATCTACAGTGTCCCTTCCTTCGCGTTTCAGATCCGCCCTGCAGGAGGCTGTATCCCCTCTAACATGCACAGCTTCCATGGCCCTCATCCCAGACTGTGCTGTCAACCCTCTCCCTAATGCCAACCCATCTCAAATCTTGGGAGAGGTTTCCAGTCCTGTTTCCTCTCTTCCTTGCCGTGATAAATGTTGGTTTTGCAGTAGCACCACACTCATGATTCTTCTGAACACTCTGCTGGCATTCCCTTGTCCTGGGCACTGCCTGATATGCTCACACCAGAGCTGCTGAGCTGCAGGTTATTCCCATGAACATCATCGATGGGTCCATTTCCAGAGGGAAAAGCAGTGGATCTGTCCTAACCTGCAGAGAGAGCAGTGAAACTGGCTCCTGGATGAGGGAGCTTCCACTGTAGGTGGGAGCAGAGACAAAATGAGCTCATTACTGCTTTCAGCCAGTGCCAGACGTTGAAAGAATTTAACTGGTTTAGTGCAATTGGCCTATTTTCGTTATGTATTTGGGCTTCATGATGGACGAGTCGTTAAAAAATAAATACAGAAGTAATGATGGTAGCAATCACAGAAAGCAATTCTCAGATATAATAAAGAGTCTCCTGGATGTGTACAGCCTGTGCTCCACTATTGATTTCTTCCTTTCTTTATTGCACTTCACTCCTCTCTGCTCACCCAAGCCCCAGCCCTCGTGCTGCACAGCCTGCCAGCCAACCACAGCCATGAATTATTAACATGAAGGAGACCTTTAATTGGATGAGCTGCAATTAATAATTCATTGGAGGTGCTTGCAGAGAGAGGGAGGGAGGGAAGGAGAGAGGGAAGGAGGGAGGGAGGGAGGGAGAGAGAGAGAGAGAGAGAGAGAGAGAGCAGGCGAGGTGCTGATGCTGAGAATGGAGCCCACACTCTGGGAGCAAGTTGGGATGTTCCAGCTGGTGCAAACCATATCACAGAAATGATCCATAGTTGAAGCCCACAAACACCTGCCCCTCACATCCTGCTCAGTCATTTCAGGAGAGGGATCCCCTTAAAAATGCCACTGCCAGTGCAGAGCATGGATTTAAACCCCACCACCCCCTGCGCTGGCCTGGAGTGCTGCTCAGCTCTTGTTCTGCTCCTGGTGGGGAAATCTGCTCAGACAAAGCAGATCTTGGTGTGCAGGAAAGGAGCACATCTCCAGAGTGAGTTACAGGCAGCTCATGGATAAAAATGATCCTAGGGGCATCTGCAAAGGAGCAGCAAGAGGTGAGTGCCCCAGGAATGCCTCTGCTCTGCGGGGTGATTTGTTATCTGTTACACAGGCTGCTTCCATGGCCATTTCCCCCATCCCTATAAAATGTTAATGTCACTCAATAGCTGATGGCTGAGAGGGAGATAAAAGCTGGAGTTTTCCTCTGGGTGACAGCAAACAGGGCCTGTTCCTGCTATCCAGAGAGAAGAGCTGTCCTGAGCAGCTCCTGCTCCTGTGGGAGCAAGCTGGGGTGTTCCAGCTGGAGCCCTGGTGCGTTCTGTGAGCCTGGCTGCAGGAGGAGGGAGGTACAGCAAGGAGAGACCTGCCCAGAGAGTGAGAGATGCTATTGGAAGTGTGATCTCCCCTTTGTGATATAGTGATCTCCCCTTTGTGATATATGTTATAAAGTAATTCATGCTTAAGGGGAGAATATATAAAATAAAAAATTGTAAAAAGAATCTAACATCCAACAAGCCTCTGACCACGAGCAACCTGGAGAGAGATTACTACATTGTAATTATGAAACTCCTGGAGGCAGCAGGAGAACAATGGCTTGTTTACTAATAAAAGAACGTGGCTGGTGCAGAGATGGGCTTCCCCTGGAACCCTCAGGGAACACCCAAGAGTGATCATTGCTTGGTAGGCACCATTAATCAAGACAACCAAAGTCGCCAAGGAACATGTATGTGAATACAAGTTCCCCTGACATGATCAGCGCCTGCCACTACACAGGAAACAGCGATTATCCAGCCCTGCACAGTGAAAGAAACCTTCATACGTATGTGGGGTTACAAAAGAAATTGGGGCACCTCTGCCTCAGGCATAAAAATCTGTATAAAAGAAACGGAAATGAACAGAGGGATACCCAGTGCAATAGAGGTCGGATCTTTGCTCACCCAGCACTGATCCCAGGCTCGACGCTGTCTCTTTGGCTGTGGGTTTTGAGGACTGAAACAGACACCAGCAGGAGATCTTTCTCCTTTTTAAGGCCTTTATTAAAAGTGATCAGCTCAGGTGGGTCGCGCTCACGCTGCCACTGCCGCTGCTCCCAGGAGTGACTTGGAGAAGGAGGAAGAGTTCAGCTTTATCCACTGGTGTGTGGGCAGAGCTGCGGGTTCCATCCTCACAACA
The DNA here is from genome assembly GCF_901933205.1 of Camarhynchus parvulus. NCBI lineage: Eukaryota > Metazoa > Chordata > Aves > Passeriformes > Thraupidae > Camarhynchus > Camarhynchus parvulus. The sequence goes on along the minus strand of NC_044587.1, from coordinate 7,264,419 downwards.
GCACCAGGAAACTCCCTCCTTTTTGGGTCAACATTTGAGGTCCTCTGCCTAGCTGATATCTTTAGGATAGGATGAGGGGTAAAAAGGATCTAAGCAGATACTAGATTCTATTCCTCATGTCTAGACATCACTTTGATTTGTCCATTTTGTGTTGGCTCATTGTTTTAGGGGTTTTTTGCTAGGTTTGGTGAGGAGTTTCTCCCATTGCATGCTGGTTCCAAGGTCATTTGCATGCTAACTCCGAGGTCTCCTCCTCTTCACCCTCTGGGTGCCACTCGACAAAAGGGGGAGTTCTTTACCCTCAATGACAGGTAGTTAACAAAAGTGACAGGTGATTACAATAACAAGCAGTTATAACTCCACCCTGGCAGCAAGTAGCCCAACCTGTGAACTCTACAACCTTTTAAAAAAAATGGGCAGCTTTTCTACTCATAACAAGGACCGTATTTTTGTCACAAAAATAAAATCTTTCGCATTGATTAATTTGGATTTCTGGCTGATCATGTATAACACCTTCGAGAAGAGACCTGCCCAGAGAGTGAGGGATGCTTTTGGCAGTGTGAGCTGCCCCTCGCAGACGGCGCTCCCAGCACGCCACATCCGTGGCACCGTGCCTGGAGCTGGCAACACGAGGAGCACACAGCAGGGCACAGAGCTCAGCTGTGAGCCCATCTCACACCTGTGCCTCCAGTGCTCTCTGCAGCAGCCCCAGAATCCCATCCCAGCCCTGATTTCCCTCCCTGCAGGTGACCCAGAGGCAGAGTGGGGTGGGTACACGGGAGTGAAGCCGCTCTGCTCGTTGTACCAACAGTCCCTCTGCTTCCAGGCTCCAAAACCAAATTAATATCCTCAGCCACACACAGCCTTGCTGGTTTCCAGCTGACAAGCAAGGCCACAGATCATTAATGTTAATTAATATTTACATTACAGTTGTGCCTGGAGGGCTCCATTCAGGTCTCTGTGGTGTGATGCATCCTACAAACATATTGAGGATGGGGTCCCCTCTTGTGCTGCTCAGTCCACAGACACATCCAGAGACACGTTCCTCTGCCTGGAAACAGCCTTCCCCTTTTGCTTTTCATAACCTGTGTTTTTTACAGCTTCAGTAAAGGAGCCTGGATGGCTATTAAAGAAAAAATGAAGAAAAGAAAATAGGAAAAACAAAGCAAGATTTAGTGCCTGTAGAAGTGGTAGGAACAACAATTTCATAGCAATTCCTTTGCTGAGCCTCAAATGTGTGGATAAGAGGAAAACAGTCCTGGCATGCAAAGACCACTATTTGAGGAATAGGACAAGATATTAGGTCATTCAGCTTGACTCCTTCCTCAGCATCCCTCACCAAATTTCAGTGATTGCTCCTGTTCTGAGCCAAGGAGCAGAAGGTGTGTGACTGAAGCCTGGCTGCCAGAAGCTCATCCCATGCCCTCATGATTTCCCTCTGTCAGAAGAGTGGCAAACCTGCTTCCCCATTTGTGGAGAGTGAGGTTCTCTGCCTTTGGGACTCATCACCAGGCTGGGCAGGGACACACAGAGTCGCAGATCCACAGGATGGCTCAGCTTGGAATGACTCAGAGCACACACAGGAATTGACCCCCATGTTGCTGAAGGCATGGGGATAACCACAATCAACAGTGACCATTCCACTTCTCCAGTAGCTCTGCTGAGTGCACAAAGCTGTGCTCTTCCTCTCAGAGGGAAAAAAAAATCAAAACCAAAACAGGCAAATCTGGTTTTTGGTGTCGATTTTCTCTCCAGGCATCAACTTGGGACTTCTTCCCTCAGCCTTGGCCAATCACTATTGCTTGGTCCAATCTGTGCATCTTCCCCACACTCTCCTGTGTCTTTAATTAACCTATATTGTACCTCCAAGCTCAGGCTTGAAGCCAGAGTAATAAATGATTTGCATAGTCCTGTGAGTACAGATATGCTCTAAATCTCAAACCTTCCACTCCTGGCTCCTTCTGAAATAGAGGCAAGCATGGCAACATCTGTATTCCAGCTGAGCTGCTCCATTAGCAGGTTGGGAAGGTGGGGCCAGGCTTTCACCTCTTCCATCTGCTGTGGGGATGTAAGGAGGCTTTGATTCACTGAGGGGCTCATTCTTCAATGAAAAATACCTGGGAGTTTGTGCGTCTGCCAGGAGCCTGTAAGATAAACAGGGACTTAAATCCTCTCCTGAACCCAAATGTAAACAAATCTGCGACCCTGCCGGGCTCTAAGAATCAAGCCTGGCACAGAGTTCTTATCTGTCCCAAAGGGGCTGAGTAATACCACAGATTTTAGTTTGTAAGCTGGCCCCGAGGGCAGACCAGCCTGGATTCTGTGAATATGAGCATGAGAAAAACCTTGCTCCTCATTGCCTCTGATTTCCTTATTCCTTCAAGAATCAAAGATATTTTCATTTTAATTACTTTTAGAATTACTGACCGTGCAGCTGAACAATTCAGTCAGAAGAGAGGCACAATCTATAAAATTTCCCAGTTCCATGATTTTTTTTGAATATTTAATACAAGAAAGTCTACTGTGTAGAAACCTGAAGCCTGGAAGAAGAGGTTGAGAATTAGGAATTTGAAACTGATTTCATTTTTATTTTAGGATTTTTTTTTTAAATTATTGAAATAATTTAATCTCCTCATGTCTCAGTTTCCCCAGATGTCCAAGTGCCATCAGAAAGTCAGGACCCATCCTTGGAGTGGGAGTTTGAGTCTTAATGAAGAGGTTCCAGGCAGTGCAAATGAGAGCTGCTGCACGGCCACTTGGAGCATTAATGTTATTATAGGAGTTCCATGGGGACCCATTCAGGATGGAGAATCATCTTAAAGGGAGATGTGGAGTCTCTCTGCTTCTGCAGGTTAACAGCTGACCTTTTAATGCTCCATCTGTACAGTCTGATCCAGTGCAAATGTTTTGATCATTTAATATCATAAACATAGAAAGAATTTGGGAGAAAATTATGTTCTTTTAGCTGCAACCCAATGTTTATTTGCTCTGTTTGGCTAACTCCTATTCCTTTTTGTGGTAAGCAGGCTCAGGCTATGCAAGGCTGAGTTAAGGATTCCCCTGAGCTGCGAGTGGCCACACAAACCCTTTTTCCGGTGTAAAAACTAATTAAAAAATCCTTGCCTCTGGCTGCCCTTGTGTTGCAGCTTTTCACCCCCTCACCTGTGCCTCTGTCAGGGGGTTGTGCTGCAAACCATATCACAGAAATGATCCGTGGTTAAAACCCACAAACACCTGCCCCTCACATCCTTCTCAGTCATTTCAGGAGAGGGATCCCCTTAAAAATGCCACTGCCAGTGCAGAGCATGGATTTAAACCCCACCACCCCCTGCGCTGGCCTGGAGTGCTGCTCAGCTCTTGTTCTGCTCCTGGTGGGGAAATCTGCTCAGACAAAGCAGATCTTGGTGTGCAGGAAAGGAGCACATCTCCAGAGTGAGTTACAGGCAGCATGGACAAAATGATCCTGGGGGCATCTGCAAGAGGTGAGTGCCCCAGGAATGCCTCTGCTCTGAGGGGTGATTTGTTATCTGTTACACAGGCTGCTTCCATGGCCATTTCCCCATCCCTATAAAATGTTAATGTCACTCAATAGCTGATGGCTGAGAGGGAGATAAAAGCTGGAGTTTTCCTCTGGGTGACGGCAAACAGGGCCTGTTCCTGCTATCCAGAGAGAAGAGCTGTCCTGAGCAGCTCCTGCAGGGCATTGTCTAAGGCAGGGGAGCTGCAGCAGCTCCAGGCTCTAGGACAGATCTCATCAGTCATGTTCAGCCTGTGGATGGTGCCATCCAAAGAAGATCTGGCAAATTTTCCTTGAGACAAACCTGTCATCCCTGAATTGCTGGTTCAAGGGGACAGAGCTGGAGCACAGCCTTGCACAGGATCACATTTTTGGTAAAAAGACCAAACTGAGCTCAGGCTGCCCTTGAATCACATCAGTTCTTGCAGTGGATGATTGTAGGAACCTTCTGGGTTCTCCTCTACTGGGACATCAGTCCCTGGAGCCAGATGCTGTTGAGGTGGATTGATGGATGATCACCTCCTCCTCAAAGCTGCTGATCTTTGTCCTGCACAAATCCTTGAGATGAATAAGCCAGAGCCAAAGAGGGTGATGCTCACTCCCACAAACATCTTCTCACTGGTAATGCCCACAGCACATCTGTGCTCCACTGGTGCAAGAGCTGAGCAGGGCATGAAGAAAGCTGCAGCAATTAGCAGAGAGAGGGAAAGAGACCAAGACTTTGCAGAAAGATCCCTTTCCCTCTCAGAAGCTGTAGGCACAGCAGGGAAATGGGACCACAGGAGAGGTGTCCCACCCTCTTGTAAAGCACAGCAGGGAACAGATGACAGTGGTCCCCCAAGCAGCTTTCACTGAGCTCTGACAAGAGGAACAAATCCTCAAGGGGCACCATTTGTGCCAATTCTGGTCTAGATGTCCCACTCTCTGAGGTCCAGCTGGCTTGGTTCTCATCCTGGGAGACCACTTTAAAGGGAAGTGCTGTAGTCCCAAAACACTGCCTGGAAAAGGGGCATGGATTGCACATACACATGCAAATGAGGAAGAAATTTCAGTTTCAGCAGCACATCGTAATTCTGAATAGGGAAAAGAAAGGAAAAAAAAAAAAAAAAAGGAGAATTCTATCCAGTGAGGCTTCTGCAGCAGGAACAGGGTTCATTTCTCTCCAGCTCTGGGGAGTGAAATGTATTCAGCTCACACAGGCCACTTCAGCATCTCTTTTTGTTTTTTATCTTTCCGACGTAGGAGAACAAATTTAACAATGAGATTCCGTTTCTGTTTCCTACATGTGGAATAATTAAATTTGCATCTCACTCTGTAGTTGGACCTGCTGTTTGAAGAGGAATGTATCAATTGGACATGAGCCCAATGTGTTCTGCTCTGCAAATAAGGCAGTTTGCAAAAAAACAAGGCATAATCTCTCACCCAGGCAATAATCACAGGAAAATCATCCCTCACTGACAGTTCTCTTCAGGGCTTGATTCATATTCTTGCTGGGGAAAGAGCAGGAGGGAGGGGGTGTAAGGGGAACAGACTTTTGGCATCTCCTTGTGACAACCTTCATCAGAAGCCGGGTTCTGGTGAGGGCTGGGATGTTGCTGTGCCCTCGGCGGTGGCAGAGCTCTCTGATTTTCTGCAGGAGGTTTCACAAGCAGGAATGGTACATCTGCTGACTTCAGACCTTTCCAAAGCCCACTGGAACCACGGGGAACACTCCCGATGGCTTTGATCGCTCTTGTGTGAGGCTGGTGGAGAGTGGTTTTCAGTGAAACCTCAGATCTTCTTCTCAGGGGTTTTGTTACCTGGAACAGAGCTGGGTGCTCAGCACTCCACATGATCAATCCTTCAGAACAATCCAACCCTTGCAGGTTGGCTGGTGCAAATCCTTCACTCACTGACCATCAAGCCTGTTCAGGTACCTTTCAATAAACAACCTCTCCCCATCCCTGCCTTCTGTGCCCGCAAACAGTGAAATTCATTTGTTTTCTTCACACTGGCCGTCTCCACTTCAGTATTCCCTGCCTGTGACATTTCCTACAACCATTTTCAGGAACTGCTGCCCCTTTTCAATCCCATTCTTGTGTCCAGCGGGACAGAAAGAAAATGTGCCGGGCAGAAGGAGCAGAAACCTCAAACTGTTGAAAAATGTTTGGATCTGGCATGGCAGGAAATGAATAGAAGTTTAATTCAATCAGTCAGAGAGTCCAACTGCACCTGGCCCACTTAATCTAAAACTCCTCAGATTAAATACCTTGTTCTAAGTGGAAATTAATTGAGTTTGTCGAATGGTTCCTACTGCATTAAACACACTCTGGGTCAGGAAAACAGCAGAAATAAAAGCAATACAATTTTTTTTTTTTTTTTTTACCACTGAAATGCTGTTAGTGGAGCTGGCTGAAGCTTTGGGTTTTCCTCTCTCCAGTGCTCATTCCACAGAAGCCTCTTTTGGGAAGGTGTCTCACTGGTTTGACTTGGCTGTCCCATTGGGTCTCAAACACCCACTGGGGTCTCCTGTGTGGGTGAACACGAACTCTGCAGGGGCTCTGGACACACAAAATCAGTGAAAACAGGAGTTTTTTGCTCTCAAGTTGGAGTTCTCTGTCTTGTGCTCCTTCCCTCTCATTCTCTTGCACGCTTACTCTTCCTCCTCCCACCCTCCTTCCTTCTTCCCCCCCTTTCCTTTCCCTACCTGAGCTGAATCTAATGAAGATGCATAAAAAATGTTTCCATTCCGTGAAATGCAATCCATCAACACACACTTCATATATATTGTGCAGAAATGAATCCATTTCAGCCAGGAAGGCTGATAAATCAATTTAAGTGGAAGACTTTTGACAGTTTAATTCAAATTAAGTCCACTTTGTTCAATTAGAAGGTAGCTGGAGGGGTGGTGGCAGGAAACAAACAGGATTGCTAGAACAAAAACTGCATTTTTTCCCAGGCTGAAGCCACCTGTGGATCATTTTTCTTAGAGGAGGGACACAACGATACCAATTAACACACAATCAGCAACGAGCAAATTACTTGTTTTTAAAAGCAGATCCATATTTTGCACAGCATTCCTGCCTCCCTTTTCGTCAGCTGCAACAGCTCTGAGGATATGTTAAGGTGAAGGGTGAGGAGGAGGAGGAAGAGGTGGCCAAGGCCTTTCTTTCTGCATTCAGGGCTGAAATTCAGCACCCTTGGAGTCTTGCTGTGGGTGTGGAGCACCCTGGGACAAGCCCAGAGCTCTGGGAAAGCCCCATTGCCTGGGTCAGACCCCACATTCCCAGTGTTTGTCCCCTCATTCCCAGTGCCAGACCCCACATTCCAGTACCAGATCCCACATCCCCAGTGTCAGATCCCACATCCCAGTGCCAGAGCATCCATCCCCAGTGCCAGACCTCAAATTCCAATGGGTCAGACCCCACCTTCCAGGGTCAGAGCACCCTTTCCCAGTGTCAGACCCCCAATCCCAGTGCCAGATCCCACATTCCCAGGGTCAAACCCCACATCCCAGTGCCAAACCCCACATCCCCAGTGTCAGACCCCACATTCCCCTGGGTCAAACCCCACATCCCAGTGTCAGACCCCACATTCCAGTGCCAGATCCCACATCCCCAGAGCCAGATCCCACATCCCCAGTGCCAAACACCACATTCCCAGTGCCACAGCACAAATTCCCAGTGTCAGACCCCACATCCCCAGTGCCAGAGCATCCATCCCCAGTGCCAGACTCCACATTCCCATGGGTCAGACCCCACATCCCCAGTGCCAGACCCCACATTCCCAGTGTTTGTTCCCTCATCCCCAGTGCCAGACCCCACATTCCCAGTGTTTGTTCCCTCATTCCCAGTGCCAGACCCCCCATTCCCAGTGCCAGACCCCAAATGCCCAGTGCCAGACCCCCCATTCCCAGTGTCAGACCCCAAATGCCCAGTGTCAGACCCCACATTCCAGTGCTAGACCCCACACTCCAGTGTCACATCCCCAGTGCCAGACCCCACATCCCCATGGGTCAGACCTCACCCAGCCTTGGTTTGGCCCCCAGGCAGAGCTGGCACGCACAGCTGTGAGTGCCAAATTGGTTGCCCACACATTTCCACCCTTGCAGCATCACAGACACTATGGAAGCTCTGTTTGTTTGGATTTTCTGGCTGTTCTGTGGCATTTTTTCCTGCAAAGCACCAACTTCCTCCGTGCTAACAGGGGAGATGATTGCTGACAGCTCACATCTAGGAGCTGAGGCTGCTGAAATGTGGACATCCAGCTAATGGGATTAAATTCAGCCCAGGTAGTTTCTGTGTTCTGTGAAATTTGGTGAATCAATTCAGAATTCCCAGTGATCTGGGTTAAGAGAGATGTCGGCTCCCAGATGTTGTAACACCTGAGAAAGTTGTGTTTTAGTGATTATTGAGCAATACATTTAAAAAGTGAATGACAGACCTGGAAAGCAGCATCTGCTTTTTGCCTTTCTAACATATTTTCTCAGCCAAACTGAGGTTTTTAAGTTCACAGTGCAAAATGTAACTGAATTTCATCCAAGTCTGCAGACTCACTAATGCTTTCTACATTCACATTGGCAAAGAGCTCCCAATTCTTTTTTTTTTTTCCCCAACAGTTTTGCAAAACTGAGTCCTTGTCCCTGACAGATGGAAAAACAAAGACTTTTGCAATTAGCAGAATAATGTGATTCGTGGGATTTGGGTGAGGTTTTTCTTCTTCTTTCTTAGTCATAGCAGGGGAGAAAATATGTGGTTTTTTTTTTTAATTTTCCTTCTGACAGAGATTTAAAAAAAATGGGAATCCTTTGAGCAGGTTGAAGAAGCAGAGCCCAGACAGAACAGCCAGTTCAGGACAAAAATGACCAAATTGTTTTACTGAGCAATTGAGAGGATGCATCAGGTACAAGAGATATGGTGGAAATTTCCTTTCTGTTACCTCTGACTGGTACCTAACAAATCCAGGCCTCAAAAAAAAAAAAAAAAAAGCCAAGTTTTTCATTTAGGCTTGGATAAGAACAACAGAAGGTATTTGTGGAGGTAAATATTGTAGTTGAAAATCACTACCACAGCAAGATGTTTTCCCTGGGCAGTGTCTGCCTGGTGAAACTCAGGAGTCTAACGAAGCCCAGCGGTTCCTCCAAGTGCTGGATGGCAATTTTCTAAAATCTGCTTCTGCCAGCTGCCAGGGGAACAAAAGCAGGAGAAAACAAGAGAATGTCCAAAATATTTGTGATTCAGCATTTTTGCCCACTTATTTTCCACACCCTACCCCCCTCCAAATTAGGTTATTTGCAAAATGGACCTTGTTTTCACTGGAATTAATTTTTTTATTTTTCTTGTCTGTATGCGTGTGTGGGGAGGGGAAATCAGTTATCAAAGCATGGTAATTTAAACCATTTCACAGAAAGGAAAATGACTAAACGAGTGAATCCTTGGTAAAGATTTGCTTTACGACAAGAATATGTATTGTCAGATGGAAAATTGGCTTGGTGGAGGGTGGTCGGGAAGGATGGCTGGGAGAGTGGATAAAAGCAATGTGAAAAAGAACAGAGGGAGCTCTTTCTTTCACTGTGCACGTGTTTTTCATGCCGTCCCAGCCCTGCTCTGGCAGGCCAGGGTGGCTGGGGAGGTGCAGAGATCCTGCTGGGGTGGTTCCACACCAGAGGGCTCCACGTGGTGACCCCTTGGAGAGGAGCCAGCCTGGAGGCTCCAGCTTTGTTCCCAAGGCTCTGCTGCAGGTGCCCAGCCTGGCTTTGCTGTCCTTCTTTCAAATGGATTTATGGCCCTATAAATGGTGAATCACTGCCTACGACAAAGAGCAGAAGAGATTTGAGTGGTATCCAATTTAATAATTACTTGAGTAACTCAATCATTTTCAGATATGTGGTTTCAGTGTCTGCAGACCTTGAAGACCTGCTTGGAGCATTTGACAGGCAAGACAGCAATTTTTACTGCTCTGTTACCAACCCAGCTCTTCATAAAACTTGCACATACCGCATCCACATCTCAAAACCTCAGGAAGATTGTGGAGGGTTTGTCTGAGCCTGGATTGGAGAATGATGTGCAGAGGATTTGTACCTGCACTTCCCCCTGTTTGAGGGCTGCTCCTCAGGCCAATTATGAAAAACTTCTGCCTCTGTTCTGATAAATGATTAATTGAACCACTCCAGTTGAAGATGTTTAAAACCAAGCAGCCCAGCTCCCAGAACTCTTGAGGTCTGCAGTGTGTCTTGATGGGCACTGAAAACAGCCCCCTCCAGTTTGTATTCCTACATTAGGTTTTAACAAGGCTCAGCTGAGGTGCTCAAGGGTTATTTTGCCCCATCTCCAAGATGAAAAACAGCCAGATCCCAGTGGAGCACCCTCACTGCTGCAGGTGGGTCCTCAACTCTGCAGCACAGCTGAATTCAGGCTGAGCAAGGGAAGTAGAAGATGAGACCACAAACACAGCTTTTCCTGAAGTCTTCCTGCCTCAGAATAAAATGGAGAAATGGGAGGATTCTGTAAATCAAATTGTTTCCATGACACCAAGGGAGCAGCATCCTACTGGTGACTCTGGGCTTTAGGGAACACAACTGTCACATCTCCAACCTAAGGACAGCAAAGGCTGCTTCTCGTGTTTCTGTGGCTGAAATGGCTCCTGAGGTATTAAAAAGTCTTTTTTCCCAGCCCTGAGACCAAAGAAGAAGTCGAGATTTGTCAGTTCTGTTTTTCAAGGTTGTTTATTTTTCCTTATCTATTCCATTCTTTCTCTGACCTGCTGAGATCTGTCCAGCAGGTCGGGTTTTGGCACAGTCCCTGCCCTTAGGGTGGTGTTAACTTTTAATACTAAGAACTACGTGTACTTTATTTACAATAATTTTCCAATCCCTATCACCTATGTTAGACAGTCTGTCTCTAAACCAATCCAGAAGTGTCACCATCACAGAGAAGATGGAGGACAAGAAGAAGGAGAAGAAGGACAGGACACACCCAGATTCCTCCATCTTGCTCTTGAACTCCCATTCTAAATCCTCAAAATTCTACTTTTTCACCCTGTGACAAATTCACTATCATTCTACTTAAACTCTTGTGGCTTGTAACTCTTCACACAAAGTTGGCAATTTTTTCCATGGGCTAAAATCAAAGGCACAGGTGTTTTTGACTCCATGCCAAGGTCTCTGAGCTCTTTGCCAAGGTCTCAAGTCCTCCAGGGCAGCCTGAGGAATGTCCTGGGTCCTGACAGCTGCTTAGGAGTCACTGTGAAACCAGGGACAAGTGACAGCTCCCACATGAGCCAGCCCCACCACCTGTGTGACAGCACCCTCACACCTGCACCACAACGTGCAAATTCCACTTTCTCATCACGGGACTGCCCAAAATTTGCCCAGTTTTGGAATTCATCACACAAGATATTCGCTTCAGGATGAGGCTGGGGACTCTCAGCCATTTGCAGCCTGCCCAGGGGCATTGCCTGACAAGGGCAATTTCCCCTTTGAAGGCTCACGTTGGTGGTGCAGAATTCACACCTGCACTGGGGACTCTGCAGCTGAATGATTGTTACTTAAGTGCTCATTTTTCCCCTTAATAAGCTGACAGAGGTTAAAAGTGAGTCACTGGAAACAAATGGGCCTCCATTCTTTTCTAGCAGAGAGTTAAACCACAAATTTTGGTGGGATAAATATTGATTTCCAGTGGCCTAAAATACCCTGAGTCCCTGGGCTGATTTGACACATTTCTGAGGCTCAAGGAAGCAATTATCACCCTTCCCTAAATTTAGCCTTAGGTATCAAACCCTCCTGTTCCAAGTGCTTCCTCCTACAGGAAGAGAATGCTGCCAGTATCGCTTCAACTCAACACTATAATTTTTTAAGTTCATACATTATTACTCTATATTATATAGTGCACATCAATATTTTAGGTTAATAAATTTCAAAGGAGCATTTTTTTTCTTCTGAAAAATGTTGTTTTCAGTATTTATCTGTGTGGTCTGTTGTGTTTCAGAGTGTGATAAATGGCCAAGTGGTTTTTATCTGTGCACAGATCTTTTTGTTGGGAGAGTGAATTGTGTGATAGTAGAATCTGGTATCTCTTGTGAATGCAATCAGAGAATGCTGGGTTATATCCTTGTGTTAAATCTCTAATCCTTAATAACCATAAATAAAAAAAAATCAAAAGGAAAATAACCATGGCCTACTATGAGTACATGATTTGTTTAACTAAACATCAGGAAGATCTATTTTTTAGCACAAAGACTTGGATTCTCTGCTAGATCTGGGAAAAGCATGAGCATAACTAAAAACATGGTGCCCATTTCTTTTTGCACAATTTCTTTCATTGTGAATCTTTTTACACAATTTCTCTCATTGTGAATGCAATCAGAGAATACTGGTTTATATCCTTGTGTTAAATCTCTGATCTTTAATAGCCATAAATTAAAAAATAATAATAAAATCAAAAGGAAAATAACCACAGCCTACTATGAGTACATGATTTGTTTAACTAAGCATCAGGAAGATTTATTTTTTAGCACAAAGGCTTGGATTTTCTGCTAGATCTGGGAAAAGCATGAGCATAACTTAAAACATTTGAGTCATCACATTGCAAGGCGTTGGAAAAACTCACAAAGTCCTTCCTCTATGAACTCCTAATGAAACCCAAGCACATTGGAAGCTGCCCATTTCTTTTTGCACAATCACACAGAATTCAGTTTACGTGCCCAAAAGGAGGGGTTTAGCACACAAGTGGTGGTGTTATCCCCAAAAGAGAATTTTGGATGGTCAGAGCTTGTGCAGGTGTTAATTAATAGTGGCTGAGGGGGGGTTTAGGCTCAGGGGGGACCTTCTTGCTCTCTAAACTCCCTGGCAGGAGGTTGTGGCAAGGTGGGGTCAGGCTCTTCTCCCAGGTAAAAGTGACAGGATGAGAGGAAATGGCCCCAGCTGCACCAGGGGAGCTTCAGATTGGACATGAGGAGGAATTTCTTTACAGAAGTGGTGGTCAGGCAATGGGAGAGGCTGCCCAGGGCAGCCCCCATCCCTGGAGGGGTTACAGACCTGTGGATGCGGCACCTGGGACAGGGGTAGTGCTGAATGTTGAGTTGGGCTCCCTGGTCACAGAGGGCTTTTCCAACCTTTACAATTCCATAATTGGTGTGACTGTGGTGTTTTGGGGTAGTTATGGGTGGAGTCCAAGGACTCAGGACCATTTTTGGTTGCTCTGCCCCATGGAAAAAAATATAGAAGTCACCTTTGCATCCCATTAGGAATCGATTGGTTTGCAGAGAGACACCCCCTGAGCATGCAGGATAAATCAAGGTAGGCATGAGGGTTATCATCAGGGCTTGCACTGAGCTGTTTCACCTTGTTAAATACACATTTGACACCTGCAGGGCAAGCCTTGGTGGGAGGTGGTGATGGTGGAGGTGGGCAGAGGGCTTTCCACAGGGGATTTTTTTTTTCACAGTGTAAGGACTTTGGAGAAAATTAATGTGAAACATTAAAAATGTTCCTTTTTAAAAGGGAATCCATTTTTTAGGCACAATGAGACGCTTCAGGTGGTGTGGCAGTGGTGAGTAATGCACACTGGAGTTATTTAACTTCATCTCATGCCTCACTATTCCCCAGGGGCACCCATTAATCAGCGTTACCAGGCAGTTTGTCATGTCCTTTTGCTTAAATAATATCCATACCAAACTACAAGTAATGTGTGCACCTGGAAATCAGCAGGGGATCTGCCTGTGTCAGGACAGGAGGATCTGTTCTGGAGGACACAGCAAAGCTGAAGGACTCCAACTGTGGGCTTTGAAACGGTCCTGTAGGAGATTGTTTGAGTTAGAATGTGTGTCGCAAAGGGAAAATGCAGCAGCCAGCACTGCTGAACCAGGAGCAGTCTGGCAAATAAAGGTAGCAATAAGTTCACAGAAAGATGTGGCCACAGACACCACACTACCCTTGGGTACCATTTCTTCATTTCTCTGACAAATGAGGAAGGATTTAATGCGTGTTTGGGTGTGTAATTACAGTTCATGTGATACAAGAGTGATCTGTTCTCCCTTCCTGCCAATATTGGGCAAAGTCTGCCGGGAGGACCCTGCTTGGGCAGATCATTCATGGTGGCTCCTGCTTCTTGTGGCTCAGACCATGCAAGGGCACTGAGGGACACTGCAGGGTTTGGGAGGGGGATGTGTGCCTGCTCAGGGCCTGCATCTGGAGCAAAAATCTTTCCCTGCAGGGATTTAAAAGATCCAAGTACAAATCTTGAGCAGACTCAAGTAAGTTTGTGTTTGGACGATTACTGGTTGGATTTTGTCTGTTTGTGTTGGTGAGTATTATGTGTTAGTGTGTTGTGGGGTAAAAGCACCGTCCTGTCACAGACATCTTTTATGAAAAATCCTTTCTTTAGGATTTTTCCTTCTGAGAAGCTGAGAGGCCTCAGGAACAAAATGTAAACAATGGTTATCTGCTGCTGTGGAATGCAACAGGTGCATCTGTGATTGGCTCATGTTGTTGTTTCTAATTAATGGCCAATCACAGTCAGCTGGCTCGGATAGAGAGCCCGAGCCACAAACCTTTGTTATCATTTCTTTCTTATTCTATTCTTAGCTAGCCTTCTGATGAAATCCTTTCTTCTATTCTTTTAGTATAGTTTTAATGTAATATATATCATAAAATAATAAATCAGCCTTCTGAAACATGGAGTCAGATCCTCATTTCTTCCCTCAACCTGAGACCCCTGTGAACACTGTCACACTGTCCTTTATAATTTTCTTAAATGTCAAGGTGCCAGTGCCCTCTCAGTGAATTGGTGTCACCTGTGTTTGGTTAGAGCCTTCCTGTTGCACTTTTTACTTAAGTGAGGGTGTAAGTGTGGATGTGGTGCTTACAGACAGGGCTTGGCAGTGCTGGGTTAACAGAAACAATGATCTTGAAGCTCTTTTGCAACCTAAACTATTCCACGAGTCTCTGATCCACCAGGAACTGAAAAAGCCTCTCTGATTTTATTCATGAACTCATACACTACCAGAACTACCACATTTTACCCCCATTCTGCAAATAGATTAGCTACCATCACCCACTAAGGATGGCATGAGGAGTTCCTGTGCTGAGGATCTGAGGGGAATCTCTCCTCTCTGTACACAACCCCAGAAACTGAAAAAGCCTCTCTGATTTTATGAATTAATTAATGCACCACCAGAACTACCACATTTTACCCACATTCTGCAAATAAAGATTTGTTTCCATGACCCACTAAGGATGGCATGAGGAGTTCCTGTGCCTGAGCATCTGAGAGGAATCTCTGCTCTCTGTACACATCCCCACAGCCTGGCTGCTCCAGAGAGCCTCAGCTTTTCAAAGCAAAGCTTGGCAGATCTTTACCCAGCTTCCTCTCTTGTTTGTCAGGTACGTGTTTAAACTGGATACCTGAAGGTTAAATCACTGCAAGGCCTCATCAAACCAGTAAATCACCTAATTCCCCACCTCCCCCAGCCAAATGTTTTCTCTGACTTGTTAAGCAAAATACAGACAGCATGGCCTGCCATTCCTGCAGAACTCACAGCCTTCCAACACCTGAAATTACTGGCAGACCTGTCAAAAATGACCTTCTTTCAACAACATCTCTCTCTTTTTTCATTCTCCCCACCTCCAGGTAGAAGGTGGGGGAGGTAAGGAAACTGTAAAGATCAAGCCACAGCTGCATGTGGTACCTAATTAAACAAGTGTAAGAAAGCAGAGAAAGGTCAGGTTGTCAAAAATCATTGCTGTATCTTTACTGGATTGTATTTAGAGACTGATAGCAGCAAAGAAAATAACTCAATAAAGAGAATGAGACTGGAATAACAAACCGACTCCAGAGACAAGCTGATTTTGAAATGTAAAAGGCTAAAGCTGCAAGATTTATATGTGTATATATATATATACATATATGTGTATATGTGTGAATATACACACATAGAGACACAAATGGAAGGGAAACAAGTGCTGGGAATGAAAGGAAAAGTGTTTGCAAGAGTAAACAGATGACAACATGGAGAAGCAGGTGGGGCAATAGAAGTTCAAACAGGAAATGTGGCAAGAATAAGAGGCTGAAAATACCCAGGCAAAAGTAGGGAATTTAGGAAAGAGCTGTTCCCTGTGAGGGTGGGCAGGCCCTGGCACAGGGTGCCCAGAGCAGCTGGGGCTGCCCCTGGATCCCTGGCAGTGCCCAAGGCCAGGCTGGACAGGGCTGGGAGCAGCCTGGGACAGTGGGAGGTGTCCCTGCCATGGCTGGGGTGGGATGGGATGAGATTTAAGGTCTTTTCCAAGCCAAAGTGATTCTACAATAATTCTGTGATAAAAGGAGAATAAAATAAGTAAATAAATTAAGGATTGGATAGGAAGGGGGAAAATATAAGAAAACAGAAAATGCAGTCACAGATTCAAAGGAGGAGGATGACTTTGTGAGGGCAGAGAGGGAATTCAGACTGAGAGTGTCAGTGCTCCAAGGACTGGCTGTGCTTTGAGAGCACTGGGGAAATTCTGGGGTCACCAGCCCATGCAGACAGACCTCTTTCTACCAATCTTCCCTTTCCTTCCATCTTCCCACTGCCCTTTTCCTATCCAGGCCCCCAGGCTGAGCTGGGCTGGTGTGGGCAGGATCCTGGTGGATCCTGTGCCTCAGGGACCATCTGAGACGTGGCCTTTGGCCTGGTGGTCACTCAGGGCCACCATTTGGGCCCTGCTCAGGGGGGAGGACACCCTTAGGGAGGAAAAAGGGAGAAAGGGAAGAAAATGGTCTCCATGTGGAGGAGGAAAACAAAGCAAGCCGAATCTCCTCCTGTGTTACTTGGTGGTTTCATAGCAGCCTGAACAAGGTAGGGAGATCAGGGAGGTTTGAGAGCTCTCTGTTATTAAACATCTCTTCATTTGTTCTGTCTGGGCTGGGATGGCCTCCAAACATTTGCTCCTGCTGGTTATATCTGCCTTCCTCTGACACCATTAAATGTTTTATAAACCCTGCTCTGCCAGTATCTGTAGGCTGGAAGAAGCTGCACAGGCTTTAAGGGGAGGAGAAGGAGATTTTTCTCTCCCCTTTGACAGAAGAGAATTTTTCCTCTTCTATTCCCCCACAAACAACTTGGAAAAGACACACATGGTGCATTGCATTTAACAAACTGACAATGCATTTAAATAGTGTACCACTGCAAGTATAATTGCAATTTGTTGTAATTTCTTCTCCAAATTCCACCCTGACACAGTTGATTTATTTTGCAAATCAGTGCATCTGGAGCGTGTGCCGTGTCACATTATGGGCCTTTGATACAGAACCTTTGTTTTATAACAGGGAAAATAATTAGCTTTCGGACAAGCTTGAGCTGTGATGTCAGAAGCTATCCATGGCTGCTGAAAGAAGTTATTAGTGTTGAGCTGATGAAGGTTCCCTGGCAAAGCTCTGCCTCTTTACTAATTTGTCTCTCTGGGATTTTAGCAAAATTTAAAGGAAAAAAAAAGACGTGCGTGTAAAAAAAAATGCATTTATTTATGTATTAAAAAGATCTATATTTGTATGGCATAAATGCCAGTAATATTGCTGCTGCTGAGATCTACAGACAGCTGAGAAATAACCAAAACAAAAGGCATTGCTTCATTCCAGCAGCAACAACACTTTCCTCTGAGCAGGGAAACATTTGGGCATTTTTTTTAATTAACTTTTTTCTCCCTCCTCCTGCCCTGCTCCTCGAAATTCACAGTGTTCATTGGCAAGTCTGGTAATTATCAATCATTAACACTGTCAGCTTTCCTCCAAGTGCCATCAGCAGATCCCTCTCCCAGTGTCACACGTGCCAGGGGGGCAGATCCTTCCCTGGCTGTCCCTGCAGTAATTTCTCCCAGGCTGGAGCCATTTCCCGGCTCCAAAACAAAAACTCGCCCCTGGAACAGCGAGTCCTCAGCGTGGCTGTACTGCATGTGGGTAAATATGATGAGGAGATGTGGAGTGGGATGAATGAAAAGTGTCTGCCTGATCCATTGAGGGTTTGATTTGACCCAGGAGGAGTGAAGGAACACGGATCACTCCGAGCCTGGAATGTCCGAGGCGTAATCTAATTTCTCAATGTAGTCAACCAGTTGAAATGTGCAAAATATGGACTCTGCTGGGAATCTGGCTGAGCTGTGTCTGATTAGCATGTGCAACTGTTCACTGGCAGGTTTTTGTGAGCATTTAGTCTCTGCTTTAAACAGAATCATCACCAGCTGGTTATTTTTTACTGTTATTAGGTTAGAAAATAGCACTGAGGTATACAACAGTAATCACAAAGCTATGATGCCAGGGAAAAAATAATCACGTTAAATTGACCTTCATGAATAAAGAGTGAGGTTCCATTTCGCCTCATTTCTGTTCATTTTAAAACCAGCATTAGCTTTTCTGGCACATAGTTTTTCATTGTTTGCTGAGCATGGCTCGATTAGAATGATTCACTGTCTTTAATATTAGTGATTATGGTCCATTTCAATTACACAATGTGTTGTAGTTTGTTGTATTACTCTCCTGCCATCTCTCTGTTGACTTCCTTTGAGGGAAGCAAAAGAAGAGAAGGAAATAGATGCTGAAAGTGGGAGCTGGGGAAGTGACCCCCCTTTTCCTAAATGGAAATCTCAGTGGATGAGCAGCAAGGTCTGTAATGTTTAAATATGGGGTTCCAAGCCCAGATGAAGTTCCAGCCTCCAACCCATAACTTGAGATTCTGCCTGGCAGCCACTGATGCACCTGTTCCATGGATTTAAATAGAGAAAAATGAGCGAGGCAAGGAATGCTGCATGCTCTGAGCCTAGTGTTGGGGTTAGGGCAGGATTTAGGAGATTTGTACAAGCGACAGATAAAGGGATTTTTGGACAACGCTCCCAGAGGCAGGGTGGGATTGTTGGGGTGTCCTGAGAAGGGCCAGGAGTTGGGGTTCATGATCCAGGTGGGCTCCATAATCCTTGTGGGTCCCTTCCAACTCAGGATATTCTATTCTATTCTATTCTATTCTATTCTATTCTATTCTATTCTATTCTATTCTATTCTATTCTAATGGGTCATACAAGGATGAAAGATAAATTGAGCATTCTGTGGTGCCCAGCTGCACTGAGGGAGAGTCCCCCAAGCTGCTCCAGTGAGCCATGGGTGCCCCATGAACTGTTCCAGCTCACCCCTGCTTGGCTGATCCTGGTGGCCAGACTCAGAGTTTCCTGAATTTTTTGCAAACCAGAGCTGGAATGCAGACAGAATACAGCATGGGCTTTCAAAACTGCTTTAACCTGAGTTTCACCACAGACCTTCCAGAAATACAGAGTGATCTGTGATCAGTGGGTTTGGCACAGTCACTGTTCAAGTGTTTTAATAGAGAGAGATGCTGCAATAGGGAGAGAGAGCTGCTGGAGAAGCTACAAGAGCTCAGAAGAGAAAGGTGAATAACTGACCTGTATTTTCAGGTGTTCCCCCAGGCACTAGGAGTCACCAATCATGTAAACCCTGAAGCATGAGATGTAGATCAAATTCAGAGCCTTTTTCATTAAAAAGATCCAATTACTTTCAACTAATTCACCATCCTTTACCTGTAGAGGTATTTCCAATCAAAGTCAGCTCTGGGTCCTCCATCAGATTAAATCACCAAGGTTCCACTGAAAACAGCAATCACAAAAAAAGGGATAAGGGTCTGCTTCTCCCTTTTCCAGGGTGGAATATGTTGCATTTAAAACACCATTACAGGGCACTTGTTACTCATTCAAGCATGAGAATGTGAGTGACAGGGGAAAACATGCCCTCTTCATATTGCATCCTTCTTTTCATCTTTTGGTTTGGTTGCGCTGTCTCACTTGCCAAGGAAATTGCGTGTGTGTGGAAGAGAGGAGGAAGGAATTTGACACATTTAATGGACATTTATAAGGGCTGCAAAGCATTTATTATAGTAGCAAATGAATTAACTAATTATAGGTGACCATTAAATTGTGGCTGCACTCAGAGAAGAAATCCTGTAAAATTAGCTCAGTTTTATTCCACTGATCTGCTCTCTTGACCAAACCATGTTCCCAACCCTGTTGATGTAAATCCAGAGCAATTACTCTGACTTGGTGAAATTAGTCTCCTTGTTCTTTGGGGTAATCAAGAGCCCAATCTGGCTACTTCCACATGTTCCCATCCCAAATGCTCGCTTCCCCAGGGAAAACAAGTGTTGTTCTCTTCATACCGCACAGCCAATGAAGCTGTGGGCAAGGAGCTGCCGATAGCCTGTCTTTCTAATCAGCAATAAAGTTATCAATTATGTTCTAGCTGTAAAAGCTTAATTACTGAGGATTATGAAAGAGGCAGGAGAGCCCCAGTCCAATGAGCACATTCCAGATGGAGAATGCTGCCCTGGACCTAAGGGGAAAAACAATGATGGTTTTAGCTTGGAAATTGCATCCAAAGACTACTGTGCAGGAAGAGCTCATGACATCAGGTGTCTTTGGTGTCTTTGCTCAGTTATCACAGCTCTTTACTGCAAGTGGTGATACATTATTCAGGCTGGAGCTCTAAACCAGCTACAGATTAGAAAGTGGAAACTGAAGATGCTTGGGATTTTAGGAAGTTTGGGACCTGGAGCTTTTACAAGAAATGCAGTGAATTTCTCTATTACTGAACCCAAAGAACAAGCTCCAGCTGTAGTAAGTCCACAAGCCTTTGATGCAGAGGAGTTGTAGTAGGGACCACAGACTGCCACTTTGCTCTCGTGGGTTGCAGGTGATATAAAAATCTCTTGCTGAATAAGAATCACACAGTGTGGTGGCTGGAAACAAAGCAAGGGGGTTGGCACAGAGGGGAGGGATCCTCTCATTGAAGCATTTTCTCTTTGGAGCTCTGCTCCTGTTTGGAACAAACCTGGCAATGCCTTGCTCACACAGGGAGTCTCAGGCAGAGCCCTCAGGATGTGAGTGCAGTTATACCACTCCTTCTCTACTAAATACATAACAAAATGAGGTGATAAAAATCACAATAAAACCACCTTCTAAAAACAACCTCCTAAAAATAACAAAAACTGGAAAGAACATGGCCAAAACACAAAGAGGAAGAGCGTGGTTTTATCTGAGACAGAGGATGTGAACAGCAGGGAGGAGGGGAGAGGGAGAGTGAAATTATGAATGAGAATTAATAAATGTTGGTTTCACACAAGTTCTTCAGCTCAACAGGAGAAAAAACAAACCAACAGTTCGGAGCAGGAACACTTTGTTATGTCCCATGGCCAAACGCCAGCAAAGCCTATGGAGCACTTCAGTGGGAATGATGCAAATGCTACTGATGGAAAGCCTTAGGGATGATTAGGAAAAGGAAAAGGTCCTCTGAAATCAGCAGATCTCAGTCTTGGAGAGGAATATGTGCCTGCCATAACACCATGGAGTTGTTTCCTTTGGAGAAGGGCTGTCTATCCAGAAACAGAACTAAAGAGGGGATCAGTGAGGGGAGGGAAATACCCACCAGCTCTGATGGAAATCTATTTTTATCTCGTGAGAAATATCTTAATTTTCACTTATATTCCATGCCTGTAGCTAAGGGCCATTAAAACTAATAAAAGTAAATCATTTGTGACAGATCTTCAAAAACAGTTTCTGCAGTGCACCACACTTTCAAATGCTCATTAGAAGTAGTGGTTTTCTTTTCGGAAGAATGCTTGCTGAATGTTTAAAACATGTTGCCTCCAACTTTTGACAACTAGCACAGGCTATGAGAAGCTTTGAAGTAAATGTTTGACATAAAAAAGATGGTCTGATGCTATATCAAATAAGATTGGGGAAGAAGCATCAAAGCAGAAGCATTAGGATGAAATGCAGTTGGAGGAAAGAAAATCAACATACTCGTTTCTGATTTTACATTTTCTGGCATCAGTATAAACAACTGATTTGCATTTTCTGAGGACAGTACGATCAATTCTTAACAAATTAGCATTGAATGGAGTATCCTCCCCAAAATCCTTTCTTAGTAACATAGGGCAAGGCCAGGAAAAAAATCTTGGTTACACAGTGATGCTTCTCAGGAAGAAAAATTATTGTTTCTGATAATAGGAAGACACCTGTTGTCCTCCTTCAGCCTCCATCTTTAATGAAAACCAAGGATATCCCTGTATAACACAGTCTCATGGTCCATTCTGAGCCAAATCCCTGCTGGAAACCAACAAGATTGAAAAACCCCACCACAGTGTAAAATAACAAGCATGTCAAGCATCTTGGCTTAACTCCTTAGAGGGTTAGTGAAAGAAATGTTTCATTTGTTTTACATGGTATTTTTTGTTAAATACACTTCAAAGTCTCTTGTACATTGATCTAACCTGAGCAGTGTGATCTTAACCTCCAGAAGAGGGCTGAGCCACTGCCAATAAACACTGGATTTCCTGCAATACCCTTCAATCAGCTCAGGAAGTCTTCAGCTGCCAGTCCTGCTAAAAGGACAGTTGGAATAAAAAAAACCATGGAAACCTTCAGACAGGAAGGTGCAAAGCCAGGATTCACAGACACAGTGTCCAGGCAGGGGTTTTCTGGAGAGGTTCTCCTCAGATGCCCATTCCTGGCTCTGATTTGCTCAGATGCAGCAACACTTGGGGTTGGTTCAGGGGAATTCACAGTCTCACGCTGTGCCAAGGGAAATACAGGTTGGATATTAGGAAAAGGTTTTTAATGGAAAGAGTCACAAAGTTCTGGAATAGCTGCCAAGGGAGGTGGTGGAGTCCCCATCCCTGGGTGTGTTTAACAAAGCCTGGATGTGGCACTGGGTGCCAGGGTTTAGTTGAGGTGTTGGGGCTGAGTTGGACTCAATGATCTTGAAGATCTCTTCCAACCTGGTCATTTTGTGAATTCTGTGAAATCTGTGAATTCCAGAACAGTTTTGTTTAGCCACTGTAGTAATATTTAAAATTAAATTTAAATAAATTTAAAATAAAATTTTAAAGGAGGGGTTTGAGTTGATTCCTGAAAGTTGTGATTCTGAGAAATGAGCCTTAGGGTTTCCAATGCCAAAGTGACAAGAGCATAGAAGAATAGTTTTGTATAGATGCAGGGAAGAGGATTCCACACACCAGCCTTGTCAGACACCAGCTTTGCAACCCTGTGTAGTTGCAAACCAAGCCATTTACTTTGCACATTGAGTTCCAGGTATTCCATTCCAATTATACTCTGCACAGACCCCACTAACGCAGCCAAGCATCTTTAGAAGTCCTGCAATTTACATTTCCCATCCATATTTTATTCCTCTCTTCCTTTGCCCGCAGTCCCTCTCCATCGCTCGATCAGCTTCCATGGTCGTTCAAGTCGTAGGGGTGATTTGTTCAGGTAAAATGGAAAATTGAAATGGAACGGGTGCTGGATACAACCTCATCCACTTTTTCTATTTTGTCAAAGTGCTGTGGCTGCTCATTTTTTCATGGCCATGAGTTGAAATAAATTAAACTTCCCAGAGGCGAAACTTCTCTAAGATCAAATTGGAATATATTGATTAGGCTCTTTGAGGGCTGATGGATTGGACTCTTATGCTTTATAAACACATTTACCAACACGCTCTCAGAAAGAGTTGCTTAGCACTCGGCAAACTGATCGTGTTTATTTAAAACTGTGACAGTGGCCTACACCTGTAGCCCTCATTCTGGCCCATAAAGTCTCATTCACTGATTGATGGAGACAAGTTGAGCTGTCTGCCTGCCTGACTCTCAGGACTGGTCCCAAAGGTTGCCTGGCTGATGGAGTCCAGCATAATGCATCACTGTCAGGAAAACAACTTAGCATGTCACTGAGAAGATCTGATCAGCACGAGCCAGGAGGGAGGATGAAAGCAGTAAACTGGAAGAATTTTTGAGTGCTGATGATGGCAAAGGGGACAAAGAGTCCCAGAGCAACAGAGTTTTGAAAGAGCATGTGTACTAATAGCTCTAGATGCATGACACCGGAGATGAATGAATGCAGTTACTAGCCAAAATGTCCAGATACAAGAGTCCCAGGAAACAAAGCTTGGATGTAATTCACTTGTATGAATAGCTGGGAATAAATTCATGTGTTTCACACAATTAGAGAGAAAGGTAGAACTGAGAGTTACATCCCATCAACCAGCTCCAGCTCAGGAGTGATGCACGGTCCTGAACGACCCCAGCCTGCCTTGCATTTTCCAGCCTCAATCTGCAGCCACGATTTAGGAATTGTTTTCAGAATGAGAAATCTAAAGGAAACATAAGGTGAGGTTGGCAACGAAGGACAAAGATATGGAGGTAAGAACTGTGAACTGGAACTTCACCAGATGGAGATAAGGATTTGTGGAGATCATGTCAGGAAGTCTAATAGTCCAAGGAGAAAAATTACTTTTCCAATTTCTTATGAGAGAAAAAAAAAAAAACAACAAGGTTTTAACATAAAAGACACGATCTATTGCTGTATCAAAAAGCAGAAGCAAGAGGAAACAAAGCAGAAGCCGTTAAATGAAAGAAGGCATCTTGCTCCCATCACTCTCTCAAAGGTATCTGTAGCGTTTCCAGCCTCGGTTGCTAGTCAGCATCAGAAAGTGTGGGTGGCACTTGAGTGCTTCTCTCCCAGTCTCTCATGGAATCTGCGTGGATTAGACCATGTGGGATGCCAACCTGCTCAGGCACATCTCAGTGACATCTAACAGGCTGTTTTCTGCCACAGCCCAGAGCAGCGTGGGAGAGAGCGTTAAAGGAACAGAAGTCAAAGAGCAGAATTTTGCCTTCAGGTTTCTGCCTGAAACAAACAACTTGACAGGGGGTGTGCCTTCCAAGAGGGAATAAGCAGCCACTCCAGGGAGACAGTGACGTATCTCATTTCCCTCAGTTCACCTGGAGTTACAAGCAGGATTTGTGGCTTGCTTTGGAATACTTGGGCTGCAGCCAGTGTGCAGAGACACTGCACTGGATGTTAGGAGACATTTCTTCACTGTGAGGGTGGTGAGACACAGAGAATTTCTGGATGCCCCATTCCTGGAAGTGTTCAAGGCCAGGCTGGGTGGAACACTGAGTGGAAGGTGTCCCTGCCCATGGCAGGGGGTTGGAACAAGATGATCTTTAAAGTCCCTTCCAACCCAAGCTATTCCATGATTCTGTGATAGGTGCACATGGAGCAAGTCCCTGAGGGATCAAGGCACGAGAAGTCAGCGTGGGAGAGTTTCAGCAGGTCAGCATCTCCCACACAGCCTAACAAAGTGTTCTTTGCTGTGTTATGGTCTGAAGTGCTTCATTTCAGCCCAGCTTAGAATGACTCAAAGCCATACATTTTTCACCAACTGGCTTTATAGACTGTCTCCCTAAATCATACATTTTGCTTTTTAAAATTTGCACCATCTTCCTTTGAGATTATTCCCCAGGCTAACAGCTCTGGAGACAACTTCTCAGCCTAACAGACTTTGGTCTTTTATTCCCGTTAGTTGGCCTAAATTTTCCCTTCGCTTAATTCAAGCCAATTATTTCCAGTGATACCCACTGGAGCACCCTTAACATTCTCTTTTTTGCTTTATGGTATTTTAGCTCTTCAAAGGCCTGCAGACATTTGTCCTAATGGAGAGTGGATAGAGAGTTATCTGACACGTCGGGGAGGAGAGGTTGCTCTGTTCCGATTCCATTACAGCAGGAAACATGCTGGATATCAAAGGGAAATTTATGTAATGTATTCCTACATTGTTCACAATACAGCATCATGTTTTATGCAAGCAAGAGGAGCGTGAGGAGAGAGGGGAAGAAAACTCTGTTCAACTGGCAGTGAAATGACAATAAAACAACAAATGGGGAAGCAGCAGGAGCTAAACCACAGCTTTTATGGGCAGATCCCTCAGTCACCATCATGAGTGAAAGACAGGGGGACATCTGAGGGTGGTGAGGACCAAGAGAGGGATGCTGGGCAGGAGCAAAGGCTCTGGGGTGGATTTGGGGGTTGGTTACATGCCATACATGCCATTCAGAGCTGTGCCATGACCTGGCCACGTACAGGCACAGGGACAGAGGACAGAAAGAGCCCTGGCATGACAGAGCTGGCTCAACCCAGCTCTTATCACCACAAAGCTCTCAGGAATAACCTGGGTGAGGTTTGGAATGGGCCAGATGAGGTGGAGCAGTGCATACAAATGCTGGGCCAGATGTGGCATTTGCTCCTGATATTTCTAGTTACAGACATGAGCTGGAAACAGAGTAACACTGGGAACTGCACACACTTTATCCTCCAGCCTGCACTTGTCACCTTCCCCCAGCTCTCTTACCCTGCCCAAAAATAATTTTGGCAGCAGAAAGAGAAAATTTGGTTATTTTCCTCTGAAATTTAGTCCCAAATGGCCACGTTGATGTCCAGTGAAGGTAGGAGTGTTCCCTCTCCAGAAAAGTGACACAGTTTTGGGGGAGCCTGGTGTTTTGATTGCATCATTGATTTTCAGGTGAATTCTGATATCAGTGGTGGCAAAGTAGCAGGATGAAGCAACAAATATGAAGATATTGAGCGCAGTAGGATGAAAACATGATAGGAAAAGTCAGAGGGAGAAGCTTGATTTTCTCTTTTGGGTCACCAGATCAACTTCTTTTCATTACATTTCCAGTCCTCTGGTAGAACAAGATGTTAGTACCCTCTGCTAAAAACCTGTTAATCTGATGGCCTAAATACTAATATTCACCTTAATAAAACCTTTCTGATAAAGTTTTTCCTTGATGCAAGAGTTTGAAGGATTAACAAAGACCTCACAGGGTGAGAAGGTGATTCAGTTTAGGGAACCTGCCATGAAATATAATTCCTTTCCTTATTTTTTTGTTGTTGAAAGAAACACACACGCGCACACACATATATATAAATAAGTGAACAGACTTTCAGAGACAAAAGAACATTTCCATTTTGCAGCAATGATCACAATGTAAAAAGGCTGCATCGCTATGGAAACGGCCCTAAGCCTCATCATATCTAATGGTGATTTTCTATAGAAGTCCTTGAAACATCTTTTGTTTCTTGCTTTGAAGTCAAAGGAAATGGTTGAGTGCCAAGAAGAGGGCTATCAGCTCCAGATCTCCAATCAGGGGCCCGGGCTCAGCTCTGCAGGCTCGCTTACAGTAATTGCCACACACAAGTTAGCAAGGGGAGGAAAACAGGACCAAATATCCACGTGCACATCTAAACACAGGTGGCTCAGGGAGAAAAAATTTCCTCAACAAGTGGCAAACACGCCACTTCCATTGCCCAGGCAGGATCCTCAGCTGAGGATTTTACCAACATCAGAGCAGCTGGGCAGGGAGCTGGTCCTGCCTGTCCTTGCTGAGCCCACTTTTCCCTCATGGCAGGGACACGTTGCTGTGGCAGCAGCTCTGGTGTGCCTGATTCAGCAATTAATGACCTAATTAGAAGCTCTGGAGAGGGGGAAGGGGAGGAGGGAGGGAAGAGGGGATTTGCCACTGCTATGGGGGTCTCTCTCTGTTGGTGGGACTCACTGAAGGCTTTGAGCAAAGGGTTCCTAGCCCGTTTCAGCAGCTGATGGGGTTTGCGACTGCACCAGCAGGGAAAGCAGGAAATGCTTCTAGAAATGTGGGCATCATACTGCCTGCCCCAACACTTGGTGATGTCCCAGGTGCCTTTTTGTCAGGGATGACAGTGCCAGAGTGAGGGAAGAAGAACCAAGACCAGCAGAATAACCAGGACAGGAGACAGTGTCTGGATCTTTTCAACACTGGTGGCCAAAGGTGAGGAGTCTCAGTCTTGGAAAAAATGAGAGTAACAAATATGAGGCTGAAAAGGGGAACAGTGTTCTCAGAAATATTGCCTGTTCTGGGGAATAAAGACAAAATAACAGTCAGCCCCAGCTTACCCCCATGGTTTGGTCTATCTGACCCCCTTTCTTCTCTGTTCTCTTCTTCTGGTGTATTTTCTTGCAGAAATTAATTTTCCTTCAGACATTCAAGTGCAAAGGATCCTGACCTGAGACAGTGTCACTAATAACTGCTCCTAAACCAGCCATCAGTAAAATGAGAAGGCTGTTTTCCTTTATTTGCATTCTCCTCCCTTCTAAAACAAGTTTATTCAAAAGAAAGAAAAGAGAATATTCTCTACATTCATATGAAATCCCATAAGATCAGCCCTTCATATATATTTTAAAGTGATGCATGTCTATAGAATGTAGGTGTGCACATGATTTTGTTTTTAGCATATTTATATCCTCAAATCCACATACTCAATGTCCCTCTGAAAAGTGCAAAAGGACTTCATCCATTAGATAAATTCCAGTTACCAGCTCTTGGCTCAGATCCATGAAGGCTTTGGCATCCAAAAAAACAAGGGCTTAAATCTTAGAACCGCACTTCGGTGGCAACTTTGCACAGAAGAAATAATAATAATAATAATAATAATAAATAGTAATGAAGACAGATGGCAAGGGGCAAGCAGCAGAGATGCTCCAGACAGTTGCCAGGTTGATTTTCTTTCAAGAAAGGAACAGATGCAAGATGCACCCACATGAAAGTGTTCCCTGATACCATCTCTGTGCATTAGTTGAATATGAACATTCCTCACCTGCCACTCGAGGTGCAGGGAATGGGCTTCTGCCTCACATCCATCCTGGTGATACCATCTCCCATGTGCTGTTCTGAAGCCTTCAAACACTTGGCAGGCAGTCCCAGCCCTTTCACTTCACAGGGAAGCCAGACTGTTTGCCAAGAAAAGGATTCAGAACTGGATAAACATTAAACAAATGCTTCAGGGAGATTTGTTTGTGATACACCTTTAGATTTTGCATTTGAACTTTCTGTGGAGGATTAAACTTTTGATGTGCCAGCCCCTTCTTCTCCCTCTCCCTCGCTCTCCTCCTCCTCCTCCTCTCCCAGTATCTCAGGCAATGGTTGTGAGGCAGGAAGACAGGGAACTTAGAGGCAATTTCATCCCTCAAGGACTTCCCTTGGAGTAGGTTTGCTGTCAGGAATAGTTGGGTCACCTTCATTCCCAGCAGGAGTACCCCCAGTCCTCCAGAAAGAGCCCAGACCTGCAGTTTCACCTTGTCATGGGAGAGGATTGAAGGGTCAAAGGAAAGCTTATCCTTCCCCTGACACATGGGCAAGGCTGAAGCATCCCCTTGATCTTTCTCCAGGCATTCCTATGTGCAAACTGGATATTATCAGAAGCACTTTTCATTCATGTCTTGCCTTATAACAGTGCTGTGGCACAGAAGCAGGTTCAGGGCTGAGGTGCATTCTTTGAAATGTAACATTAATCATCTGTGTCCTCATCTTCCCATTTCTCTGTTTCTTTGCCTCAGCACCAAATGTCACCCATTTGGATGGAAGGGTAGAGTAAGCAAACATATATTCCCAGCTGTTGTGTGACAAAGCAGCAGCTGGATAGAGGAGGGAGAGGAGTAATTGCTACTCTTGGCAGGCATCAGAGACTCCCCACTGGCTGTCATACCCAAGATGCAAGTCCAGAGGAAGACCAGCTTTTTAAATCCTGATTATTCAGTTGCCAAGATTTTCCTGGTTTCTAGCACAGGCCCTGAATTTCTGATATGGAGGTGCTTTCTCTTGGCTGTGGAGGATATTCTGGGGCCTCTTACAAGTCATATCCAAAACAGCAAA
The DNA here is from genome assembly GCF_901933205.1 of Camarhynchus parvulus. Lineage (NCBI taxonomy): Eukaryota > Metazoa > Chordata > Aves > Passeriformes > Thraupidae > Camarhynchus > Camarhynchus parvulus. Next base: position 7,235,375 of record NC_044587.1, on the reverse strand, counting down.
GCTGCCTGTGGGGCTGCTTGCTATTCACATCACATTTGCAGAAGGCCCAGACAGCAGTAGGGGAAAGATGGGAATAAATAGAGAGGATGGGAAAGGAGGGAAAATAGAAGCACTAATGTGTTTTCAGCTGGTGGGACTATTTTTTTTTTTTTTTTTGGTAGTTGTTCTGTTCTCTCTCACCTTGATGCCTCATTTCACCTGCTCGCTGCCACAGGCGATTGGGCAGCGTGGTTGTGCTCCACGGGAAACAATGAACAAGAAATTACAGTAACAAAGTGCGTCAGCAGCTCCCCAGCTCTGATCAGCTGTAGGATCTTTGGCAGCTGTGAGCTCCCATTTACACAGGGGGAAGGAGCTGCTGTACAAAACGCTCCTCTCGCTGCCCTTGGCCAGTGAAAGAGTTAGAAACCAGTGGCAGCCAGGCTTGTTCACCTTGGGATGTGCCCTACCTGGATCAGTTTTTGAAGCTGCCTGTGTTCCCTGGCTGAGCAGGAAGCTGGAGGATTGTTCAGAGTGTGTGCTGCTCTGCAGGGGTTTGAGCAATCGGGGAATTGCAGCATCTGGAGCACGTGTAGTAAGCCTGGAGCTCACTCACCTGGAAGACAGCAGAGTCCTGATGTCCCCATCCCTGTGTCACTGTGGAACAGAAGACGCCATCCTTGTGCAGGCAGAGCTCCAACTTCAGCAGAGCACCAGGAGACCCGGCGCTGAGTGAGGGTGGAACAGTGTGAGCCCAGGGACTGACCAGGTCCTGTTTGCACCCTCCACACCTGGCTCCTTCATCTGGAGGGGTTTTCTGCTCTGGGAAAGGGCGGGTGAATAAGCTGGAATCTATCCCAGCCTTCATTTTCTTCCTTGGCATTACAGTGATAAATATTTTCTGCATCAGCCATCCTAAGCTTCAAAAGTGATGGAGGAACAGCGTCTTCCTGCGTGGGAAGCCAGATTCTGTTCCACCATTTCCTCCTTCCCTCCCCTCACAGTGCTGTCAGCTGAGGCACATCCCTTCCACATCTGCCTTCATTTCCTGCCACAGCCCCCTCCTCTGGATAGCCATTAGTGGCAAGGGACAGGTCACCTTGGAGGCCATGGATTTCTGGTGAGGGTGAAGCCAGGCTTACCAGATCAGTTGATTCTGAGACATCTGACTGGCTTCTTTTCCACTGTCTGGAAATCCTTGGCTTTTCCTGAAGTGGGTTGACATCCAGGCAGCAAACACATCATGATCCCAAGAGATAGCTGGGTGCTGTTGGCCAACAGAGCATCCCTGGCTGTTGTTCAGATGGAGCCACCACACATGTTCAGACATTTAGCTTCTCCTGGTTCCAATTCCCTCCCTGGACCTGCAGTAAGGAGGCTATGCTAGCTTGTAATTTGCCTGTCTTGGGAAGAAAAATGGGAATAAAATCCAAGAGGGATCAATGTGAGCACAGGGGTCAAGGTTCCTGTAAGTTCATGTCACCTCCCAAAGGAGTTTGGAGCCTTCCCACTCCCATGGCACCAAGGCAATTGGAACCTGGCACTCAATTCTGATGGTACAAGTGACAGCAGAACCACCTCTAATAATCACCTCATTTGAAGCTCTTTTTAGGGATGGATTGGAAGAAGGATCCCTGTAATGAACAGGAAGCTGCGCCCCACTGGGGCACAGTGACATGGTGTCATGCAGAGGACACACTTCAGACACGTTGGTTTTGATCTCTGTAGGAAGTTTGTAAAATCAAACCCACAGGAGCCATGATTCATCTGCAAAGGTAAAATGAACGCCTCTGTCGCCTAACAGAGAATGTGAGCTAGCTCCCATTGGGAGTATTTCTGTTGCTTTTGATGGGGTTCAGAGCCAGTTTCATTTAACCTTATATTAATTTAGAAATGGGGCTCTTTGGTCCCACTTCTGATGCTCTTCCTCAGACAAGTCTCCCATTCAGGTTATTGTGTCTTTTTGTCATTCCAAAGGCAATGGACAAACAGGTACAAGAGGAGAAAAAAATCTTGACACCTTGATCTGGAGGGAGAAAAGGTTCTAGATTTATCTATTTTCTTGGCATCAAAACCTGGTCCAGGGCTCACTTGGGTCAACAGAAAATTTCCTGTTTATTCCAGTGGGCTCTGAGTGAAGCTCTGAGGATGAATTTAATCATATTTGACATTAGCTGTCTAAAACCTGGTCAGCTCAAAGCCAGGCTGAGCAGCTGGACTCCTGTAAAAGCAGCTGCAAGGATAGGCACTTCTGGGACAATCCTTCTGATCCATCTTAAACACTACCATCGAGTGGGATGAAACACAGCCCTCTCCACTTGCTGCAGACAGAGTGGAACTGTCTCAGAATAAGTCCCTAACTTTTATAAGGATTAAATCTGATGAGATCAATACCACCTAAATTGTTCCACGTGGCCCTTGACAGCGCTGCAGGAAGCCCCGCCGACATCCAAAGAGATCTTTGACAGGAGAAGAACTAATAAATGCAGAATTCGATCCTTTATTATTTCTTTTTTCTTTAGAAAGAGCGTTGCTATTCCTGCAGCTCCAACCAGAGCCTGGGTTTAATAAGACATGCTAATGTGTGTGGCTTCTGGGAGCTCTGCACTGAACCCATGTTGATAACAGGCTTAGCCTCAGAATTGATAAATCACAAGGGGGAGAAGAGATATGAAAATTCTTTTCAGCCCTTGCAAATGAAAAGAAGATGTGATTGTAGAATATGTTTGGGATGTATGAGTGAGGTTCCTATAATCAATCATCCTAAATAAACCATTTTACTTAGCATCTGTTTGAAGGCAGACAATCACGCTAGGAATAGGTTTTCTCCGTGTAAAAATGCTTACAGAGTTTTATATCTGAATTTCTCTATCTTTCTCTTTATATGAACTTTCATTTTATAGCATGTGAGTCTCTGGCAGTTTTCAGAGAGGTTTTAGGCATTATATCCAAACCAGAAAGTAATGCTGCTTGCATTTTATCCATAGTGCAAGCAGGCTTGTTCAAAAGCAAACAAGACACATGTGGCAGAACAATACAAATAAAACCCAGCACTCTCCCAGCCCAGCTGGCATCAGTCACAGGAGCAGCTTTCCTGTTCTGGCTCCCTGGATGGCTTTTCTTATCCTCATAAACTGCAATGAGTGTCCCACTTTAAGATGTCTTTTGAAAGGAAATTCCTCAGTTTGGTAAATTTCTACTGCTGTAGAGGGATTATTGGTGTTTTATTTTGAGTTAATATCAGGAAATTATTGGTCAAGTTAAACAGCTCCAAAACCCAACCAAATCCAAAACTATTTCTTCTGTAGTCACAGTGTCACAGGGTAGGAAAAGGCTGCTGGAGTTTTTTTCTGTCCCTTTCCTTTGGGACAGTCACAGACACTATTTGTGTCACTCCTGATGTTTGACAAACCCACTCACAGCTGTCCTACAAGGCACATCCCATACTCCACCCCAGACAGCTCATTCCAGCCTCCCAGTCCTTCCTATGAGAAATAAAGAAACTCCCTTATGGGAATTTTGGGGATTTAGGCAGACCAAAACACATTTTTCCCCCTATCCATTGGTCTAACAGTGATTTCAGCTTTTTCACCTTCCAACTGGATACCTGGGTATAAATTATACACAAATGATCAGGACCAGGATGCCTGGGATGGGAAGAGCTGCCTTCATCTTTTATGAAGATCTGAGTCTGATACATTTCTCCCTCATTCCTCTGCCCAACTGAGTCCTCCTTTCTTCTTTTTCCCCCTTTTTTCTCCTCTTCTTGCTCATGACTGGTGCAAGCACTTACTTCTAATATGTATAATATGAGGAATATATAGGTGTACATTGCTGATAATTCCTGCCATGCACAGCAATGCCCTAAAGCCTCACCAATATTTAGTTCCAGGGAGTCTTTGTTCATCTACAGGAATTTGCCTGGAAAGCTCTCACGGTCATTTTGTAGAGTACCTGTGTTTTTCCTCATCATTTTTCTGGCAAATTTCGTCATTTATTTGTTTTTCCATCCTGGGCAGGCTGTGTCAGAGCCTGGGAAGCTCAGCCTTGCAAAGGGCTGATGTAGGGTCACCCTGAGCACTTTGCACTCTCTGCCAGAAGCTCCCCACCATGCGAGGCACTTGATGCCATGATGATTTTTTACCTTTTCTTTGTATAGCTCTGATGTATTCTCAGCACCCTTAGCATGCATACTTATCATTCCTTAAGTCTGATGTCTTAACATAGTCCTGGTATTCTGTTGAGCCAGAAGACCAGACATCCTAAAGACCTCAGATTTGGAAGCTCCAAAGCCCTACCCTACCTTGAGAAATCAAGGTCCTCTGTAAAACACATCCTGTAAATTAAGAATAAACCCATCTAGGGGGAATGCTTTGGGATAGGGGTGTGGCAGCAGCAGCTCTCTGGCCACAGAGAGCAGGCACAGATTTCCCCAGGATTTTCCTGGGAAGCTGTGAGAAAGCTCAGAGAAAGAATTAAAACAATTCTTATCTTCACTTGCTGCACCTGTTGTGGTGCACATGTGGAATGTGCTATGGAGATTGATTGCCAAAGGGTGGTTTCTTAATTGGACACTGGTGATGGTGTTTGGATGGATTGACCAATTAGGTCAAAGCTGTATTGGACTGTCTGGAAGGGTTAGAGTTTCTTATTAAGACAGTATAATATAGTGTAGTGGAATAAAGCAATGGTTCAGCCTTCTGCAATCATGGAGTCAGTGCTAATTGTTACCCAGCTGGGGGCCTGCTACCACACAGGGGATGTCATGCTGTTCAATTCAAGCTTCTCATTGGGACATCTTTGTTAGATATGCTAATTTGCAAGGTCTATAAAATGGCATACACAATCTATCGTGTGTGCGTTTTGGTGTGGTCCACCTTGACTAATTGTTGCACCATAAAAATCCTAATTAAATACTGAGGTAAAAACCCTTTATGCCTTGTGTCTTGCTCTTAATTTTAAGACCAAGAGAAAGGCATTGTCACTGTCTAGTAAGAAATGACACAGACTCAACCCAAGGCTGATTGGCATAGAGAGCCATTTACTGCAGACTGCTCTTTTACACACTGCTCCCATCCAGGTGGGCTTGATTGGTCATTTAGTTAATACATTTCACCTGAATGGCTAATTAACAAGATGCTCTTTTATAAACAATCTTTGAGAATAACAAGAAAACAGATATTAGGAACAACAACACCTGCAGGTTGTTTTTCAATAATAAGCTATCATTGTTTATCTCCAGCCCCCTAAAGTCTCCCAATTCTGGGATAACTTATCTAGTTTTGTCACCCTCTGACCAGGCTGTCACATCCACAAGGGCATCACACTGCCATGATGGGATTTCAGTTGTGCTGATGCTCCCCCAAATTTTGGAGCCGTGTTTGTGCACATCTCATTCTGTTCAAGTTCATCCTCTGGCCTGGCTGTAACCTCACACCCAATAACCCAACAGTTCACAGCCCCCCCCTTCCCAGGCTGGTTTATTTGTTGTGTTTGCTCACATCCTGCACAGTCCCTGCACACCAGGAGTGTGAAGGCATCCTTTTGTTGACAGACACCCAGCTCTGACTCTGCTCAGCTCAGAGCCATCCCACCAGTGGGAAGGAGCAGCCAGGAGCTGCCAGGAAGCTCCACAAGATGCTGCTGCTGAGCCCAAGTTTCTCCCACAGGCAGCTTTGAAGGTGACTTTTTGCTCCTCTTGTTCCATTCCATATCTCCCCTTTCCCCATCCCTGTGATGGCGTTCTGGCCACACTGAGATGCCCCTGCCCTCACCCCTGCCCTGCTCACAGCCAGCACATCCCCAACAGCTGCTTTGCAAGTACAAGCATTTGACATTTTCTCTTTGCAAAGCATGTGTAAAACCAGCCCTGTGAATTACACAAAACAGGCCAGAATTTGATCACAAAACCTGATTAAAGGAGCTGCATGAAAGAGCAGCATATATTGTATGCAAACAGGAAAAGCAGCTTCCCATTCAGCCTTCATGCTCAAGAGAGATTATTGTCTGACATCTCTGCAGCCTCCTCCTTTCTTTTGTGCAATGAAAAGGCCAATATAAACACATCCTGGAAATATTTATGATTTTTCAAGAGAATCAAAGTTTTCTTAGGCTTCAACTCCAACCAGAAGTGCCTCCGAATTGGTAGTGAACAGAAGAGTATCATCAATGAAACAGAAAAGAGGTAAATTTAAAACTTTCATGATTTGCATTTATACAAAAGCACATGGAACTTAGTGCTAAAGATGTGGGTGAGTAAGATTCAGATAAGAAATGGAGATTTGTGAGAACAGAAGCTCTTCAGCAGCCAACCCTCCCCACAATGTTCAAAGAGATTCATTCAAGGACACAAAGCAGCTCCTCACTAGGAGGGAGCTGCGAGCCTCCCTCCCCTGTGGTGCCTTATTCCAGAATCACCACTGAGGCTTTGCAGCCCTGCTCCTGCTGATGAAATCCTTCCCTGGGACCAGGAGCTCCTGCTGTGGGGTCCAGGGAGGGGACACTGCAGTGCTGTGGCACCAGCAGGGCTCTCCTTTGCCACACGTGCTCCCTGTGCCTCTCCCCAGCCCAAGAGCTCAGAATGCAGAGCCACCCCAGCACAAATCCCACTGTGCAGCTCCAGAGTGGATGGATGCTCTGACACAGAGCTCAGATTTCTTTGTTGGCAGCTCCTGGCATCTTTCTTTCTTCCCGTGGAGCGAAGCTGACACTTTCCCTGGGTGGGATCATGGAAATCCACCCCTCTGCCGAGCAGGGGTCACCCCTGTGGTGAGTGGCAGGTTCAGCATCCTCCCCGTGCTCAGTCTCACTGGTGCTGCGCAGACACAGCTGAAAAGCACCGCAGGGAGCCCAGCGCTGCACACTTCACTCAGCAAAGCCGCTGCATGGCGGCAGTTCCTCCTCCCCACAGCTTCAAACCAGGCCCAAGTTTACTTTACATCTCCTTCTCCTTCACTCCCAAGACTGTGGTTGCTTGAGCAGAGAGATTTTTCTCATTGCCCTCCCTCTGAGATATGGGGATGCTGAAACCCCCCTGCTTGCTTCTTTTTTTTGCTGGCCCTGTCCCTCTGTGGGAGCTGCTGGGGATGGGATGCCATTGTATCAGATGGGATAAGACACAGGCAGTCCAGGAGTGGCAAAAGTTAGGAAAATATGGGCTCCTTTCCTTCCCTTATGTTGTACAGTTGGTGCAAAGGTGTTTTGGGCTTGGCTATAATCCTGGACATTGGTTTTAAGGGGTTGCTGAGCACTCACTGACATCCTCCACGAGGGGTAAAGCTTCAGTGCAGTGCCCATCTGTGAATGCTTTTCACTGTTGCTATAAAACTTAATCTACCTGCTGTATTTGCAAGGCATCTATCACCTCAGGATCTGAGTGCTGCTACAGAATTACTCACAATACACAGGAAATACAGAGACAAATCGAGTGCTGGATCCCCACAAACAGCCTGAGACAAGTACTGAGCTCTTCCAGCCTTTATTTCACCCTGCACACCATGGCAAGCATGAAAAGCTGGAATGAAGCATGAGGGGAGAGGAAGAAGGGAAAGTTGATGGAGTGGGAGGGAGCTTGATCCCAGTTGCCATGAGCTCCTCCACCAACCCCTACCTTGTCTCTCCCACCCTCTCCAGCACCCTGGCTGGTGGCTGCACACACAAGCCACTGCATTCAGTGGGTTTATGGGGATGGGATAGAAAAGATCCTGTTGTTTAAAGTCACTTCTTTCTCAAAAATGGAAATCTCACAGTTATATTTGTTTAGCAGCCTCGTTCTGCAAGTTGTCTGACAGCAGGATGAGGTTGGTTGTGTGAAACCATCAGCAGCACTACCTGGAGCTTGGACCCAGCCCCATTTTTCCAATTGCTAAGATAATAAAGAGGTGGGAAATAAAAGAACTGATTCCCCAAAGTGAAACCAAATCCATCCTTTGGAGGAAAACCAAGCCTCAGAGACAATCTCCAGAGCTTTTTCATAAGCCCTTGTCCCACTGGAGTGTGAGCGCAGCAGATCCCCTCGGGCACAAGGTTTCAGCCAAAGTGGGGTTTTTCTTTTTAACTTAAATAATCTTGGCTGACAGATGCAAGTTTTTTTCAAGAAGTCATTTCCAGGTGACTAAGCCCAGTCCTGGGTCTGCTTCTAAGCTTCGCTTTGAGACTCCTTACAGGCAGAGCATGATGGACAAAATCTCGACTGGGTCTCAGAATCCCCACACATTTGGTCACAGTTTCTGGGACTAGGTCAGATCTGTAGCCTGTCAAAAGGATGATGAAGAAGTTGGTGCACAAGGGCCATATTCAATGCCCCTCCCAGGCCTTGCTCATGTTCAGTGGCCACTCGTGGGGGATTTCTGGACACCACCCACAGCTGGAATGATGAGAAATCCCAGATTTTGATAGAAGTGTGCAGGGGTTTTGTGGGCAGAGGAAATATGTCATGGTTAAAGCAACAGACCACTGGCCTGCTCGGAATACCCAGCAGAACAAAGCAGAAGGGCAGCTTGATTTTTATATCTTAAATAAATAAACCTTTCTGATCCTTCAGGCAGAGCCTGCGATTCTGCAATGCATCCTTGTGAGCTGTTGCTTTACTGTAAATATCCTTTGCTATATTAAATCATACATCACTTCCCAGTGCAGCTAATTTTCCATTCACACTGATGCTCGTGGGCAATATCCTCATGCCCTGATGTCCCATAAAGCACCCAAGCAGCATCCCTCAGTCACGTCTCATTTGCATACTCCCAGAAGCTCTGGGTGAGCATCTCAGCCAAAGGAAGGAAAATGAAATATTTACTTTTTTTGTTTCCACATCTCAGTACTGAAAAGATATTGATGTGGTGAGGATGGGACATTAAAATCAAAATTATGTTGGGAATAAAAAGCGAGGCATAAATTAGCACTGTTTGCCTCATCTCTGTTTTAAGAGAGTTTGCATTACCCCGGTGCCATATAACATGCCAGGGATATTTGGGGAAATCTGCAGCACTGTATTTCAAGAAAGCTTTGGAGCCAGGATGACATTACTAAAGGCCACAGCAAAATTAATAAATGGCCACCAAAAAGTCTTTGTCAAGGGCTGGCTGTGGAGGTGCCATGTGAGAAAGCGGAGAGGAGAGCAGAGCAGATCCTGACAGTCTGTCAAGACAAAAAGAAGATCAGCAAGAGGAGAAAGGCTTTTTGTGCTTCCCTGCTGGTGCCATCCTTCAGCTGCTCATTTTCTACTTTCTCACTGTCTATCTCGGTGCTGTTTCCAGGGAATTTCTGCCACCATCTTGCAAACCTTGCACTTGGTTTGACACAAAGGTTTTGTGTTGTTCGCATCCACCCCAAAATGTGAGCTGGACATTGTGTGTGACACCAATGTGTCCTTGGTTAATCAGTCAGTGCAGCTGAACACTTCATAGCCCAGAAGGTGACTCTCCCATCAGAGGAGTTCATGGCACTGTCTGCCAGCTGTGCTTCTCCAACCACGGTCCAAATCAGCTGCCACTGAGGGCATCATCCTTCCTGAACCCCCAGAAAAACTGGGACAAAAAGGTGAAAGAAATCTGTTGTGTCATCAAATCCAGTTCTTTATCTTCTCAGGCAGTCACACAGAGAACCCTGATCTGAAACACATCGAACACCAACTTACAGAGAGCTGAATTCCTGTCCCCTTTCCCTTATTCAAGGAGTTACTCCACTCCTTCTCATAATTCTCTTAGTGTTTGGTTCACCTGTGACATTTTATATCCAGGAACTATTGTGCTACTAATGCTGCTTAACCTAAACAGCTTTTCACTCTCCTGTATTTTTATACCTTTCCCATTTTACTCTGAGGATGCAATCACTTTTGCTTTCTGGTTCACTGAATTCCCTCCATCCTCAATTCCTAGGAGGAAACATAACCAGCATAACTGGAAAATATATATTAAAAAAAAAAACAAAACTAAAAACCCCATAGATATCTCCATAGGAAGGAATGACAAGTCTCCATTTCATAGCTCTCCTTGGAAGATAATGGAGGATAAAGATGTGTGCTGGAAGCCCACAGTTCATGCAAGGACTGGCTCACCTGCTCTTGTACAGATAATACAGTAAAAAAAGCCCTTGGCCAAACATCGGCCCACAACGGCAAGGAAAGGGAGAGAAACTGGGAAAAAACTCACCCAACAATCCATGAAGCATAGGATGGCATGGAAACACTTGTGCTCAGTGTGACAGATGGAGGGAGCAGCCCTGATCAGAGGCTCACTCCTGCAGCTGGGCTCTCTGAAGCTGGAGGGGGGCTGAGGAAGTTAATGGACCTGCTCGCACATGTAAAGACTCCTGGATGAAACCATCAATTTTCTATAGGTCACTGGGACCAGACACAGCTTCAGAAGCAATGAGAGAGCAGAGAAGTAGAGCTATTAGCACAAAACCTGTCACTTTTTTTATTAAATCAGAACTCGTGCCAGAGGGCTGAAAAGTGGCCAGTGTTGTATCCATCCTTAAATAAAGGTGGAAAAGGGGGTGAAGGAATTGCAGGCTGGCAAACCTTGCTTCAATTGAAGAAAGATAAGAGAGAAACCATTGAAGACAGAGTTACAATGTCCCCAAATGCTTGGGACAAACCAGCATGGAGGCTGCCACAGTAAATCAGGATGATAATTTTAATGCATTTCAAACTGTTAGCAAAAATAATGGATATCTCTGGACAAGCTGAGGTGAATTATTTAGGTATTCAAAAGATTTTTTTTTGAGAGGAGCCCTCACAAGGAGTTATTAAGGAAAGCTTAGTGGGTTACCTTGATTGAGGTAAGAGGCAATAGTTCTTTCATGGATTGAAAACAAACTATGGCATAAAAATCAAAGAGCTGTAATAAAAAGTCCAATTCTCAGCATGGAAAGAGGTTAATAGTGGGAGGTGCTCCAGGGACTGCTCCCAGGACAAGCATTGTTAAAGAGATGTTTCAAGAGCCTGAGGATGTGGCAGAAGAAGGGCAACTTTTGTTCAAAGAACAAAATTTCCTCTCTCCCCCATCTTCTTTTTAGGTCACTCAGGTCTGGGGAAGATGGCAAGAAATTAATTAAAGAGAGAATTCAGAGAAGGATGCAAGTGGGCAAAAAACCTCCTGCCAAGGTTTGCACACACAACAAGAGGCTTTGGGAAGAGCAATTGGAATTGTTCACATCCAAATGAATTGTGTCCTCTCTGAGATGAAAGAAGATGTTGGCTGCTGTGGGGAGTCCAGCATAAGATACGTGTTCAATGCACAGTGATCTTCAAAGGGCTGGATGAAATGTAAAGCTGTTTGGAGAGATATTGTATTTCCTCCCTTGTTTTCTAACAGCAGCTGCATGTTTTTGCCCTGGGAAACATCATCACATGGGAGCAGCAACGTAAGGAAAGCATTGTAGAAATAGAGAAGGGCTAAAGGAGGTAAGGGAAAGAAAGGATTTCTGCAGATACAGGGGGAGGTTTAGTCATCCACAGGAAAAATGTCAACACCGGTGTGTCACGCTCTTGCAAGGGCATCCAGATGGTGAAAGCACAAAAGAAAGAAATGGTAAAGAATTTTAAAAGTGCTCTAGTTGTTTTTGTTTGGATTTTTGTTGTTCTTTGTTGGCTCGTTTTTTATTATTTTATTTTGTTTATGTGAAAGCAAATAGGCTGAAATCCCAGAGAAGTCAGCTGAACTGTGTGTGAGTGAGCACCTGGGTTCAACAGCTCAAGAATAAAGATATTCAGGTCAATCAGCTGCTCTGTTTGTCCTTTTCAACATTAAATGGAGAAAAGGTCACTTGAGAAAATTAAGAAGAAAACAGAGTAAATAAAAGAAAACAATTTTCCTTTTTAAACATAACTAACCTGTGCCATTTCCAGCTTCTTGTTAGCTTGGAGGCAAAGAACAACAAGAGTTTCCTGAATTTCTCTGAGGAGGAAAGCACGGGCAGCAATGACAACCTGAAACCTCAGAACAGTGGGCACATAAAGTCACTTCTGATTTTGTTCTTTCTGGACCCACAGCATGGAAATGGGACAATGTTTTCCTTGGAGGGGACACATCCAGGTGCAAAGACTTTGGAGCAGGGAGATTGGGAAGGAAATTGTCCAGGTTATTCAAAGAGATGAAGTACCCTAAACTGCACTTCTAAACAGAGCCAAAATTGACCTGTAGTTCATGCAGGGGGCAGAGACCCATATGATCCATGTAACCCAAATAACCCTTATAACACAAATAACCCAAATAATCCATATAACCTCTGCAACCTCTATGGCCCATATAACCCGAATAACCCCTGCAGTCTATATAACCCTTATAAACCATATAACCCAAATAATCCATATAACCTCTATGGCCCATATAACCCAAATAACCCCTGTAGTCTATATAACCCTTATAACACAAATAACCCATATAACTGAAATAATCCATAGAACCCCTATAATCTCTATAGCCCATATAACCCCATACCCCCTATAACCCAAATAACCTCTATAGCCTATACAACCCCTATAGCCTACATAACCCATAAATCCCATATAAATCCTATAATCCAAATAACTTCACCACCTTCTGGCTCTGGTCCACATGTCCCCAGTGTACTCCAGAACACCACTTTAACAGGAGATGTTGTCCTGAGGGATTTGTATCCATGAAGGAGCACTTGTGATGTGAACTTTTAGAATTAATTTATCAACCATGAGATTTAAGGTCTTTTAAAGCCTGTCAGAGACCCAGGTGCCCAACAGAGTTAGAAATCAGATCTGAGATGTGGTGTTGCACAGCCCTTCTCCACGGGCTTCCCAATTCCACCACCTCTCTTGTCCTTCCTCCTCCTCCAGACTTTTAAACCTGACATGGGAAAAGTCTTAAAAACTCCTTTGAGCAAGGGCAGTCAGCAACAGCAAGAGAGTGACTCTTACTTGCCTTTCTGACACTAATGGGGGAAGAATTCCTGCATATTTGCAGCCTGGATCACAGAGATTTTCTCTTTCTCCAGCTTCTTCCACAAAAATCCCCAAGCTTTTCCCAAATATTAAAGGTTGGATTCTTAGCCCCTTGCTCCTGATGAGTAATTCTTTGTTCAATGTGAAATGCACTCAAGTCGATGGGATTGCTCATGGAAGAAACACTCCTAACTGTAAGTGCAGATATCCCAATACAATTTATTAATTTTTGCTTTACAGTGCATTTGTGAGGCTTAACAGATGGGAATATTGACATTAGAAGTTCATGGGATTGGCTCAAGGTCAGAAAGTGACAGGGCTGGGAACTTGGCCAAAGCCTTGATTTTCTTTTCTCTTGCTTCAGTCGCGAGATTTAAAAATATAGAAACCAGCAGCACCAGCAAGTCTGGAACTCTTCAGTCTGCAGAAAGGAGCTGCCAGATTGAAGGAACAGCCCCACGTGTGGCAGGCAAGACAGTCAGGCTGAGCATGGAGAGGATGTGGAGCAAATTTAAATATATTGAGGAGCTGGGAAGAGGGAGGAAAGTCACGTGCTGATTTTTTCCTCATTTCACCCCCAACACTTAAAAAAAGAGAATGGGCTTGGGATGATTGTCAGGGTCCTGAGTTCTTCTGTTTGCTTGCTTAAAAACTGTATTTTACACCAAACACTGGTTTTTAAAGCCTCTAAAGGGATGGAAGGATCTCTTTGTTCCCATCAGAAGACATCACACTATCGTCTTTGACCCTTCTAGGCTGAAAAGAAACTCCCTGAAGGGACAAATCTGTATTTGACTCTGGGCAATCACCCTATTGTGGGGGTCTGCACAAGCCTAAGACTTCCCTAGAATCCCACAAAGGCTCCCTGTGATATCTTTTGGTTCAAGAGGGCATCACTTTCTCATGCTCACTCCTCCCTCATCTCTCACCTTTCCCTCTCCATTTCTCTCTTCTAGCAGGATAAAAACCAAACCTCTCAAAGAGCACTTTTTTCCCCACCCCTCAAAGGCTTTCTCTCACCTGCCTTGATACTCCAGCCACCATTTCCATCCTGCAACACCTCCATCCTAAATGGTTTGGGAACTCTATAGCACGTGCTCAAACACCTGCTCTGGGGTGGTGAGGACAGATCATTAGCATCGTTTTTCTAATGACCAATTTGTAGCTGATGAGACAAAGCAAACAGAGCAAGGGTGGTGTCCATGAGCCCTCACTGGAGCCATGGCTGCAGGACCTGCCCCAGATGAGCCATCCATTCATCTCCACAGCCTCACTGACCTGGCTGCAGGACCTGCCCCAGATGAGCCATCCATTCATCTCCTTGAGCCCTCACTGGAGCCATGACTGCAGGAACTGCCCCAGATGAGCCATCCATTCATCTCCACCAGCCCTCACTGGAGCCATGACTGCAGGAACTGCCCCAGATGAGCCATCCATTCATCTCCTTGAGCCTTCACTGAGCCATGGCTGCAGGACCTGCCCCAGATGAGCCATCCATTCATCTCCACCAGCCCTCACTGGGGCCATGGCTGCAGGACTTGCCCAAGATGAGCCATCCATTCATCTCCTTGAGCCTTCACTGAGCCATGGCTGCAGGAACTGCCCCACATGAGCCATCCATTCATCTCCAACTCACCAGGCTCCTGTAAAACCTTCATCCTGCCCGTGTGAGACCTGGGAGGTCCCAGCTTCCATCATGTGCCAGGCTTTCCTCTTGTCTCCAGTGGCACGAGGGCCAGGTTGTCATTTCACAGAGCAGCAGTGAACAGAAGGACCCAAATGTAGCTGAGACAAATCCTCAATCTGGCATTAATCACCTGCTTGGAGCTGGCGGCAGGCAGTGACATTTTCTCAGTGGCACACAACCAGACATCTGCTGAACGAGCCAGCAGCTCAGTCCAAGGGGAGGTGGATGCCTTTTTGTCTCCTCCCTGTAGGAAAGGAAAGGTCATGGCAGTCCCAGGGAAGCAGGGAAGGAAAGGTTATCCGTGGAGTCAGGGTCCCTGTGCAGCCAGGGGTCACTTGGTGGAGAGCCCAGTACCTCCATGAACAGCACTCAGCACACGTGGGGTGAATCTGCGTCACCCCAGAAGCTGTTGGGAGAATTAGATTTAAATAGAGAAGTTAAGGAATGTGAATGGCTCTGCAAAGGATGCAAATGTGGGGATTCACTCAGAGCAGCATCATGGAGACCACGAGGCTGCTCATGAAGCTTCACCTGCATCACGGGCTGAGGAGGAAATTCACCCAGAGGAGGAAACTCCATCCTGTGCTTCTGGTGATGGATTCTGAAATGACCTCTCTGCTGCACTGTCAGATGCAAAATATGAATCCAATCGAACTATGGACCTGAGCCAGCGCAGCAATTCACCTGGTCCTGAGGCTGCCCTGCAATATACATTTTTCTGAAATATAACACTGATCAAAAATAAAATAAGAATAGGCAGACAGATTTTCTATTGGAAAATGCTGATTTATTGGAACCAAGATGTTTAATAGGGATACATTGATTTCTTAAAAATTTTTGAGGACTTTCATTAAAAGTTACAAGATGTAAGGTGGGACAAAGCAAGAAGCCAAATTTAACTCTTTAGTGTCATTTAAGCTGAGCCTGAAGAATAACATCTAAATAAGGGGTTTGAAAGGGGGTTGGAAAAATGCTAATTTTTCATTTCCCAATCCAGATCACTTCCTCTCACTTGCACATTGGCAAATTTGTGATCACATCACATCTGACACTTCTGTAGTAACTTCAGCTGAAAAGGCATAGAAGGCTTCATCTTACAGAGGGTTACGAAGATGATGGAGAGACTGGAACATCTCTTGTGAGGAAAGGCTGGAGGAGCTGGGGCTGTTCAGCCTCGAGAAGAGACAGCTGAGAGGGGACCTCATTAATGTGTATAAATACATAAAAGTGGGTGCCAAGAGCATGGCCAAGGCTCTGCTCCTTGGGGCCCAACTGTGGCGTAAGAGGAATGGGAAGGAACTGATGCCCAAGTTCCACCTGAACACAAGGAGGAACTTCCCTGTGCAGTTCCTGAGCCCTGGACAGATTGTCCAGAGAGGCTGCAGGGTCTCCCTCACTGGGGATATTCCAGAACCCTCTGGACACACTCCTCTGCCCTGTGCCCTGGGATGGCTCTTCTGGAGCAGGGTGGTGGGACCAGATGAGCCACTCTGGTCCTTTCCAACCCAACCCATCTGTGATTCTTACCTGTAAGAATAAAAACCAACAAAAGAGCACTACAACTGTTATAAATCCTGTTTACAGGGCTGGTTGAAAGGCCCCTGTTGCTTTGAGGGTGCTGTGCAGGTTTCTTACAACAAGAATGGGGGTGGCAGGTAGTGACACAAAGTCTTTCCATCCTTGGGCTTTGTCCAAAATCAATCTGGAGTGTCAGCCAGCCTGGCACCCCTTGCTAAAGAAGACTGTTTCATGTCAGCTCCTGTTTTTATATCATCCAGTCTTCATTTTGATTTTCAAGGGACGTTCCTGTTGATTATTTTTTTTTAATCACAGATACATATCATGCCAAACGTCAGCCCCAGCCAAAGAAAACCTTTTTCCTGGCAGGGTTTGTGGATTTTTATCACTCTTGCTCTGTTGATCAGATTAGATAGGATGGGGCCAAGATTTCTCTTGGCTCTGGTGCTTTCACATCATTCAGTGCACCACTGGGAAGGGAGCAGGAGGGACAGGATGCAGAGCATGCCAGAGGAAATCTGCTACCTCTAGGATGGCCTGAGAGGGTTTTAATGAAAATCAGCACTGTCCCACAGGCTGGGTCCAACCCTAACAAACTCTAGAGAAGATTTTCTGTTTACAGCATTCCTCCCTTCCTTCAGGAGCCGGATAAAATGTATAATATGGACAGGGAAGCAGAAAAGGGTTTCTTTATGAGCAGCCATCTTCAAGGAGCAGCAGAGGGAGGATGATCCAGTAGCTGGGAGCAACACTTTGTTGGGCAGCTGGGCACAAAAGAGTGACAAATGTCACTGTGCATTCTGATTACATGAGGGATTTGGGGACTTGGAAGGTTAAAACTTGGCTGGTACAAATTAAAATTTGGCTGCTACAACAGCATTGCCAGAGTCTGTTCTCAGGAGCAGAGGAAGCATTTCCTTGGTAGCTGAAGTTGGTCAAGACTTTGATGTTCTCTCTAATTTCAAAAAGGGTAGAATGGAGAGTCAGGAATCATTTAAAGCAAGATGAACCACAAACACATGAGAATGAGACCTCATATTCCCACTCATGGACAACATAGGAATAAGTAAATGTGTGTATATGTAACTTACTTTATATATCGTTATATGTATAAAATATATATATCTTGGAATCAGAGAGGTGAAAACCTTGGATAGATTTCAGACTCCTGGCTGCTTTCCAACAGCACTTGAGAAATACAGTACTAAATTTACATTGGTTTCAGTAATGCAAGACTAGAATTTGCCCCTGGAGATCCCATCTGCTCCTCACTTACATGAATCCCCCAAAGTGGAGAACAGCAGGGCAGACATCCTATTAAATCACTGGTTTTATCACACCCATTCAGTTTTTCCCCTGGATCAGATGATCTGCCAGGGCAGAATGCTGCATCATTGGCTTCATCAAAATGTACAAGGTGGTGTGCAGTAATCCAGGCAGCAGCGAGGTGTAGGCACAATGGCTGGTTCCTGAAGGATGCAGCCCCTGTAAAGCTTGAACTGCTGAGTTCCTGGGAGCTGACACACGCTGGGGCCTCTCCCTGATATCCAGGCATTAGCAAATTAACTATTCAGACTGGTTGGGGATAGGGGAGGGAGTAGCTCAGAAGTTTACTTGGATGTTAGTGGAGGGAGAATAAAAATAAAGAGAAAAAGAAGTGAGTCAGGGATGAGACATGGCCGGGCTTCCACAGAAATGGGAAAATCAGAGAAGAACAAGGTGGACACCTTCCAGGATCTGAAGGGATGCAGAGGGACTTTCTACAATGGCATGGAGTGACAGGGCAAGGACAAGGGGGAATGGCTTTCAGCTGAAGAAGGGTAGATTTATGTTAAATATTGGGAAGAAATTGTTCCCTGTGAGGGTGGGCAGGCCCTGGCACAGTTGCCCAGAGCAGCTGGGGCTGCCCCTGGATCCCTGGCAGTGCCCAAGGCCAGGTTGGATGGGGCTGGGAGCAGCCTGGGAGCATGGAAAGTGTCCCTGCCCATGGCAGGGGTGGGATGGGATGAGCTTTAAGGTCCTTTCCACCCCAAATGATTCAATGACTCTGTGATCAATATGAAGCTCTGGTGACAGGAGTTCATTCAGGGGCCACACCATTCCTTATAGACTGCCTAAATAATTACTCATTTTATCCCTTGTCTATTACAAGGGATCCCACAACATTTTCCAAACACTTCATTTAAACTATCAAAATACCGTGTACTTGGCATCGTGCTCAGCCAAGAGCCAAGCAGAAAGAATCGAAAAATGAAAAATCATTGTCTCTGCATGTCCTGGCAAGGACACCACAGCAGAGAAGGGATGCAGGGGGTGGTGGGGACGGAAAACACCGAGCCTTACAGCGAGGGCTGGAAAGAAACGGAGAATCCTTTAAAAGTGTGTCCCAAAGGGGCCTTTTCCACGGCGCAGGAGCCGGGGGAAGGCGGGATGAAGGCGGGATGAAGGCGGGATGAAGGCGGGAGCTGCGGCCGGCCGGCGATGCCGTCGCTGGGCTCACGGGGGCGGGTGCGATCCGCGGCTCCGCACGGACACCGCTCCGGCTCCGCTGCTCCCTCCTGCACGGAAAGGG
The DNA here is from genome assembly GCF_901933205.1 of Camarhynchus parvulus. Lineage (NCBI taxonomy): Eukaryota > Metazoa > Chordata > Aves > Passeriformes > Thraupidae > Camarhynchus > Camarhynchus parvulus. Next base: position 7,216,703 of record NC_044587.1, on the reverse strand, counting down.
GATCCAGCCTCCAGGCAAGGCTGTACGGCAGGGGAAAAGGCCACAGGGTTCTTTTTATGGATGGCCATGTCCATAAAAGTTACTTAGCATCATAGCCCAGCCCTCCCATAGCTGCGTGTGGCTCTTGAGCAGTGCCCAGCAAGTGTTAAATTTTCTTCCAGCATCTCCTTGACAGTTTGATCCCTCTGTTCAGCTGGGGAATCACCTGAACAGGAACATTCCTCACGGAGATGAGGATCCACCCTGGAGGAAGTGGGGAGATCAGGTCCATGAGCACCCATGGCTGACACCCCACAGGTGCTCCGAGGTCATATCACCCGTGGCGTTCTCCTGGCAAAATCCATAGCATTGCCTGAAATAATCCAAAGGCAAAATAATTAGAAATACAACATGTGAAGAGCTCAGAGCATTTCCACCTAAGCCCAGCTCTGTTTCCTGTCCTACCACACGTTGATGTCTGACCTTGACCAAGTTGGTCACCTTCTTCTTGTCTTCAATAAAATCTGCCTCGTAAAATCTGGATAATAGCATTAATCTTATCTACATCAGATGAAGGTTTTGATGCTTAATCAATAAAGATTTGTAAAAAGCTCTGAGATCCTCTTAAAAAAAAAAGTCCACAAAAGGTTTCGGCATAAACCCAGACTAATGAGTGAGTGAGAGGAGGCACAAGCTGCCCCTTTGCCAGGTTGGTGCTGGCAGGGCTGAGTGTTGAACCACATCAGGGAAAAGCAGTCTTGGCCATGCCATAGGAAAAGAGAGAAATTTTGAGCTCCAAAGGGCTCAGCTGGAAGTGGAAGCCAAGCTGGAAGTGCCAGCCTTGCACCAAGCATGGGCTTCTACTTTTGACAGGGTTTGGATCAGCTGCTTTGAATTTCTGACACACCAATGACTATTTCTTTCCAAATTCACATTTCACCCTACCTTTCCTTTCCTTTGCCCCCTCAGGCTCTGGCAGTTTGCTGTAGAGTCAAGTGAATTATTTCTTTGGCAGCATAAGAGTACCCCCAAAGCTTGATGCAGTGCTGGGTGATCACCAGAATATAACATTATAAGAATATATAAACATTGTGTTTACCCAGACACATTTTGAAAGCTATCCCTAATTTTTTACCTTTGAAAATAACAAGAAACTGAAGAAAAGGAAAGACTTTCAGATCTCAAATCCAAGCAGAAAAAACATCTGCAGAGCAGAGAAAAGGTCTATTCTTATCGTGTCTCTTGTCTGAGCAGAATTAGGAGATCTCAGGGCAGATACCAACCTGCTGAGAGCAATTTCAGCTCAGTCTGAGATGCTCTGCTGAATTTATACTGTAGAGAGCTCCTGATTAAAGCTATCTGAATTAAACCTCTTATTCCAAACCTTCCTTTGAGATGCCCATGTCCCCTGTACCTGGATGCCACCCCTGGAATGCAGCGGTCAGTGCTCAGTTGCCAGTCTTGGATGCCCATCAGGCAGGTCCCTCAGCTCAGGAACAATTTCCCTCTGCAGTATTTCACTCCAACGTTTTCTTGGAGGTGTAGGAAGCAGGCAGGTGATGTCCTGCTCCTCAAACAAATGAGTCCTGGGTCTGCCTAACCTTCCTGCCAGCAGCCAGGGGAGCTCTGCATGCTCTAATTCCCAAAGATGAGCTGGGGATTCACATGTTACTTACTGAGGTATTACATGGAATTTTAATAGGCCTTTAACAGGACTCCTGTGAGTTCCACAGCTGATCCAAACAAGATCTCTGCTCCAAGGCCTAATCCCCTCATAGCCTAAAAGGATCTCCTTCAGAGAAATTGTTTTGTCTTCAGGCAGTGCTGCCGAGAAAGAGGAAGAAAGGGGTGGACAGAAAGAAGAGAAGGAGAGGCAAGTTTAAAGAAAAAAAAGTTATCTGAAAAGGAAAAATGATGTTAATGCAGGTAGAAAATGCTAGAAAGATTTTTTAAAAAAGAAGTGTACAGCTTTTTTTTTTCTAATCTCACTAGTTAGCACTTTATGTCAAAATCTCCTCATCTTAACAATCACTAGAACTGAGTGAATAATTTAAAAGGAATAATTTATTCAAAGAACATGGCATACTGATGCATATCCACATATTGTCTGAAGAGATCACAAAGTTCTCCAAATTTCATATGTTACTCAGATCTATCTGCCAGTTCCTGCAGCTGACAACTCTTTGCTTCCAGATACTTTGTGACTTAACCCATGAAAGGAAATAATTTATTCTAAGCACAGATTCCTTTTGTTTGTATACAAGCCCTCCAAAGTCAATTGTTATTTCAGTAACCACTCAAGTTCTGCTGCTGTACAGTCAGGAGTGTCTCATAAGGACTCTACTGCTTTTCTTCTCCCCAGAGGTTAAGCATCTGAATTTTGTGTGACTACATGCATGCACTTACTTGCCCGTACAAAATTGAACAGAGCAACTGCATTTCTCACTCACAGAGTTCTCAAACCCAGCCAAGAATTCAGACAAAATCTTGTTGTGGTGCTTAAAGATGGCACAAATGTCAGCGTGCTTTAGGAGGTGGGCAGGCAGCAGAGATCTGTGCTCATGCTCCTTCTTTCTTTGTGGTTCTAACCCAACCTGACGGGGCTGGTGCAGCACCAGAGCAGCTGTTTGGATGAACAGATGTCATTGCCACATTTCCCAGGGCTGAGGAGCTGGGAGCTTTGCTCTGATGATCAGGCCAGTTGTCCAGACATCTTAGGCACAGCAGTGTCTGCACATACTGCAAATGAAGACACTTTAGTAAAGAGTTAGAAGGGCAATGATGGACCTGAACCCACAGGAGAAGTCATGGATCTGAATAAAAATGCACATATGGCAAAGGTCTGGCCTGTGAATGATGTGCTGCATCCCTCACCCCTCACACTCACAGGTTTTGTGGCTCCTGCTTTGCCTCTGGTGCCACAGAGGAGCATCCCCAGTTGGTTCCCTCTCTGAGCCAGCCTCCCTGGAGGCGCAGCTCCAGCACATCCAGAGCTGGTGTTTCTGGGGCTTTTAGGACTGGCAAAATGCACAGATGACAACTTGGGATAAAGTTTAAACTCCCTTAGGGATCATTCACACATTAAAATAAAGTGAGACATCTTGGCTTGTTGGATTAACCCACTCGCAGATCTGTGGCTGAAGGTTTAGTCTGTAGGGATAAATAACCAAACTAAGTGCATTTGTCCAGAATTCCTTGTACAGCAAGAAACCTGCAAATGAACCCACCCCAGATGAATGCCAATATGGGAATTCAGGTCAAAAATTAGCTGAAAAGTTCCCTGGTGTCAGGAGAGGCATGATTTTTATTTGGCAGGCAGCAGAAGAAGAGAAAGTGAGAGATTTGGGAACTGAGTGAATTGAGTAGCAGATGGGCTTTTCATTAAGAGGAGTTCCAAAACTTAATGAAATCAGTCAGGGCCATTTTTTACTGGCTTTGGTGGCCTTTGGAGGAGCCCCTGACTCAGGCACCCCGAGCTGCAGGGGTGCAATCACCCCCTTGATCTGGGGGCTGGATGTGAACAAACACTTCTGCCACCCTCAGGGGGCTGACAGGAATTTGGGCATCATTTCTGAGTCTCTTTTTGTTCTCAGACTGGCTTGGGCTTTGAACTCCAGCCTCAGGGCAATGCATAGAGATAATGGATTTCCCTTCATCTGATAGACAGAGGTTGCTGCTCGTTTTCTGGCTGCTGTGGTATTTGGTTGCTGCAGTGTTTACAGATTGCAGCTCTACTGTACCTGCCCAAAAAGACTGAAGGTGTTTTGGAGTGTTACTATGATCCGTGGGCTTGATTTTGTTCTTCTGGAACAAAAACCAGTTGTAAAACTAGCCCAGCTTCCTAAATAACCACATCTAAATGTAACTGAATTTATGAAAGTGCAGAAAAATCTCCATCGTTGTCATATTGTTCCCACTGGCGTTTCTGAACAAAAATGGATTGACACTTTCTGTTTGGAAATTCCAGTTTGTAGCACAAAACCCCCAAGCTGGGATGAAGGTCAGCATCGGTGTGGAATGCAAAGCTTCATCTATCTTGATCATCCATAACCTCTGTCCCCACTCAATGCAGGCGTTTTTTGTTCATGGTAGTGGTTAAAAAGATAAATTTTCAATTCACAAATTTGTTTTTCTTTAGAAGAATTTTCTAGAAATACAGAAATTTTTTCTCTGCTATCCTAATTCAGATGCCACATGATCTTCTCACTTCTCCACATTTTGATGCCTCAAAGTAAACTTCTGTTAAAATGAGAACAGCAACTCTGGAGGTGATCTTGGCCATTGGAGTGGATGAGGAAGGAAGGGAGCAGAAGAGGGAGGCTGAAAATAGACTGAGATGTCCCTGCTGCTGCAAGAGAACAATGTGCTTTGTCAGAAACATGGAGCTGTGTTCTATTTTCATAAGAGCCACGACCATCACAGACACCAGACTTGATTTTTTCTGACTTGCAGGAAGACTGGAAAATAAAGGAAGCCCAAAAACCTCCCTTACCACAACACTACAGTAATTGCTTGGTGTAAAATAAGGTTTGAAAAGAAAATTGGCAATGGCAGCAGAGAGAGGTGGCCCACAGACCCTCCTGTTCATCCGTTGACTGAAAAGAGAAAAAAAAAGGAAAAAGAAAACCCTAACAAAAAGCCAGTACAACATCCCCAAGCTGCCAACACATTCCACTAAGCATAATTTCTTGCCTGAAGTGAGCACAAGATGGATATTCACTGTGTGTCATCACCTTCCCATCAGCCCTTCCCGTGTCTGGCAGAATGTCTCAGGGCCCAGGGACCAGGAGTGACACGTCCCAACAGCTGTTGTATCGATTTTAATTCCAAGTCAAGCTCTCTGTTACATACCTGATCCTACTGTAATATTAATTACAGAGCCTCCCTGGGCTCCAGCCCCACTCTGTCATCCGTTATCCAAATGCAGCCACGCAAGTGGCTGTCACCTGCAATCCGTTTTTCATTAACACGAGTGACCAGCCCCGTGTTCAGCATCTCTGGCTCCTGGATGCCGTTGCTTAAACGCTGCCTGGTAGATCGTAAATCACTGCAGTGTTAAAAGAATCTACTCTGAGCAGCAGGGAGCTAATCTGTGTCTGCAGGTTTTTAATTGAGTAAAACAAACGAGGATGAAACCCTCTTTAGGTGCGCTCCAGCCCTTTCCTCTGGATTCAAAGGAGCTGAAATCGTTCCCTCTGGGACCACGTGCTGGCTAGTGAGGTGTAGGGATGTGCCCCCTGTTGAGGGAGTGACCAAATTATCCTTTGTCTCCTTAAAAAAGGAAAAAAGCCCAGAAGTTTCTCTCCTCATTTAGGTAGAGAAACCTAACTTCTCGTAAGACCTTGGGGACTTCGCCCTAAACTTAAGGATAGTCAATTGGACAGAAGCCAAAAAGTCCCACCTAAACAATTTAGTAGAAAAAGATAACAAAGGAAATAATCACTTTTGTGAGGTGTTTTACCAGGAGCAAGAGCCTCTTGCACCTAGATCAGTTTTTCGCTGTAAGGAGCTTTGATATTTTGCCTTTTATTAAAACTTTTCTGTTTCCAACACTACCACAGAAACCATCCTGCTGATTTTATGCCATCTGAGGTGGCTGAGCTATCTCGGGTGTGATACAGATCTCCAAGAGCTTATGAGACCTGGCTCCAAGAGACCCATAAATCAGTGAGGGAGGGTGAGATCAGCTGAGAAGGGGCACTTTGCTATAATCCTCCTTCTGTCCATCACCTCTGCCTGTTCCAAGGAGCAGCAGATAGCTTGGGATGGAGTAGGAACAGAGCCAAGAAACTCAACAGACATTTCTGAGGGATCAGCCCCCAGCACTGCTCCATGGATCCTTCTCAAGATCTTTCTGAGAGCTTTTCTCCCTGCATGACCCAAGGATGTGTGGTCATTATTCATTCTGAAAATGAAAGCAGTGCACAGAGACTTTAATGTTAGGAATGACAAAACTGGGCCAGCATCATTGTCCAGAAAATGAAGAAAAGGAGTGTTGTAAGTGCCCCAAAATGGGAGAACAGGACCACCTTTGGTGCCTTTGAGTGGTCACCCTGAGTCCCAGCACACATCTAAACACCACACATGGATTTCTGCCTGGGCTTAGAAGCTTTCATGGCCTTGCTGGAAAAAAATATTGCTGAAGTGGAATAGGTTGGTGGAGGACAAGGTTTAGATGCAGAGAAATTGGCAGAGCTTGGCTCAAGCAAGGATGGGGATAAAGCCCTTATTTAGGGAAAAAAAAAACAAGTTGCTCTATCTTGCACTTTCAAATTGATATTTCGGGCAGGAATTAAAAGTGCATTCCTCACCTGTCATCCTGCATTCCCAGAGCCACAGTTTCACTAACAGGGCCTGACAGACCCAGACCCTGAGAGAACAGCAGGAGGTGCTTTCCAAGAAGTTATAACCAATGGAGTTGGGAAAACCCCTTTTCCTCCACTCTGGAAGGAGATTCTCAGAGTAATGAACTCACAGGTTTGTTGGATTTTCCCTCAGACATGTATAGTGTAGAGCAGTAGGTGCTACAAGAAATAAATATGTTTGGCTTTATAAACATCTTTTTGATGTTAATGTGGACCAGGATGATGCCATGTGGGGAACCCTGGGCATAATTCCCAAGTGGGTAAGGTGCAGTTTTAAGGCAGGAAATTATGAGAGTAATTTGTTTCATTTTAAGCCTCAAATTCCATGTTCAGAGATACGTAGCACAGCTCCTTTTTATGATATAATTAATCATCATTCCATTCAATGGAGTAAGAGGATCTAATGGGATATATTGTCCCATTTTAATGATAAGCACGTCAGATAACATAAATAGGTCAATTGACGTAATTGCAGTAAATACAGAAAAAAAAAACCCTCAATATTTCGAGATGAATTATGCAATTTACATAATTATGGCTAAAAATGGCATGTCACCACTAAGAGTGCTTATCCAGCCCTACCCTCTGCCTTCCTCCCTCCTGTTTGGCAGGGCTGCACTGCTAGTCCATGTCATGTGTGACTGGATGTTTCTCCAGCTCCTGCAGCTTTGTCAGAGCAGTTTAACGTTGTTTGGACAGCAGCACTGGCCTGACTCACTGGGTGCAGGAGAATTGCAGGCTCCCCAGCTGTCCAAGGCATGCAGGAGGCACGAGGGAGGATGGTAATGAGGGAAGGCACAGGGCTCAGCCAAGATCTGCCTCTCCTGGAGCAGCAGAGCACTCGTAACATTTTATTTTCCCCAGCCACGCTGATGGGGGATGAAGGAAGGTGACGCCACTGTGGGATTCTCTGCCTTCTCTTCACAGGGCAAAGGTTTCTGCAGGAAAAAAGTTATGCAGTCCGGTTGAAACAGTAATTTGTTGTAAATTTAAAAATTAAATATTCAAATGGCTGACCCCAAGGTGCCCAGCAGGGAAAACTGCATTGAGTCCACTTTGTGGGCAACATTCAGGCAGCTATTGGCAAACTTGGGGTGCTGCCAGCCTGGTGTCCCCCATAGCCCTATCTGTTCCTTTATGGTCTCAATAATCCTTAAATGATTCCATGGTTTGCAGCTGGTTACAGACCCAAGATGTCCCAGAGCTAGCAGGAAAAATTCTGCCCCAGATTGCAGTGTCTCTGCTCAGGTGAAACTGCCTTGCACAGAACAGGGAGAAAAATCTGGTGAGTCTCTCTGTGTTGACTTTTATTAGGACAAATACTTTATCATGGTGACTTCCCCCAAGTTATTCCACACATCAGTTTAACAGCACTTCCATGCAACACCTCCATTAAACCTGGATTTGCCTCCTTCTCCTGCCTGGGCCATACCAAGAGGATTTACCCCCATGGATGTTTTAGCTCAAGTTCATCCTTAGACCCAGAAATCCAAGTTCAATGGGACACTCTAATGGGGGAAAGGGGAAATGTATTACCTGTGTAAGGATGAGGATAACGTGATCCAGATCTAAGACTACTTAGAGAATTAGTCATTTGGGGGGGAAAATAATAATCTAAATGATGTTGAAATTTGAGTCAGACAGGCTGGCACAGGTCTGCTCTTGCAGCACATCCAGCTGGAGTCTCCTGGTTGGAGGAGGAGAGGGGATGAGGGGGCTGGGAATGATCCCCCCTCCCTGCCTGCAGCTCCTTTTGACTTTCTCCTGCTCTGACAGTCTCTGTGCATGTCCTTGCTCAGTTAGCTGTGCACAGAAAGCCATTTCCATTGCCCCTGTACATTTTACCCAGCCACGTCTGAAAATCAGGAGAGAGAACTCCAGCTGCTGAAGTGCACAATTTGCTTTTAGCTACAGCCCAGTAATTGAAAACTGTCATTCTGCAGGAAAATGGCAACGGGAGCAAGAGCAGGAGCAGGCTGGAGTTTGTCACACTGCATCTGGAGGTTTTGTAACTAGTTTCAGCTGAACTTTTCCCCCTCTGGGCTCTGATAGCTTGGCTGCTATTTACCAGCCCCTCGGAGAATTGCTTTAGTTATTTTGTTATTGAAATACTTTAGAGGTTGTTGTGTTTGTTTACACTTTCTCTTGTTCCAGGGCCGAGGCAGAGGAAGCGGTGGGGAGATGGAGCTGGGGTTGAAGACAAAGAATTTTGGGCTAGTTCAGGATCCCTGGGAACTATTTATGGGTGTGAGGGGGCAGAACAAGGGGGAATGGCTTCAAATTGAGGGTAGCTTTAGGTTAGATGTTAGATATTTATTAGATATTTGTGAAAGAATCTTCCCTGTGAGGATGAGGAGGCTCTGGCACAGGGTGTCCAGAGAAGCTGAGGCTGCCTCTGGATCCCTGGAAATGTCCAAGGCCAGGTTGGATGGGGCTTGGAGCTTGGGATAGTGGAAACTGTCCCTGCCCATGGCAGGGGGTGGCACTGGATGGTCGTGAAGGTCCCTTCCAACCCAAACCATTCTACAATTCAACGATTCATCATGTGTTTCTAAGTACAGAGAGACATTCGAAGAATCAACATCAGCTTGTTAAAACCCCATAAAGGTGGCATCCACAAATTAAAAGTTCCTAATTTGAAGCAGAGATGGAGCAGAATTATTTTTATTATTTTTAAGAATAAACTGGGGGATATGGTTGTTTTGCCTTTTTTTTTTTTTTTTTTTGGTGTGTGTGTGGTTTTTGTCAGGATTTTTATTTCACAGCAAAGTTTGACTTCAATACCTTTTTTTTTTTTAAGTGAAAAGAATATGGCAAAACTTTAAAGCTGGAATAACTTTCCTACCTTTAAAGCTAAGTAGCAACCTGCCTGGAGAGCTGCCAAGCCCTGATGGCAAATGCCAGGTGATGTCTGTTCAATTCCATACAACACTCGTGATAATGTCATTTCTCCATGTTAAACTGTTAATCATAATTGACATTTCTTACAACATTTTTTTTTTGATTTTTCATTAAAAAGCAGAAATTTATTATCTAATCCAGATTTTTATTCAGGCACTTATTTAAAAAGGAAAAAAAATACCAAAGAGTGATGAAAGAGCTACAGATCTATTAGTTTTCAGTAAGTGACCCAAGACCCTGGGTGGAGGTGACTGCTGGGATGCAATAAAAGAATTTGGGCTGAGATTCTCACCTTAAATCCCTTAATGGGGAGGGGGAGGAAGGAGGGAGCTGGAGATCTGTTCCCATTTAGGACACTGGGGTTTGAGGCAAGGAAGAAGGTAAGCAAGGAACATTAGCCCTATGTACAAAAACTGCTCAAACTCTGCAATTTTCAAACCCTGACAGTTAAAGCTTCTGGCCCAGCAAGGGAACAGCTGAGTTTGGTTAAAGGTGCTGTGGGCTGTGCAGGGTTGGGAGCCTGGGGCAGCTGTGCAGATTTTGAATTATCAAAAATGTCCCTTCTAAGCCAGATGTGTCAAAACCTGAGCTGCTGCACTTCCCTGTGTGCTGGTTTGTTTTTTTTTTCTATCCCTCAACAACTGTTTTCTCCTTGCTGTAGTCAAAATAAGCTTCTCAGAGCACACTTGTGGCAGATAGGACTGGGATCAACAGGTTGCCTTCTGAAGTGTCATTCAGTGTGAAGGAGAGATGTGGCTGCTGACGTGTGATAGCTCTTCTCCTCTGATGGGAGAGAAAGGCCTCCCCAGCTTGCTGAGCAGGGATCAGGGAGAAGAGCTTTGTACAGCCTTTAGAAGTTCCCTATCTCGAGAGCTGAGGGGGCCCTGCTGTCTGCCACAGTTTTGTCATCCCCAATCCCGAATCTTGCTGCCAGGAGTAAGGATTACTTTTACTGCTGCAGTTCATATCCTCATGCAGGTGAGGTTTTTTTCCTCTATAAACACCTCCTCTCCTCCAAATCTTACATGGATTTTTTGCCCTCCAGTGGGACAGTCGGGGACATAGGCAGGCAAAGAGAAAGGCTGTGGCAGGAGCTGGGAGGAGCAGAAGGTGATGCACGGTGACAGATGCCCTTTTTGATGCTGTTTGTTAACCTTTTTTGATGCTGCTTGTGAAACACGCTGCCACTTCCTTCTGTTCAATTCCCCAGCTTGCCTGTGTGCTCCTGACATCTGCAGGGCCTGGGGAAGGAAACTTGTCCAGAGATGGGGAGGAGAGAGGGACTTCTGATCACCTCTGAGCATCCCATCGCAACGGCTGAGATAATGCAAGCTTCCTAAACCCATCCCCTTCTCATCGTTACTTTGTGTGGTCTGTAGTGAGATAAATCCCTTCAAAATTTTAGTGCTGTGTCCAGCTCTGGGCTCCTCTCTGTAAGAAGGGCATGGAGGGGCTGGAGCATGGCCAGGGTAGGGAATGGAGCTGGGGAAGGGTCTGGAGCCCCAGGAGAGGCTGAGGGAGCTGGGAAGGGGCTCAGCCTGGAGCAAAGGAGGCTCAGGGGGGACCTTGTGGCTCTGCACAGCTCCTGACAGGAGGGGACAGCCAGGAGGGTCGGGCTGTGCTCCAGGGAACAGGGACAGGAGCAGAGGGAACGGCCTCAGGCTGGGCCAGGGGAGCTCAGGGTGGACACCGCAGGAATTTCTCCACTTGCAAAGATTGTCAGGCATTGGAGGAGGTTGTTCAAGGAGGTATGTCACAGACATCTTTTATGGAAAATCCTTTCCTTAGGATTTTTTCTCCTGAGAAGCTGAGAGGTCTCAGGAACAAAATGTAAACAATGATTATCTGCTGCTGTGGAATGCAACAGGTGCATCTGTGATTGGTCTCATGTGGTTGTTTCTAATTAATGGCCAATCACAGTCAGCTGGCTCAGCCTCTGTCTGAGGCAAACCTTTGTTATTCATTCTTTCTTTTTCTATTCTTAGCTAGCCTTCTGATGAAATCCTTTCTTCTATTATTTTAGTATAGTTTTAATATAATATATATAATAAAATAATAAATCAAACCTTCTGAAACACGGAGTCAGATCCCCGTCTCTCCCCTCATGCTCGGACCCCTGTGAACACCGTCACAGAGGTGGATTCCCCATCCCTGGAGGAGTCCAAAGAATGCCAGTGGCACTCAGTGCTGGGTGACAAGGTAGGGATTGGGCACAGGTTGGACTCAATGATGTTGGAGGTCTTTTCCAGTCTAAATGGTCCTCTGATTCTGTGAAAATACACTGCAGAGCGTCACCCTGATTTTTTAAGATTTTCTAAGCCTCCTGATGTTTACATTCTTGTAAAAAACTTTCTCACGCATTTCCTGTAAATAACTCATTGGTTTGCATTCTTTTATGGAGGAGGAGAAATTTGATGGGCTGTTGGTTTGTCCAGTGTCATTGGAGAGGTGGCACTGTCACCCTCCAATCCACTGTCACTTTTGGAAATCTATAAATGTTGGAGTCAGGAAATAAACTTCCCTTTTTTGCCTTGAGAACAGCAGTGTGTGTTGTGTTATTTTGTGTCCCATAGTGACAGCAGAGTTCTTGAGAGCATCTCCTAAGGAGGCTGGGCTGTTCACCTCTGTACCTTCAGGAGAGGTTACACCTCTTGTGCAACCACCTTCCTTCCATCCATGCATCTCCTTGATCTCTGTTACCTTCACTCTGAGGATGTTCAGTGCCCCTTGCTGGCTCTGAAGACCAGACAACCCCCCTTTCTCCCTGTCCCCATCAGGAGAATCCCTGCCAGCTGAAACAGAGGTGCTGGGAAAAGCCCAAGCAGCTGCCTCTGTCTGTGCTTTCCTCCTTCTCCCTGCTTGGGGGAATACAGAGAGAAAAAAGCCATTGTGGCTGGCACCAAGGCAGATGGCAGGACTAAAACGAAGAGCATTAATTACTACTATTATTTTTAGTGCAAACATATTGGAAGCAGTGTGATTCAGAGCTGTCCAAGCCCCTGCAAGAGGCTGAGCACTCCAAGCCAAGCAGGAGGCAGCTGGCAAGAGCAGGGAGAAGGAGTTGCATGCTCCTCCAAAACTTTGAGACACCCAGCATTTATTTAAGGTGCATCCTCAAACAAGTTCAAGAAGCAGGTGTGCACTGGATCTGAATTCAGAATTGAATTCCCAGAGTTAGGAATTACAGCTGGGTGGGATGACAGTGTTGCTTTCACTGGCACGGTTCTGTGGGCATCAGTGATGCACAGCTTTGGTGCTGGAAGTGGGAGACAAATCAATCCATGGATTTAAGTTTCCAGCATTTTATTGGCCTCATAAAACATGGAATGAGGTGCTGTGTGAACAAGAAGTGAGCAACAGTCCTGGCTTAAAGAATTTACAAGCAGAAAGACCAAACAATGGTTGGAAAGAAAGGGAATATTTTGGAGCTTGTGAGCTGGGGATGGCTCAGAGACACTTGTGCAGCCCCTGATCACAGGAAACTTGGAAATAATTTGCAATTTTTGCTCCTAATATACATGGAAAGGTTATAAAGAGGCAACAGCAGAACTGGTGACTGCAAGAAAACCATCACTGCAATGATTTAAGCACAAGGTTCACCTTACTGCTAAAGCCCATGGCCCAGCAAGTTGTCTCAGGTCAGATCTAAATGTGGGCTTAAAGAAAACTCTTGTTCAGGTGTCCTTCTAAACAAAAAAATTAGTGTGAAGTTCTTGTCAAAGTTAAGTGTGTTCTTCCTGAGTCTGTTAAACTGGGACCCACCCTTGTTGTTGGAGTCAAATAAAGGACTGAAAGCAAATACTTGTCAAATATATTATTATGAGAATTCTGTGCTCCCTCATTAAATCATTTATTAATGACTCCTGGAGAATAAAAAAAAAAAAAAAGAAAGAAAAATATCACCAGATGAGTTACTTAGAGAACCCTACAAATTCAGCATGTAACACATTCATCAGAATCTCTTCAAGCAGCTTCAATGCTTGGATAAACCACTGTTTTTTAATCTAATTTCCCAGGCAGGAAGACTGCCAAAAAGTGCAAATGATGCTGTAAGAATGAAGGGAAGCTTTTTGTGGCCAAATACCTCAATGATGTTTACACAGACGCTCAGAATCTCACTCCCTAAAAGTCACATTCTTATGTGTCATTTGGACACAGGATTTATTTTTTTTTAATGCTTATTTCAGAGTAGGGGGGAGTTAAGGGTGTATTTGTCCACAGGACTGAACATATCACAGTGGATTCATTACAGAGGGATGGATTGGAGGCAGCAATTCCTCTGTGCTGAGCTATTGAAAGTGAAATGGGATAATTGCCACAGTTACAACGAGACTGATCAAGCTGAGAGAAACAAGTTTCAAATTGTACCAATCAGCCCTAATCCGAAGGAGTTATTAACAGAGCTCTACCCTGGTGAGCCTGCATCTGCTAACTTGAGATAATGATTTGTATAACCCTTTATGAAAGTTCCAATTTATTCTAATTCAATAAGGGAAAGGCAGCGAGCACAGAGGGAGCTGGGGACAGGGATTCAGTGGGAGCCCCCTGGCCACTCTGCTCCTCCCAGGCAGGGCCAGCAGCTCCTGGCGCCATCCTCTGGAGGACAAAAAGAGAAAAATAAAAATCCAGCTTGGAGTATTTTTGTTTTTAAATATGTGACATAGAACTGCAAGGTGCTTACAAAGATCAGAGTGATGGTTTAGCTTCAAACCCCTTGAATAAGACCAGCAGTGAGGATGTGGTACAGGAAGGACAAGGGGACACGGCTTCAGGCTGAAAGGGGATACATTTAGATTGGATATTAGGCAGAAATTCTTCTCTGTAAGGTGGTGAGGTGCTGGCCAGAGAAGCTGTGGCTGCCTCATCCCTGGAAGTGTCCACAGCCAGGTTGGACAGGCAACCTGGGGTAGTGGAAGGTGTCCCTGCCCATTTCAGGGATGGAATGAGATGGTTTCTGAGGTCCCTTCCAGCCCAAACCCCTCTATGATTCTGTGAAGGGCAAACAATGCCCCTTTCAGAACAAAATTAACAATCCAAAAAGCCAGGACAAGGGAGGTTTCCCCAGGTGCTCAGACACAAAAACCTGCTGCTCCCATAGCTGCGGGCTCATCTGGCATCAACACCCAGATTTTTGTGGACACAAGGCTGGTTTGACCACGGTGGAAATGGCCATTGGGACCAGGAGACTGAAGCAGTGCCAAGGACACAAGCCAGGCACTCATGAGAAATCATTCCCTTGAAATAATAAATGGGATTTCCTCGATTTTTAATGGGTGGTGACACCACAGCTCCACCTATCCCAAAACACACCTCAATAATCCATGGCTACCTGCAGAAATCCTTATCACAACCCACTCCAGAGCTGCCATGAGGCTGCTCCAGCTCATACAAATGTCCTCCCTGCCTCCCCCCTGTCCCTTTCCAGGTGCACACACACACACAGAATGATTCCCTCAGGAATTTAAAGGTGTTTAACGGCAGGACACAGCCATTCCCACTCTCTGCTGGGCCCTGCACTGAGTGAACAAAAGCATCAAGATTTCTGCATATTGTTCTTTTCCTGAGGGGAAGCTTTATGTTATTTGCTGTGTTTGCACAGTTCCAGTACCTGAGATGTTTGCTTGGCTTTCTTTTATTCAAACACATTTGTTCCAGTTGCATTTCTGACCTATTTTACTGTTACTCTGTGAACACTCACTGAGTGATAGTTTTTGCCTTTGTTTCAAGTAAATGCCAAGAAAGTAAAAGTACCACAAGCACTTCAGTGACTGCTCCTGCAAAGTCTCATGGGCTAAAGGGCTTTTCTCATCTTTCTGTCCTTTTAATTAGGCCTCAATATTTGACAGATTTCTAATTGTAAAATGTTTGGTTATCCGCTCAGAGCAGGAACACCACCTGAGAATTGAGATGGTCAGAGGTGCTTTTTTGGGAGTGACTGAGCTGGATACAGAGATGATCACAGGCAAGCTGGAACATGAGATTTATTTGCTGACCTAGGAGTTACTATTCAGTCTTATTCTCCTAAAATGCTCAATGAACAATGTTTCAATGGGAGACCTTGCTGATACCCATTTGTAGGCCAATCCCAAAGAATTCCTGATTCTTCTTTCAGAAAATGCAGTATTAGTCATAATTTCATATATAAGCTCCAGATTTTCTAGGTTTTACTGCTTTATACTTTATATATATATATTTTTAAGGCTACAGCAGCTGCCTTGCAGCTCCCTGAGGTTACTGCCTTGACACCAGGGGAGTTCATTAGCTGCTGAGCAGGGAATGTGCTGCCTTTCAGGAGCAATGCAAGTTTTCAGTGTGTCTTCTGAGCAACCTGTTGAAATATTGACAGAAGACTATTTTAACTTGAAGTTAAAACCATCAGTCTTCCTTTTCTTTCCTTTTTTTTCCCCCTTGTTGAGGACTTTAAACAATATCTGAGTGAGTCCTCAGCTGCCACTGTGGCTTTACCATGTTTGTGTCAGGCTGTGTGGGAGCATGATATGCTACCCCAAAGCTGGCACCTCTTAAATTCACACACAGAGTCAGTCCTGAATTCCAGCTGAGCCTGGTTTTCTGCCAGCTCCCACATTGTGTAGCCTGAAAAATAGGGTAGCAAAGTTTCAACAAAAGGAAAAACAAAATTTGAATGTAGCAATGGAGGGGGAAAAGAGTCACTGTCAAACGTTAATGACACGTTCCTTGCAGTGTGGATGAGACAAGGATTGGATTGGGTCAGAGGGAGGAGGGAGGCACGCACAGCTCTGAGTGTTTGGAAGCACAGGCTGAAAGGAAAACTAAGTGAATGAAATTCATGTTTCTGCACAAATATAGGAAAGTTATTTGTTTTAAGACCAGTTTCTGCTCAGGACAGAAGTAACATCCTGGAGTGTGGTGGTGTTCACAGAGGTCCCAGGAAGAGGGAAGAGACGAGGATCTGACTCCATGTTTCAGAAGGCTTGATTTATTATTTTATGATATATATTACATTAAAACTGTACTAAAAGAATAGAAGAAAGGATTTCATCAGAAGGCTTACAAGGAAAGGAGAGAATGGAATGATAATAAAATCTTGTGACTGACTGAGGCAGTCCGAGACAGCTGGACTGTGATTGGCCATTAATTACAAACATCCAACATGGGCCAATCACAGATGCACCTGTTGCATTCCACAGCAGCGGATAATCAATGTTTACATTTTGTTGCTGAGGCCTCTCAGCTTCTCAGGAGGAAAAATCCTAAGGAAAGGATTTTTCATAAAAGATGTCTGCGACACTCCTGCAGTGCATTCCCCTCCTTTTCTCCTGTTTTCCTCACTTAGTAAGGGTCTCCTGTGTAAGCACCCTCCTTCTCCCATCCTCACCCCACAAAAACTTCCAAAATGGGGATGGACTTCTTCACCTCCATATTCAAGATGAAAATAGAGAGGAGATGGCCAGGAGGAGGAAAAAAGAGATTTCAATTGACCCTCGGTTTCTGTTTGACCGTCACAGCTAATTGAATTGCCTTCAGTCAGTGCCAGGATTTGATGGCTGCCGTAAGAATAGGGCTGGCAGAGTAACAGGGGATGACAGCTGCTTTCTGCAGCTGGTTCCAAACCAAGGAGCAGGTCAATGAGCATGGATGAACTGGGGCTTGAAAGCAAAGAAGTACATGCGCACTCTCCTCCCAGCACAGGCTGAGAGATGGGAGGAGTTGCCATTTGTCTCCTTTTTCCCAATTCAGCACAAAATATCTGGACAAATGTCACTGCGTTGTGGAAGCTGTTGAATTTTTGAGCTTTTTTTTTTTTTTTACCCTTCTTTCCTGCCTATGATTTTCCTAAGCCCATTTTTCTGCCCAGTGACTAGGATGGAATCAGTAATCGAAAAGCAGCGCTGCTGAAATCAATTGAAAAAGTCATTAAGCAGCTGTGGTGTTAAAAAACCTCCCTTGCCCTGAACTCTGGAGCTGTTCCCATTCAACCAGTTCTCCTCCTCAGCCTGGTCCAGATGCCCAGCTGGGACACCATGTCCTGCAGATCCACCAGCTGCAGCCAGGAACGGGGGAAGCAGTGGCCTGGTAAATTTAGATTTCTTGAATCTGCCACCAGGCTGACACGTTGATAAACAGCCCTGGTTTTTGCAAAGGTCTGGAACCCTCGCTGCCTGCTGTTAATTGCTCTGTGGTGCTGAACCGGGAATCATGCTGTGACTCAACCTGAGCCACCTCCCTGTGATGAGGTGTCACTATAAGACACGAAATAACATGACACGGACACGCTGCTGTTCTCAAAGTAAAAAGGGAAGTTTAATTTTTGACTCCAACATTTACAGATTTCCAAAAGTGACAGTGGATTGGAGGGTGACAGTGCCACCTCTCCAATGATACTGGAAAAACCAACAGCCCATCAAATTTCTCCTCCTCCACAAAAGAATGCAAAACAATCAGTTATTTACAGAAAGTGTGTGAGAAAGTTCCTTACAAGAATATAAACATCAGAAGGCTTAGAAAATGTTAAAAAATCAGGGTGGTGAGCAGCCCTGGGGACATCAAGGTCCCTCCATCCCTCTTCAGCCACCTGACGGTTCCCAGCACAAATCCCACCTGGATTTATGGCTGGCCCAGCTGTTTTGTCAATAGAAACAGCAGCTGGGGCCACTGACAGCCAAACGTCCCTCCAGAGGCCACCAAGCTGTGGAGGATTCAGTGCCACAGGGCAGAGGTGCCCTGAGTGTGGGGTGGGTGTGCTCAGGAGATGGAACAGGAGAGCAGCGCACTGTGGATGTGCTCTGTATGTTGAGAACTCCTCGCTCAGGCATCTCAAAATGCGCCTGTGCTCTGAGTTCAGGGAGAGAGTGAAGGAAATATAGTAGACTTAGTGGTTGGATTTCTGGAAAGGAATAATAATAATAAAAAAAACCTTGTCCTTGCCCAGCTCTGAACTCTGGCCCTGAATGCTGAAAAAGTTGGGCTATTTTTTTAATCTGGCCACAGATATTTTGATATGTTATGTGAGGACTATAAAACATCTCACTATGACAGGCTGTTCCTCTCTAAGCTGATGCTCAAATACTTTATGGAAAACAAAGGCATAAAACACAGGGAACTGATATCTAAAGAAAGAGAATGACCTAACTTGTCAGTGAAAGTTATCATGGCTTTTTTCAACAATGAGTATTTTTTTCTAGCTTTCATTAAAAATGGAACAAGAGCAAACCCACTCTTAAAGGAGACAGCTTCCTTTTTTGCCTTTTTTCTTTTTTTAAAATGGGGTATACCACAAATAATTTCTGATGGAGCCAATCTAATTCTCAAATGGAAGAAATTAGCATGACAACAAGTGACTTCTCTATAAATAGAGCAATTATCAGGAGAAAAATAAGGTCAAAATGTATTTACTACTAATTCAAAATCTTAGTGAGTCACTGAACAAGTGATTTGCTATAACATGGAAATGTCCTGGGGGGATGAGTTGAGAAGCAGAGCTGTACATGCGGCTGCCTGCAATTTTATGAAGTGAAAGTATTTGAAAATGCTGTTTTTCAAGGCTGTGGGCACAGGGCCAGCTGTCTTTCTGCCATGTGAATCATATCTATCACTTTAAACTTTACAACCCAAAGGTACCCCTTTCATCAGGGGTAATTAATTAATGAGAGGACAGAGATTGGGCAACAGAAGATACTGATATAAACTGAAGAATGTCTCAGCCTCCTGTTTAAGCACTCATTATTTTTATTGTCACAAGAAGTGTAACAGGCTGCCTGGATTTTTGGACAGCACTAACACATCTCTCACTAACAAATTTCCACCTGGTCCAATGGGGTAAAAGGACAAATCCAAGGAACCACATTTCACTCATTCTCATCATAACCTACTCTTGTATTTATGGGTTCAAGCACTGTGGTTACTCGTTCTGTTGGGATTTGTATAATTATTTGTATAATAATTTGGATCATGGAGATTGATCCCAATACAGGGCAGATTTCTGTCATGACAGACACTTGGAAGGGTTAAGCTGTACCTGGATTTATGTCCATGCACACACATTAAAAGTTAGGGGGATGAGCAAGAGTAATCTAAAGTCAGCCAGAACACTTGTTCTGCGTCTCTCTGAGAGTGAAAAGCGGTTTTACACCAGACACTGAGTTTTTGGAGGTGCCCTGAAATTTTCTAGAGCGTATTTAGCAACAAATGATATCTGGGAAAGATTTAAGATGTGGATGGTGGGAGCAGAATGTCCCTTCTGCTGAAGAAGAGGATGAATTGTCCTTTTTTATCCCTGCTGGTAACAGCGGGTTCCTTGTGGCGAGAGAAAACCAATGGTGAGCATCTCGTGGGGCTCAGCAAAGGCACTGCCTTGTCCACAGTGTGTGTGTCCATGGCTCCTGTGAACCCCCGGGATCAGGGGCTCCCCAGACCTTCAGCAGCACTGCTGGGCTGCGAGCAGGGCCTGTCTTTGTGCTCAGGATGATCAGGAGGATGCAGCTCCACCCCAGTGTTCACGGGGGGGAAGGCACTTTTCCCTCTCTCTGTCCTCCCTGTCACCGTGCCAGGTCACAGACTGTGCACAGCCCCAGTAATTAAGCCAGATAAATAAAATCACATTGCTCATAATTACTGTGGACAATTTTGTGTAATTAGATGTTAAGTGTGGTAGCCACTCTCCTTTATGGCCCTAGATAAGTACCTGCACCTTGACTTAGAAGAAGCCTGGTAGGAAATATAACTGCTTTGTTGCTCTCTGTGTAATTAACTACCATTAAAGCCACTAATTAGATCATAAGTTTTAAATAAGATGCCCTAATAATCTTTGGTACACAGTGAACTGATTTGCCAGGGCAAAGCTTTCCAAAAGTAAAAAAGAAAAATAAATCTTTTGGCAGTTCTCAGGGTTATTTTTTCTATATCTCTGAATCTGCATGCTCCAGGTGCAGAAGGTAACTTTGGTGGTTCTTATTGTACTGGAAAACCCAGACTTGGGGAAGAAGGGCAAAGCAGTGAGGGGAAGCCCCAAAGCACATAGCAGGTGATCTACAAATAGGTGCAAATGTGTGCACATGCAGGGGACATTCTTTCTTCCAGAAAGGAATTAATTTTGTAGTGATGATCATGTTCTCCATCTGCCTATTTTGTTTTTTCTTGGGGACACTGCACTATAGAGGAAATTTGGAGGATGACAGTGAAGTAAAATGTCTCTTAATTCTGATGTGTTTTAGGCACTGTCTGAATTGCTCAGCCAGCAAACTTTCTGATCTGCCTGCCCTCGGAACAGAGACCAGTGTGCACAGCAAAGAGAGTATAATCCAGCAAACACCTGCATCTGAACCCTGATTATATAAAAGTTTTGCCTGGTTGAAGAGCAAATATTCCATGTGGCTTAGCATTCAAAGCTCTCTGACTTTGCATTTCATGAGTTTCTGCTGTTTGAGCAAAGGTGAGGCAAAGCCAAGGCAATTCGTGGGGTGAGCACCTGCACAGAGATTTCCTGGTGTAAATTCCACCCATGCAGACCCACTAAATATTCTCCCTAAGCTTTTCATCCATTCTAATTGGGAGAGAAATGTATGCCAGCCTGGCACTCCACTGTTAGCTCAAGGTTTAAGTTCAATCCCATCTTGGATTTTGAAGAATGACAACTGTGAAAGCCAGAGAAAGCTAAAGCAGGAGGCTGAGGAGGCAAGGGAGGGCAGAACGGAGCAGCAGGAATGAGGGAAGGCTCAGAAAGAGCAACCACATCAAGCCTGCAGCCCATTTGCTGTTTCCCAGGGTCAGGTGAAGCTGGAAAATCCTCAGGGTGGGACTGAGCCAGGGCAGGGTCGGACTGCTCTGAAAAATTAAAACCCTGTGTGCAGTAGAGTTAAAGTGAGATACAGAGACAACTCTAAATTGTTTCATAATTTTGTGCTTGTAGGATCAACCCTCTGCCTGGCCAGGGGTGAGAAGCAGAGCTGTGTTTGACACCAGCACTTTCCCCATGGCAGACACAGAGAGCTGCTCAGCCTTTGTCCCAGCCGCTCACAAGATGGGCTTTTCCAAAATCCTTAAATGAGCCAAAATGTTGCAGACTTCAGACTCCCGACCCTTTTCCCCAGGCAAGTGCCTTCTCCTACCCCCCTCAGTGAGTGTCAAATGAGAGGAGCTCCTCTGCTCTCAGAAAATCATGGAAATCACTTTCCCCTCCCATCACATCTGAGCAGAGCTGAACTCCATTCTTCACAGGAGGTTTCACTCCTGCCACAACCCAAAGTTTCTCTGAATAAGGGAAATATGAGGAAATCTTTTTCGATCCCTTTGCAGATATAACTCTGTCAATGCATGAACCTTCAGGTTTTGAAAGAGGCAAACAACTAAAGATAAATCAATCTTTCTTTTCCTTCCAGGTTTGCCCATGGTGCTGGGCTGGCTTGGACCTAACCTGTTTTTACTGAATTAAAGAAGTATTTCAGTTTTCAGAAAGGTCTGAAGATCCAGGGCCATTTCTGAGAGTCCTGAGTATTATTTGCCTTTGCTTCCTGCATCTGCCAGACCCTTTTAGGGGTCTGAGCCATGGTTGTAATTTAATGTTTCTTTCTTTTGCACACCTTTGGCTCCCAGGAACACTTAGAAAGGTCAAAGGAAATTTTAAGCAGTCTGTTGCTGCACCCAAAAATAAAAATATGTATAGAAATACAAAAATAATCTCTAAATAACAATATTTGGTCCCATGCCCCCAAGGACCCAACAGATTATGGCATTTCCTCTGGGGTGGGGAAGCTGTGGCTTCCCTTGTCCCCTTGATTACCTGTGTACAAATGTCTGAGATGGTGCTGTTCTTTTATTCTTAAGGCAGCTCCAATAAAAGTCAAATAAAAATTAATCTTAGCTACTCCAGAGTGGAATAATCTTTCCCAGCACTCCTAATTTTGCTTAGAAATCTTTGAATGTTGGAAAAAAAGAAAAAAATAACACAAAGTCATCTGGCTGTTCTGTTTGTCTTCTTGCTTGCCCTGCTCCTTTTCTTTCTCATCCTTCCTCCTACAATTTTATCCTGCCAAGATCTCTCCTTCACCTGCTGCCTGAGCACAGGGGAGAGCAGAACTAAGCAGAAAGTTGTGCACATAGGGAGCAAAACAAACCCCCAAAACAAACAAACAAACAAAAAACAAAAAAACACAAACAAACAAACAAACAAAAAAAGAAACAAACACCCAAAACCAACCAACCAACCAAAAATCATCAAAAAATCACAAAAAAATTACTTTAGCTACAACCCAAAGTCTCACAAGTTATTTCAAGTTATTTGCTACACCTTTAATTCCCTAAATGAATCAAGAGAAAAAATAATCTTGTGTTTTTATCCTCTGGTACTGCCCAGCCATTCAAGCCCAGCAGCTTCATGTCTTTCATGGAAAGCTGAAATAATGCAAGGGATGGTGTTGTGTTTGTGAATAACCAACAGGTGCCTGTGCCAAGCACACAGAGCAGCAGCAGCAGCAATTCCAGCCCCTCCTGCAGGACCCTGAATTGCTGCTAGGAAAGCTTTTGACACCCTCTCTCCAGGCTGTTACCTCCTAGAATTTCAATATAAAATTAAATTTGAAAAGTGCAATTAGTTGGCTTTAAAAAAAAATCCCTTTCTCTACAATTAACACCAATCAGTTGTGCCTTTTCTGAACTGCTGCAGCTCCTCTTTATTTGGGGATAGGTTTTAGGGCCTTTTGAAAAGATACTTTTCCAATATCCCCATGTGCTAATAATAGGCATCACATTATTAGCAGAGTGTATGGATGGGATATTCAGTGAAAGGAGCTTTTACAGGGATAGAAGTCAGGAAGAAGCCTCGGAAATAATATTAACTTTTGGAAAACTACCTAATAAAGCATTTTCTTAGAATAGATAGGGCAGAGCTTTTCTGGAAACTTGACTTGTAACACAGAATAAAACCTCTGTCTCTCTTTTGAATAAAGCTTGATATTTAACAAAAATGTGCCACTTTGCAGAATTCCTGGATGAAACCTACCATTTAAGTTTGGTAGTGAATGAGATGAAAATCAGAATTTAAAAAGTTGAGGTGTTGGGGGGTTTTTGTTTGGTGGGGTTTTTTTGTCTGGTGTTTTTGTTTTGTTTTTTCTTTGGTTTGGGGGTTTTGTTTGGTTTTGGTTTTGAAGGCCTTTTTGAGGGGTATTGTTTTGGTTTGGGGTTTTTGGTTGGATTTTTTTTGGGTATTTGGTTTTCATTTTGATGTTTTGGGGGGATTGTTCTGTTTTGTTATGTGGGGGGTTTTGGTGGCTTTTTGTTTTGTTTGGGTTAATTTTGTTTGTTTGTTTTTGTTTTGTGGATGTTTTGTTGGTTTGGTTTGTTATTTTAGGTATTTGCTTTGTTTGTTTGTTTTCTAGAAACCACAGAGAACAAAACTGAATTGGAAGCAGAGTTGTACCTGGCCCCAGAGCAGTTCTCTCCCTACATGTCATCCTCAGCAGCACAACCAGACCATGAGTTGCTGTCCCCCTTCCCTTCCTGCCCATCTCACATCAGAGCTGGTTGCATTTTTTGGGGATGAAAATGATCCCTTTGAAATTTCCTTAAAAGACTCCCCCAGAGCTCAAATGTGTGGCAGCAGCTCTCTAGCCACAGAGAGAAACAACCTTCCCAAGATTTGTCCTGGGGAAAAGTCTGTGAGAAGATCAGAGGAAAGAATAAGAAACCATTCTTATCTTAACCTGCTGCACCTGTTATTGTGAACGTGTGGAATGTGTTATGGAGATTTGTTTACCAAAGGGTGGTTACTTAATGGTGCTTAGATTGGAGGACTAATTAGGTCCTAACTGTCTATAAAGACAACAGGTTTCTTAATAATAATGTATATAATAATAAAAAAAATAATCAACCTTCTGTAAATCATAACATCAATACTAATAACTATTGATTAATATTATTAATATCAATAATTATTAATAATCAATCATTATTAATCTGGGGCCCAGAGTGATGACACAAATAGGTGTGGGACCAAGCTCCATTGCCTCCTGCTGTCACCAAGGCAATCACTCAGTGGGAATGGAGGGAGGTGATCCCTGCACCTCTGGTTTATAACTCTTGCAGGAACAGGCAGAGCAATTACACACAGCTCATCCTGCTGAAAGGCTGGACACTGAACCCTGTACAAAGCACTGGAGTCTGAATGTCCTCCAACAATTCCTCCTGTGCTATTAAACATCCACTCTGCCCAGTGCCCGAGCAAGATAAGGATGGGGATTGCATGGGCAAGATAAGGATGTGGATTTGTCAGAACCCAGGAAATTCCTCTGGCTGCCCTGGAGGACTCGAGGCCCTGCCCAGGGGGCTCAGAGACCTTGGCACAGAGCCCAAGTCCCCTGTGCCTTTGATTTAGCCCTTGGAAAAAACAATTACCAACCTTCTATGAAGAATTACAAGCCATGAAAGTTTAAGTAGAATGATAGTGAATTTATCACAGGGTGAAAAAATAGATTTTTTGGGGTTTTTAGCATGGAGGTTCAGGGGACAAGATGGAGGAATTTGGGTGTATCCAGCCTTTCTCCTTCTTCTTGGCCTCCATCTTCTGCGGTGATGTTGGCACTTTTGGATTGCTTTAGAGTAAAGCTCACTGTCTAACATAGGTGATAGGTATTGGGAAGTAATTGTAAACATTGTACATGTAGTTTTTAGTATAAAAAGATAACACTGCCCTGGGAGCAGGCAGAGTGCCTCTGACTGACCTGCTGAGCGGACCTGGGCTGGACAGGAGAAAAAATTTTATAGATAAGAAACAATAAACAACCTTGAGACCGAGAACTGAAGAGCTCTGACTCCTTCTTTGATCGCTGGGCTGGGAAAAGAGACTTTCTAACTCATCCTGGGGTCACTGTGAGCAGTGAGAGTCCCGAGATGGATTGCATGAGCAGGACAAGGATGTGGATTGCACGGGCAAGATAAAGACGGGGATTGTACAGGCAAGAGAAGAATGTGGATTGCACGGGCAGCCCACCCTGCTGCTAGCTGGGCTGTCAGCTCCACAGCACTCTGCTCTGCTCGCTGGAGCAGCCCCAGTAATTACAGAGGAAGGGTAATTGAAATAAGGGGAAAGTAACACTTGAAAAGGAAGCAAATGATTCAGAACATGCAGAGCCATCCACCCACATCAGCAGGGTCGGGAGGTCTGTCAAGCTTGGAAGCAGAAATGCTTTTGTCTGGAAGAAAAGAAAAAGAAACCCTAATAGGATGCATTTATAATCTGGAACTTTTTTTCCCTTAAAGCAACCCCTCTCACTTTGTAAAATGAGAAGCAAGGGATGTATTTGAGAGATAAAAAGCCTCAACCAGTAGTTAATAGGCTGGTCAATGGCAATGCTGGACAACAAGGAAGGGACCAGGAGAGGGGTCTGCTGCAGACCCCTCCAAAGGATTTGTTTCTGCCCAGTCCTCCTGGCTTTCAAACAGACACTTAATCCTACTCCTACTCCCTCCAACCAAATAAAACTCAAGAAAATATCTTTCCTTCTGCCTTCACCGTAACAAGCCACAGCTTCCTCTGAAATCTATTCCTTCAGGATTTGCAGTGCAGGTGTTGCAGCTGCTGTGCCCCAGGTCTGCAGACTAAGCAGGAGCCTCAGAAGCTGTAAATTGACATTGCTCCACTGATCTCAACAGAGCCAAACCCATTTGCACTTGCAGATGATGTGGACCACTGTTTTATAGACCCATTTTCCCCTCTACTGCTTTATAATCACACCCATGCCAGAACAGTTGTAGACTCCTTGTCTCTCTTGGAAAGATTTCAGAATACCAAGACCCCTCCATTCATGAGACACTAAGAACAGAGAGAGACACTCGAGAGGTCCACGTTAACCAGATGAATTTGGCAAACCTGGAGAGCAGCACAGATCTCCCAGGCCATAGCATGGCACGTACTTTGAAAACACTGGAATATTCTCAAATTTATCTGAAATAATTTGAACATTATATTTATATTTGTTGGACCTTCAAATACTGCTCTGTAATCAGCTACAGATTGACCCAGAAGAATCAGCTATCAGTCTGATTTGCTGCATTTTGAATCCAGTGTTTCCATCCATCCCATCAGAGAACAGGGGAAGCCTCTCAGAAAGTGCGAGTTCAAATGTTAAAACCTCTGAAATCAAAAACTCTTATGAGACAAATCCAGAACACATAAACTGTGAACTGGAAATCTGCTTCTCCATGATTTTGACCAGCTTAGTTCAGACATTTCCTCCTGAACATGGGTTTCCCAGGAAAGCTGGGATGGATTAAATCAGTGTCCGTGCTTGGACAAGATTATCTCCCTCTCAATGAGACTCCACATTTGAGTTTCCTACCGCACAGGAAAGCAGAACTTGGGAGAAAATTTCCTTCTCGGGTAGCACTTGTAAAAAAGCACTGATGTAAGTTTGGGTCAACCAGCTCATTTAGTGCCTTGTGAAGTATTTTATGTACACCAGAAAACTTCTGGCTTTCCAATCACGCCCTTTTCATAGTCTGATAGTTTTTGTTTTTAGAAAGAACAGATATTCTTTTTCTCACTTCAGCAATTTTAAATACATCTTGTCACAGGCCAAATATTTTTCCCATCATTCCACTTTAATAATTTGACAGATCTGTGGGGAATGTTGCCCTCAAGTTAGATTATTTGTCCCGGGAGTTAGAAATAAAACTAGAAAGTGCCTTCAAATTGTTGATTTTTTTTCTGCCCAATTGTTTTTCAGCTGGCACCACTTCTGCTCATCAGCCCTTTAAATCCAGGAGGGATGGGCAGCAGTGCCTTAGAGAAGCAGAGAGTAGCAGGTTTTTTTCACCTGGTCTTTTGTTTTAGTGTTTTTAGCATTTATTCTCTTTAGGGTTCTATTTTCTATAAGCAATGAATTTTAAGACTTTCTTGAAGTTCTTTCTGTATCTTTTCAGGAGAGTTAGATTGCCTATTATTCAGTTTATTTCTCTAATATGAAAATTTATTTTTTCTATCGGGTTTTAGCCTGGAACTAGGAAGTGTTTTATGTAGGCTTTGTTTTGTTGAGACCTGAAAAACGCAAGATTTGCTGGAAGAGGGTGCTAGGGAGCAGAGAAAAGCAGGTCATGGTTGCTCATATTTGGTTCATTTTAGGGGATGTATCAAGATGAGCAGTGAGGTTTGTTAGTGCCTGAACAGGTCACTCCTATTAATGACTGCAGACCAGGGACTTCCAGTCCACATTGTGAGCCCATCACTAGCCAGGATGCTGATTTCCTGATATTTAGGATACTTTCAGTAGCTGTTTCAAAATCTGGGGGTATTAAATGATGGACTACAAGCCTTTCCCAAAGAGCAGCTCCTCCTCAGGAGCGATCCCTCACTCTGCCTCCTGAAGGGAGGGGAGGTGGAAGGTGCCAGGGATGTACCTCAGGGCTGGGTTTATTCCCCTTCTGGGGCTCTTCAGGGGATCTCAGGGCAGTTCTGAGACGGGTGGCACCAAGAGCTGATGTCTAAGAAAACTCTCTCCAAGCTGCAAATGAAGAGAGGAGGCGGCTGTGGCACAATCCAGCCAAATTATATTGATAATATGTAGTAATTATGTAGCACTTCACACGAGCAGAGCACTTTACAAACATTAACTAATTTACAGCATTTACAGAAAACAGATGTGCTTTTTTTTCCTGGGAAAATAGAGGGAAACACTGGCTGTGCTGGCAGAGGGGAGCAGTGGCCAGGCTGAAGGCTCTGGTTTGTGGAGGAGATGGGTGGTGGTGCAGGGATCATGGAGCACCTTTGTGTCCACCTGGACCTCCTGCTGGACCAGGAAAGGGAAAATATCTTCTTTTTCTGTAGTTACTGAGAATGAAGGGTGATTTCATTCTGCTAGGTGATCTTTTAATGACCAAGAAGAACACAGGCTGCAGCTGAAGGCAAGGAAACTGCTCTGCTGCGCTGGCCCTCAGCCTGTGATAACCACGGAGCAAGGCAGCTGCAGGAGCACACCCAGTCCCCTGGGGAGCTGCACACAGGTAGGATTGCTTTGCTGAGCCTAAGGCTGCATTCTCATCTTTGAGTCTTGATTTTTGTCCTCATTCTTGGTTTTGTTTAACACCTTGTGTGTACCTGCCCAGCCTTCTGTGCTCAGAGCACCAGGAGCTCCTCTGACATGGTGCCTTTTATTAAACCACTATTAATGCAGCTATAAATGACACGATGCCAGGTGTCCTGAAGAGGCACAATAAGGATGTGACTTTGTCCCTTCACCTTGGGCAGCCTTTGGTCACCAAGATGAGAGACATCTATGAGGAATCATCTTAGAAGGTGCTGGAAGAAAAACCCTTCCAGCCTTGGATATGAGTGCACAAATGGCTGAAGTTCCTGTGATAATTTCCTTTTCCTGTTCTTGTGGTCAGCCACTGTTTGCTTTGCCTCCTACTTTCTTTGCAGAGTAATTAAAAGAAAGATGTTTACATGGGTAAGTGTTTTGCTATCAATGCCATCCATATTAACCTTATAAATTAGCCTTTTATGTGGTACTGTATCAAAGGACTCTTGAAGTCTGATTGAATTATGCTTTAGTTCCTTGCCCAGTCCCTTGTCATTGTCACCTCCTCAAAGAAATTAATCAAGTTTGTTAGGCATGACCTCCTGTTAGTAAATCCAGGACAACTCTCTAAAGTCTGTACTTGCCAAGGGTGCTCTGATGTCCCTGAGCAGGGAATGTGGACTTGTGCACAAATACAGAGATTTTAAAGCTGTTTTTAAGGAGTAGACAGAGCGGTAAAGCTCGTGGGACTGGACAGCAGGATCTGGCTAAAGGATGAGGGGTATCTTGAGGCAGGAGGGGAATCCTTGTAGCGCCATAGGTGTGGGTTAGAGAGCGTCAAAGATGGTCACAAAAAGCTGTGGGATTCTCCAGCCTGGTGCTGAGCAGGGAGAGCAGAAAGAAAATGAGAGCTGTGATGCTCCAGGGCTGGGCTGTGCCATGGAGCACGGGAGGGACGTGGCAGAGCCTGGGGATTTGGTGGTGCTAGGGGGGAAAAGCTGAACCCTGGAGCTGAGAGGAGGGAGCTGGAGGGGATGGGCAGGCTGGAAGGCTCCAGGATAGGAGAGAGCAGGGAAAAGGGCTTGGAGTGCTGGGTTTGGCAGTGCTGCAGTGGAGAAGGGAAGGCTGGAAGGCTCCAGAGTGGCACAGAGCTGGATGTGCTGGGTTCTGGCAGTGGAACAGGGCAGGCTGGAAGGCTCCAGAGTAGGAGAGAGCAGGGAAAAGGGCTGGGAGTGCTGGGTTTGGCAGTGGAGCAGGGCAGGCTGGAAGGCTCCAGGGTAGCACTGAGCTGCATGTGCTGGGTTTGGCAGTGGAGCAGGGCAGGCTGGAAGGCTCCAGGGTGGCACAGTGCTGGGTTTGGCAGTGCTGCAGTGGAGCAGGGCAGGCTGTAAAGCTCCAGAGTAGGAGAGAGCAGGGAAAATGGTTTGGAGTGCTGGGTTTGGCAGTGCTGCAGTGGAGCAGGGCAGGCTGGAAGGCTCCAGGGTAGCACAGAGCTGGATGTGCTGGGTTTGGCAGTGGAGCAGAGCAGGCTGGAAGGCTCCAGGCTAGCACAGTGCTGGGTTTGGCAGTGCTGCAGTTGAACAGGGCAGGCTGGAAGGCTCCAGAGTGGCACAGAGCTGGATGTGCTGGGTTTGGCAGTGGAGCAGGGCAGGCTGGAAGGCTCCAGGGTGGCACAGAGCAGGGAGAAGGGCTAAGAGTGCTGGGTTTGGCAGTGCTGCAGTGCAGAGGAGCTGTGCAGAGCCAGGGGAGGGAGTGCAGGGAGGGAGCCTCGTGGAATGATGCAGTGCAGAGCAAGGAAGAGGGAAAGCTGTGCTGCAGATCCTAGAGCTCAGGTAGGATTTGGGGAAAGAGCAAGCAGTGGATGGATGCTGAAAGGCTGGAGCACAACAGCTCTGGGTGTTCTCTTGCCTCTACCAAGCACAGCAGGAGGGAAACAATGTTTTATTTTAGGGAGGCTTAAAAATAATTTATTTCATAAACTAGTCTTTGTATTTTATTTTTAAAAATAATTGGGGTTTTTCCAAACCTTTTTTTTTCCTTCCCTGTGAGGGTGAAATTTGATTTGACATGTGACTCTTGTGTCATCAAATGACTCCAGGATCTGGGGATTTAGGAGAAAGATGAATGATGGGATCTGCAGGTGTGAGCTTAGGAGGCACAGCCACAGTGACAGCAGGAGCAGAGCTGGGTTCCTTTGATACTTTAATGACTGCTTCCTTTAATTTCAGTTTTCACTTTCATTTTGTGTTTTGCTCAAGAAACTACTCTTTTTTTTTTTTTTTCTTAAAACTGCTTTCACCCAGTCTTGTATAGGATTCTTCCATCTTAGTGTGGTGTGATAATGGCTTTACTGGACACGGAAATGTTCAGTGTTGCTACAGAAATACAGGAGATCCTCATCAAGCAGATTCTTTTCCAATTCGATATTTATTTATTTTGCTTGCTGTGTGTTCTGTTGGTGTTGATGCTTGGGTGGCATTTCAGCAGAACTTGAAGTCAACCAACTTGAATTTGATTATTCTTTTGTTTACTTGATTTCTGTTTCCTTTCAAATACCTACAGGGTTTTTCTGCTTTAAAGAGTTCAGGGTTACAAATTCCAGCTTAGGAGAAAGGCTCTACTTGAGGGACAGGAACAGATTTTGAAGCACAAGTGTGTTGCTTCCTCCTATAGCACTTGTCACAAATTAAGACATTCACTGAACAAAAAATGCTGAGCCTTGGAAGTTACTTAGATTTTAAACTTAGAAGAGAGATGTGTTCAAAAATATCACATGAGATCTGTGTGAGGATATCTGGTTGTGTGGTGGGCAGGAGCTCTGCTGAGGGTGCAGAAAGACAAGAGCTGCTGATGGGGCTGGGACTGTGGGCATCAGTGCCAGGGTGACACCCAAACACTGAAAGGGCTGTTACCTTTCCACATGTGCCCCAATAGATGTCGACCCACCCCAGAAATCTCATCTTGCACCTGAAATTCTGCTCTAAATTTTGCCTGGAAGTGCCTAGACTCCCTCTGGATAGGAAATGGCATTTCTCGTAATTAATTCCAATGTTTTAAAGTTCTAGTTGCTGCTGGCTGAGACAGTTTCAGGAACCAGCACAGGAAATCAGCACTATTCAAGCAACACCCTTAGAATCAAACCCAGTGTTACCTGAGAGCAGGTCTGCACAACCAGCTGGGAAAAGTGTTGTTATCTGCTGTCACCTCCCAGAAATCACAGCTGGAGCTGTTATTACTCCTTACCACAACATCCCAGGTTGTCAGAGGGACCCCTCCCCTGGAGCCCCAGGGCTGTTCTGCAAGGAATTATCCTGGACTCTTCCAACAGGTTGGAGTGGGAATCTCTGTCATGTCACTCAACCCTTCCTGGAAGGGGAGCAGCAAATGCTCAGCTCTTTATCTGGAAAAAAACCCACAAAAACCAAACAAACAGGGAGGTTGATCCCGGTCACAGACATCTTTTATGAAAAATCCTTTCCTTAGGATTTTTCCTCCTGAGAAGCTGAGAGGCCTCAGGAACAAAATGTAAACAATGGTTATCTGCTGCTGTGGAATGCAACAGGTGCATCTGTGATTGGTCTCATGTTGGTTGTTTCTAATTAATGGCCAATCACAATCAGCTGGCTTGGACTCTCTGTCCGAGCCACAAGCCTTTGTTATCATTCTTTCTTTTTCTATTCTTAGCTAGCCTTCTGATGAAATCCTTTCTTCTATTCTTTTAGTATAGTTTTAATGTAATATATATCATAAAATAATAAATCAGCCTTCTGAACCATGGAGTCAGATCCTCATCTCTTCCCTCATCCTGAGACCCCTGTGAACATGGTCACAGGTCCCTCTGTTGATTATTCCCCAGTTTAACCATTACCCAGGTCTTTCCTCTATTCTGCTGCCTGCTTTCCCTCCTCTCTCCTCACCAGGAGTACCAGATGAGAAGATGGAGTGCTCAGTGAGAACTGAGAGGTTTTGTTGGTAGATCTGTTCATCTATCAAAGTCCAGGCTGCAGCCTTTTGTAAATTGACTCTGCTACTTTTCTTCTTTCATAAATTACTCTAAAAAAATAGAGACAAAAGGCTGCCAACTGTGTTAGTTCCCGGAAAAATCCTTCTTCTGTTTAATATACAACTCTTGAGAGACATTTAAAAGTGAGATGCAGCCATGTGTGAATGCCTGCATATGTAGAGCCATATCACACCAAAGAATTTCAGCTGCTCACATGCTGACTTTGCTGCAGATTCCAGGTTTATTTTGGTTTTTTTCCCCAAAGATGCTTGTTTCAGTTTGGGCAGGTCTTTGTGGTCAGCCCTTCAGAGACAAGGCTCTTCACTCACCCACACTGACTGCCTCACCCAGGGGGATGTTGGTACCCAAATCTACAACCTCTTCCCAGTTATTTCAGCTTGTTTGGGCACAGGAGGTTTACAGACATGTTGTTGCCACATCTGCAGCCTTGTGGTTTGGGAATATTGCTATAATTACCAAAATTCTGAATTTCTTTTTATATTTTTCTGTTGCCATTTCCTAGGAGCTTTTCCTGGGTCTTGGGAGCTCTGCAGAAGAAGGGGTGTTTCTGCTGGTTCTACCCACGTGCACACATCTTCAAAGCCCTGTTGCAATGGAAATTTCATGAAACACTCGTGGTCATGGCACTGGAAGTGTGGGATTGTTGCTGTACTTCAGGTCCTTTTCCAAGTGTGGTGGCAGGAATTTAGCTGGTAGCTCATAGGGAAAACCCAGAGGCAGCTGTTAGTCAGAGCAAGGGCAGTCTGGAGGTTCATTGATTAAAAAATCTTACGCCTTCTGAGTGTTTAGGAACCACTCTGAACTCAAAAATATCACCCAAACTGGTAATGCCATGCCACAGAATTGTGTTTTCTTGCTTTTCTCTTTGTCCTTCCCCACTATTAAATCACTGCTGCTGTCAAATATCCACAGGGAGATGGGAGCACTGAATAGCTCATATCTTCTGGAACAGGTGGTGATTCACATGTTCTTTAAAACTTGAAGTCACTATTTCTGTTTTGCCTTTCTCTGTCAGGGGATTTTTTTATACCTGGCATGTTCCTATTAAGAATCTTCATTCACTGTCATGGCACCACCTCTTAATCTTTTGCTTTAACACATTAAGTGTCTTTAACTGCTCTGAAAACAGATCTTTAAGGGAGTGCTTTGACCTCTCTGTGCCTTCTTTTGTGCTGGGCTTTAACATGATGTAGAATGTCAGTGGCAAAGCACCAGGAATCCATGATGTGAGGCTGAGAACCCCAATGAGATGAACAGAAAAAAATAAGGCTAAACCGAAGTATTTTAAATTCTTGATTTCTAATGTCTCACAGAGTATAGGAAATGATAACGAGAGGGAAGCAGAAACAAAAATTTCTGGTGCAAAAAACACCCTAAAGTATTTGCAGAAACTGGCAGGACTGGTCCTAGGATGTGGTTTGGTTGACACTGTGCTGCACATGAGAGCAGTGCCTTCAGATGAGATAATTAACTTAGAAATTATTGAAAAACAGAGGGATGGGAGCAGAGCCTGAACCAAAACTTTCCAGCTGGAACAGTTGCTTCTAATGGTCACCAGCTTTGTCCCAGCCCTTCAATTCCCACTCTCCCAAGCAGCAATGATAGGATGTGTCCAAGTTTGCTTTTTGTTTTGTTTTGTCACCTGGAGGAGGCACAGCCCTACTCAGCTCCCCCATTGCAGTGGAAAGGAGCAATGTTTGGGCTTGAACTTAATTGTGTTCTGAGAGTACAGAGCATAAGGAATAAAATAGGCAAGAGGACATCAAATATCCAAGGTGTCCGAAGGAGTGGGGAGTGGTCATTACAGAGCAAGAGATGAGAAGAGAAAATCCATTCATCTTTTGCCTTTAAGGAATAAATGAGAGAGTTGAGTGTTTGTTCCCTCAAATTTGCTTCCATTAAACCTCACTGTTTGAGAGAACACGACAGATTTAACCTGCAGCAGACACACAAGGACAGACTGGCATTTGACCTGACTGAAGGTTTGGTGCCTGACTCTGAACTCTTGTGGACCCTCCTTGTGAGCTCTCCATAAACAGGCTGAAATTTTCCTCTTCCCAAAGCAGTTTTATCCTTCAGAGCTGCTCTGTGCCCTGGGGGCAGCAGCCCAGGCTCCTGGCTGCCAA
The DNA here is from genome assembly GCF_901933205.1 of Camarhynchus parvulus. Classification (NCBI taxonomy): domain Eukaryota; kingdom Metazoa; phylum Chordata; class Aves; order Passeriformes; family Thraupidae; genus Camarhynchus; species Camarhynchus parvulus. Next base: position 7,182,322 of record NC_044587.1, on the reverse strand, counting down.
CCTTCCCTCTGTGCCCACGTCACAAGGTTGGTCCCCTCCATCACACGGTGCCACCTCACCCCTGCCCCACCACCGCTGGGGAGTGATGCCTGCATGCCATGGATTTTGTCACAAATCCTGATTGTATTTTGTGCTCCAGTGCATTCAGTTTACAAGGGCAAAACCCCTTTCTCTTGGCACTTTGCACCAGGCAGCCTTCCCTCACAGAAATGTATTTTCCAACAGGAACAAACAGATGCAAAGCCAAAGCTGTTTTCTGTTACCTACACTGCAAGAATTTTTTTTTTATTTTTCTTGCTTTTTGCCCAGTCCAAGGTGACAGAGCAACAGAACTGAAAATATTTATCAGGCAGTTTTTCAGGATACTTCCTTTCACTAAACAATGAAAGAATTGTAAAGGTGAGCATCAGAGTGGGGAACTCATCTGTGTTACCAATGAGGAAGACTCATCATTTTTAGCTGTCAGGAAGTTTCCAAGTTGCTTATGTCGGCTTTGGTTTCATTGTCAGACGACTTAGTTCCAGTTGAGCTCTTCCATTTAAGCTGTTAAACAAATGAAAAGTAAAATTGTCACTTTTAAATAGAGTCCGCACATAATCACATTTTGAAACGGTCCTCTGTGGTAGGAGCAGGAGTTGTGTGCATTATGATATTGAATTTTAAATAATATATTACACAAAATAGCTTCCAATTTGATTTGGGAGGGATATATTTTCATGAATTATTGAGTATTTGATTATTGTAGAAAGCCTTTGCTGTTATGCACTGAAACTGTCACTCTCCCAGGCCTATGATAGATGAGTTTGGTTATCAATATTTAAAGTTCCGGTCAGCCCGTGTGCCTGGCTGCTGATACTGGTGACACAGACTAATCAGTAGTAATGTATATGTGCCTCCTGTCTCTTGTTTGCCAGGCAGAGCTGGAGCAAATTGAGTGCAGAAGATTCCCAAGTGATTTGTGGACGGGTTTGTCATTCTGAGCAGAAGCCCCTTTGACACCAGTGCATGGAAATGAGGTGGAGAGAAGTTTGCTGGGCTCTCGGAGTGGAGGTAAGCAGAGCCCAGCAGGCAGCAGATAGGAGCCTTTCTTTTCTGGGGTGATAAGAGCTGAGCAGCATTTACAGATAGGAGTATTTAATGTGAAAAAGAGAAACAGGCAAGCATCAAGGGAGTAGAATTTTGCTGTCATCTACCAAAATATTCTGAGTTGCTGAATATGAGCCCAAACATCCTGGAGGGTTGTTAACCCCAGGGACACCTTAGAGACTTGTGCAGGTAGGACTGGGACTTTTTAAGGTCTTTGAAATGCCCATATCTTTCTGTGGAGAAGCAGCCTGCATGCACAGGACCTTTATTTTTATTGCTGTGTCCACTCAGAGCATTTTGTGAGGGGGATTGCTGGCACAAATACTCCTGCTGCACTTCTAAAGTATTGCTCAAACCAAATATCCCACAGGAATGAATATGTTCATCATCTGCTGCTTGAAAAGCAAAGCCTGGTACTGAGCGACCTCTGTCCCTTGCTCTAGATGGTGTGGAGATGACAATGACTCCAAACAGGTTAATTAAATCCAAATTGCCTGGCTCCTGTGGGAATGCTGCAGGAGAAATCCGCACGCAGAGGTTTGCAGCGTCGGGCTGTGGTTGCAGGCAGCAGAGAACCGAAATAAAAGAAGCACTGTTGCAGTTAATGTGCTGACTTGTACTTGTCTAATTAAGGCTGGATGTGCCAGTGGGCAACAACAAAGCAGATGACAAATATTGTGGTAACTGTCACTCTGTGCAGTCCCTGTAAGAATTGAAGAGCACTGTGGTTTGGCTACCTGCTTCGCAAAAGGGGTATTTAGCTTTAATTCAGTGATTTAGCTGAGATCAGAGGCCAGAGGAAAACACAACAGTTTAATTTCTGTGGCTCTTATGTAAGAAAGGCTGACAGTTCTGTCTTCAAAACGGAAGAAAGGAGAAGTTGCTGCTACACAAGTGTTTAAAAAGGTGAAAAGAGCAATACAAGTTTAGTTCTTAGAGCAGGATGCAAGGCTCATATTATGGGCCAGAGGAAGCCAAAAAAGACCCCTGGCTCGTCCTTGTGTTACTCCTGTATTTAGTAGGTGTGTGTTAATCACAATGAACAGTAAAGTGCAGCACACAAACCCACCCAGACCAAGCCCTTGGGGTTCAATACAGCCTGATCAGACTGGTCATCACTGCACCACTGAAAGGCAGCAAAGATGTCACAAACCACACCAAAATCACTATGGCCACTTCAGTTCCCAGGAGCCTTTTCGAGTGACCTCTTTCATTCTCCAGTTCCATGCAGGGGCAGGAGGCAGGGAAGGTTTCAGAGCTGGCTGTGCTCTCTCATTTGTGGGGGAGCAGAGAGCTGGGGCAGCAAGGCAGAAGCAGGATGGTCTAGAGGAGAAGGATGGCTCAGGAGGGTAAAGATTAATTTTGTTATGGCCCCATTTCCCCCCTCTTTCTTCTCATTTCCCTTTCAAGAGTCTCATCTTCTCTCCTGGAGAAGGGAATATCATTGGGTAGAGCAGTAAAACCTTTATCATTTCTGCTGTCTCTCTCCAGAGATGTTTTCCCTCTCGCCACTGATTGCAGTGACATTCACAAAAGTTAAATATGTTTCAGGTTAGGAGATTTAATGAATCAGGAAAGCTTGGTGTGGTCAGAGAGAGGATTCTCAGGGCATGCTGTACCACAGATGTTTCTCTATAACTGCACACCTTCCTAGTCCAGATCCTCCCCTTACTTCCTCCTCATTCCTTGCTGCTATGAGATGGATTTATTCTGTGTCTGGGGTCAGTTCTGGCTGTATTTGGTCCATTTGCATAAGGCTGCAGAAAGGGAAGGAGCTGACAGGGAGGTGTTCCTTTCGTTGCTCTCAGTCTCATAATTTAGCTCAGAGCTGTGCTTGGCCTTTGGGGATGGCAGGTTTCCAGCTGATGTGCTGTAATAACATGCACACAGGTTTCATACTTAAAAATTCACAGAGGCTGAATAATTGCAGTGTCCTGCCCAGCAGTGGGGTTGGTGACATGTCCTGAAGAGCCTCGCTGACCTGAGATGTTTTAGAGACCAGGGAAGGGCAAAGATGCTGTGAGCTTTTGTTTCCCATTAACTTTGTGCACTCAGAAGAGGCCAGGTTGTGCCCCCAGGTGACTTGCAGGGGCACAATAAAATCTAGAATTTCTCAGTTTCCTTGCTCATATCCCTTATCTTCAGGAGGGTTTTAAATAAGATCACCTGCATTTATAACCTGCTGTGGTTCCTGCCTGCCTTCATCAATAATGTATTTCTCACCCATTCTCCTGACTTTGGGGAAATGTGAGATTTGCCTCTTGAATACTTGAGATTGGACTCATCTCTGGTTCCTAGACAAGGTCTGGAACAGCTTTTATCTTTAGTTCATTACAAGGGTTGTCATTCATGCCTGAGAAATGACAAAGCCATCCCTTTCCCTTCAGCAATGCCTGGCCTCTGCTGTCAGAGTTTGCCCTGAGCAAATCAGCAGCTTCTGGGAGGGGATACTTTTATCCTATGTTGCTCTAAATATTTTTAAGAAAATTCTTCCTCCCCTGTTGCACTTCCCTGGATGTACTGGGACTACTGGGTTAAAACTTTGCTTGAAAGTTTCAAGACCATCTGAGGAGAATCTTAGTTCTGAAGTCATGTGCAAGGACAAGTTACAGCTCCCAGAACAACTGGGGACCCTCTTAGCCCTCCTAATTATCAACAGCCAGGTTAAAAGGGCATCCCTTGATGTACTTTGGAGGAAGAATTCCTAAAGTCCTGTCAGGAACATATATCCAGCAAGAATTTGAACCCATACACCTACTGTTGTGCAAAATGCTGATGCTGCTTTGTCTTGGAGTATGGGAGGACTTGGGCAGTAACTGTGCAAATAACACTGTCTAGTATTGTTCTAATCGCTCATGTGCACTCAGCTTAGTGCTGTAGCTATAAATATTTCAGCCCTGTTCCTCTCACCTGGGCTCATTAAGCACTTAAAGGCTCATAAGTGAGGCAGCAGGGAGGGAAGCAGACCCCAATCACGCTCTGCAGAGCACCAGAACTTCTGTGCTGCACCAGAGCCTTCATCAAGCACTGCCTGGCTGGGGAGATGGCAGGGCCTGAGCAGTGTTTAGGACACCTTAACTCCACTTCTGTGCTTTAACAGATCTTGCTTTAGTGAACAATTTCTCGCTGCATTAGGAGGAATTTTTGCTGTTCTTTTTGTCTTGACTCACCTGGCACGTGCACAGCCTTAACCACAGTTTATGAACCAGGGCTTTTGGGCTGCCTGGCTGGGTACCCAGCTCTGTGCCCACATGATAACTCCAGAGACTGAAACACACAAATACCAGCTGTGCTTTAATGCTCAAGGGCCATTTTCTAGCAATTAAGGGAGAGAACTGAAGGCACGAGGCTTTTCCTGGAGGATATTAACCCCAGCTGCCCTTTGGCTGTTTGGGAAGCAGGCTGCTTCCCACACACAGCTCCAAAGGACAGGTGTGGCAAAACAATTAGAAGAAATATCTCCTAAAACATGGAGATTTTCCCCTTCATTTGTGGATGTTTGGAGTGGTGTTCCCTTATCCAGGTTGCAGCCTAGGTGTTGTCATGGACCCATTCTGGTGGAGGAATTTCCTCAGGTGGTCTGGAGGGTGAGGCTGTTGCTGGATGAGTCATTCTGGTTATGTTGGTTGTGGCTGCAATGAAGGAAAAACCTCACTGTGGGTAAATCCCAGCCATAAATCCTGTCTGTGCTGCAGGGATCACATGGGATCTTCTCCTGAGGAACCTCCTCTGAGACATCAGGAGCAGCCCTGATTTCTCTGTTTGAGTCTACTGATGGCACAAAGTGAGGAGAGTTTTATTTGCTGGCAAAGTGCTGACTGGGCCATCAATCAGCCCTCATACAAGCCTGGAGTTATTAATAAAAAACCTGGTAATCTAACACCTGCTCTCAATCTTCTTTTCGGAGGGCATAAAAAGCCACAAGATCAGCCTCAGCAGTTTTGTGCATCTCCTGGACTTGTTAAATCTCTCTCACTTCCTTTAACTCACTTCCTGAAATCTTAAGCATCAATGCTTTATGCTCTGCCTTGTAAATGAAGCCTGTTATTATCATTGAGATAGTGTTTTTATGGCATAAATAATGAGCTGAAACAGGGGAAGAGGCGTTGTGTGGAATTACTGCCTGAACTGAGATGGAAATAATCAATATGTCCTCACTTACAAATCTCATCTGCATGTCGGCTCCATCTCCCTGCCTGTCTCACTCCCAATTCATTGCACAGGAGGCCCCATAAAACATGCTGGTGTCATTGATCTGGTTTATTCATAGCTGGAGATAGAAATGCATCATTCAAAATTAATGGAAGGCCTTCTCCTTGCTGCCCCATCCTGATGGGAGTACCCAACACCCCAGCCTGGCTGCAGGTTAGAGGTGAGGTTGAGGCTTCAGGGTTCATCTCTGCTGTTTGGAACCTGGGTTGTGTTTGGTCCTATCACATGTGGTAGAACAAAAGCAAAAAGGCTTTTTTTTTAAAGTTACTTAATCTTATCCATCACTGCATTTTATTGAGAAGCTTGCAGTGGGACCTGGGTCTGCAGTTTGAGTAGTTTGGTCTGGAGACATTTGAGAATTAAAACAGGGCAGGACAATAATGGCTTGAATTGGGTATTTGTAGCACCCACAGAGAAAATTGGACTCATGATATATTGAACATATTAAAAAACCCTGCAGGGTAGAGGTGGGGTTGAGGATTCAGGGTCCATCTCTGCTGTTTGGAAACCTGGGTCACCATGTTTGTATCTATCACATGTGGTAGAGCAAAAGCAAAAAAGGCTTTTCTTTAAGTTACTTAATCTTGTCCAGCACTTCATTTTATTGAGAAGCTTCAAGTGGGACCTGGGTTTGCAGTTTGAGTAGTTTGGTCTGGAGATATTTGAGAATTAACACAGGGCAGGACAATAATGGCTTGAATTGGGTATTTGTAGCACCCACTCATGATATATTGAACATATTAAAAAACCCCATGAACATTGTGGTGGCAGAGGAAATGTTTATCAAACACCAGGTTTGGACATGAGCAAACGGAGGAAAAACCAGCACTGAAAATATTCCACAGGGAGGGAGAAACTCTTGTGTCTCTCCACACTTGCAGCTCCCTCTCTCTGTGACTGAAGGTTCTGGTTCTATTTCTATAGGAACACCTAAATCTCTTGAAGAAATGTCTGATTTGAAATTCAGCTGGATGAAAGAATTATTTGGGATTTGCCTCTAATGGATTTAGGGACAAGGGTAATTAAAAGGTGAGCACCTGAGCTGGTCTTCTATTTCTTCTGCAGTCAAAATGACTGATCCACCTGCAGCACTGCTTCTTGTCTCTATAGGTTCTCTGGCAAAGGAATTGCCAATTATTTGCTGAGGAGAAAATATTCCTTAGAAAGCAGTTTTCTTTTTTTGGGTATCTCATCTGTGACCTAGTTAAAGCCTGCCTATTGATCTTGGAGGTGGAGAGCAAAGAAAATCATCTATTGGATCTTTTGCCTCCGAGGGGAAGGAAATTTGGTTAGTAAGCACAGTTCTGGAAGAGTTTCCACTCTTGTTTGCTTTGTCATCCCTTTTTCTGTCCTCAGCTCTAGTCAGTACAACTGCTGAATCCCAGAGAGTCTTTTTACTCTGATAATTCAATATTTATCCAGAGGAAAACATGGTCTTGCAGTGTATGAGATCTTCAGTCACTATTTTGCCCTTTGCAGCCAGTTTTGAGATGCTGCAAAACCCGAATCTGTCCAGCCAGAACAGTTTTACAGATGGAGTAAAGGGAAAAGGAGATCAAGGGAAAAGAGCTGAGGAAAAGCCAGTTATCTCTTAATGATAGAGGGGCTGGAAATGGTTCAAGTTGCTCTTCCCTCTGAGAGGGAACAAGACCTGAAAATAGTACAGGGAGCTGAGGACTTGAGTCAGATTTACAGAGCTGAGCTGGCTGCCAACAGGCTCTCACAAGCAAAGCCTGATTCCCCTGGCAAACAGCACCACCAGGAGCTGGGCTCTTCCCACCCTCACCAAAGGCCACCCTGACCTGCCCCACAGAGCTGCTCCCAAGCTCAGAGCTCCTGGGTCACTGCAGAGAAGCAAGCCAGGCCCTCTGGCATATTGGAAACCAGCTCTCCGACACAAATAGAGTTCAATAATTGCTCAGCCAATTGTTATTTAATTTACTGTGCCCAGTACATATAGAGAGTATTTTAAGAGTTTCTCTCTAAATGTCTGCCTTATTGGGAGCCAAAAGCTCGGCCTCTATGGTAGATCTTAAGCTGGAATAAAGCAAGGGGCACAGCTGAGCTCTTTTCATGGAGAGTGTGGTATGAGAAGCTGATAAAACATTTTGGTACCCAGACAAGCTCTTGTTTCTTGGATCTCAAAATATTTTCTAGTTTAATCTCATCTCCTTCAAGCTCCACTGACTTTGATTTCTACTGAACTTTAAAATTAAGTGGAAAACTAAGGGTAAGGACTGAGAATTTCCCCATCTCCATTGTGTGAGAGCTTGAATACAGCAGGGCAAGAGGAGGATACAGGGGAGGGAATAACTGTGAATCACAAAGTTTGTTCTTTCCCTGTTTTTGTTAGTGCTTGTCACAGTGAATCAGTGCCCTTGCTAGGTCTGCTGGAAAGCAGCCCCCTTGGCTGGAGCCTTCCCCTGCTCCCTGCAGAGTGCTCAGGATCCATTAAGGAGCTGAAGGACATGTTTGGAGGGACGTTTCATCCTGGAACATGTTTAATATTGTTGAGAGTCTTAGAGGAAAGTCAAGTTGGGAATCTTGCTACTTTGTGTAGCTTTCTGAGCAATTTTCTCCCTTATTCCCTAATTTAGGTTAAATTAACCTGTCATCCAGAAGGGGCCCACTGCCAGCTGGGACTTCAGCACAGATCAGGTGTGTGTGCGTTGGGTTTCTGAGGAGTTTTAGCACAGGTGAGCTGTGCCTAGGTGCCAGCTTTAGTCTACCTAAGACTGGCTTTGCATTCCAGCCTGGCACACAGCCTGCTCTGTGCCCTAAACCTGGCAGGGTGTGCTCCAATCCAACACTGCTCCATAGGAATGATGAAACAGTTAATTTCAATTTTTTTTTTTTTGAGGTTACAATTAACAAAACTTTTTTTTATTGTAACTGATCCTGTATTGAGTTTTTTTTGGTTTTTTTTTTACCATTTATTTGAAATATTTAGAATGAAAAAATTCTGGAATGATTTGGGTTGGAAGGGACCTTAATGATAATTTTGTTCCATGGGCAGGGACACCTTCCACCATCCCAGGTTGCTCCAAGCCCCATCCAACCTGCCTTGAACACTGGCAGGGATGGGGCAGCCACAGCTTCTCTTGACAAACTGTGCCAGGTCCTCACCACTCTCACAGGAAAGAATTTCTTCCCTGTATATTTGGAGAAATGAATGCTGGCAGAGACACTGTTATATACCAGAGTGAATAGGACAATTATTCCTGCGGATTTTAGCCTTTCTTTTATGAACCAGTCTGAGGAAATAACTTTGAAAACAAATCTTTTTGAATCATTTCCCCATTTCCCTGAGTTAATTTTTAGTATTAAGAGAACTGCCTTTTATAAGTGTTTGAGCACTAGAAAACATCAGGTGGGCTTGTAGAGATATTTTAAGGATAATCCTTTGGGTTATACTTTGCTTTCATGAAGCTATCATAACCCCTGTAAATGTCAGTGGAAATTAGGTATTTATATTAATGGAGGCTCTCCCCCCCCTTCTTCATTCTTAAAGGTGGGATTTTTGCATCAGTGATTCAAAAGCAAGATTGAATTTCATCAACATTTCCTCTAAAGGAGCTTGTGCTTGTCTGAGATCTGCTGGCAAGCAGCAATTGTTTAGAGGGGCTCCTTAGAACCTAATTTACAATGAAACAAACTCAAATAATATGCAAAAATAAAATTAAAAAGTGCATCAATTAACATACAAAAGTAGAACTACAACACATTCAGCTTTAACAGCTCCTCAGAGGGTACAGCAGCCCATGGAAGGGAAACAGCACTGAGCATGCAAAGTGAGCAGGGGAAATCAATGGGAAAATAAACTCAGGGGTCCTCTTAGACAGCCAAAACCAAACAAATTTCAGAGTGAACTTTGAAGGTGAGGTGCAAAACCAGGCTAATAGTCTTTGGAAAATAGGCTGTGCCTAAGGAAAAAAGCTTGGCTTTGGGTTGGCTGGGCAGAATGTTGTGTGGAAGGTCTGGGGCTGTCCCTGGGGATGTTATGAAGTCACAGCTGAGTGTAGATCCTGCTGTGCATCTTCAAAGGTGTCATCACTGCACTGAGCAAGCCAGGGACTGGAGTTTTTGTAGATTTTCTAAAAGCCAACATGAGGAAGACAGGCATTACTATTGCCCCCTCTGCCCAGAGCACAGACAGAATCACAGTGGCCCAGGCTGGAGGAGACCCCAGTAGGGTCATCTGCTCCAACCCTCCTGCTCCAGCAGGGCCATCCCTGAGCTCCTGGCACCTGTGTCCAGGTGGGTCTGCAATATCTCCAGTGGGGGAGACTCCACAGCCTCTCTGGGATCCATCCAGGGCTCGGTCACTGCACAGGGAAGAAGCTCTGCCTCCTGTTCTGGTGGAGCTGAAGGACACGTTTGGAGGGAAGTTTCATCCTTTAACATGTTTAATATTGTACAAGTTGGGAATCTTGCTGCTTTGTGTAGCTTTCTGAGCAGTTTTCTCCCTTATTCCCTAATTTAGATTAAATTAGGGAATCCAGAAGGAGCCCACTGCCAGCTGGGACTTGCTGGGCATCCGTTCCTGCCCGTTCCTCTTGACCAATTCCTGGGCTCCATGGAGCTGAGCCTGGTCCCTGCTCTGAGCCCTCCCTGAGACATGGATGAAATCCCCTCTCAGCCATCTCTTCTCGAGGCTGGACAAGCCCATCTCTCTCAGCCTCAGCTAGAAGCTGTCACTCACCTCAGTCTGTGCCTTACCATGGGGCACAAAGCAGGGACATTGTGTTCTCCTGCAACCTTGGAAAAGCAAAAAAACCTCAGGTTTGGGGTGTATCCCCTCAGAAAAGCTGGTAAAAGGTGGTGTTGGCCATGACTGTAAAGCACAGGGGTGACATTGATCCCTGGATGTTGGGTAAATGTGGGATACTGTGGAGGTGCTGCCATCCTCATGCGAACTCAGCCGTCTGCACCACCTTATTCCAAAGTGAGCTGAACCCACCTCTGGGTGGATCAGCCAATTAGTTAAAAATCCTCTGCTGGATTCAGGAGGATTACAAGCATGGGAGCACAGGAGGGTTGGCTTTGCAAAGTCTGGGGGGGAAGGCAAAGGGGGGAAGGATTTCTCCAGTGTGTAGCCAAGCCCCAGAGGAAGAGCATTGGTGCTTGTCTGAATGTTAAGTGCTTGATTAAGCACTTTGCTGAATCAAAGCTTTAGATCATTCCTGTAGGCAAGGATTGCGACTGTATTTTTATCTCTTGCACAATGCATTAATACATTCATGTGTTTTTCAAATTGCAGCAGGTTTTTTTTATTGGGTGTTTTGGTATTAGAACGTAGCTTCAGGGATCCTGAAAAGTCTTGGATGGCAGTAATAATGTCACTGTGCAGTGCATACAACTCATAAGGAAGTGATAATTAAGGTTTATGGCATATTTATATTTCTTGTGGACTTCACTGTCTACTTTGGACAATTAATGATCCATTACACCTTTTTTAAGGTTCTGGGAGCTTTTACTCAATGTCAGATCTCATCTTGGTTCATTTGTTTTATTCATTTCTCTTCCTTCTATTAGTATTTCAACCCAAATTCCTCTTTGATTTTCCTTTTTGCTGTATGGAAAGTGCAGAAATGGGGTTCCTCCTTTGCTCACAGGTGCCAGCAATTCAATGAATGACTGAATGGTCTTTATAGGAAAGGTTTGCAGTAGGCTTTAGGATCTGTCTGCTTGAGAAGCACTGTGTATTATGTGCTGTTATTAATATTGCTCATCATGCTGAAATAGTTACCTTTTCCAGATGAATCACCACTGGCATAGCATTATTCAGGATATTGAAACTACCAGAAAATAGTGTTTTTCTAGGAGTAATATTCCCTCAGCACATTAGTTAGTAAATGTCACACACAAATTGCTCATGATTTCCCTTAGATCAAAGGAATATTTCATAACAGGTGCAATATGCTTTTTTGCCTTCAAAAGAGAATGTGAGAGTCAGCATGTGATACATCCTATGGAAAAGCTGTCTGGGATAAATCAGATTATTATGAGGGATGTGTAAAAGGAAGGACAGTTTCTATTTGAGATCAGGCATGTTGTTCATGGTATTGAAAGATGAAATATTCTGCTCTGCTGAAGGGCAGCTGAATGCAGTGACTGCAGACGTTCTTGCTGGCAAGTCAGGAAAATGACTTTGCATCCTCTTCACACCCAGTCACACAACAACACAGAACTGATGATGCTGTTGTGTCATTCATTCCCTTTTCTTTCCTTCCACCCCATCAGCAGGCAATGATAAATTGTTCACCCCGCTGCCTTGTGGGGTGCAACTGAAATGGGAGAATAAATAAGGATTTTGTGGGTTTCGTAGTGGGACTGGAGGTGTGCACTGCTGTGTAAAGGGTCTTTAAAGCTGAATGGGGTGGTTCTAGCATCCATGTTTCCATGTGAAACCCTGGAATGCTTCAACACAAGGGCAGGAAAGGAAGAAGATGGTGTTTGGGTCAAGCTGTGGGATGGTTGGGCTTGGAGCAAGGCTGGATATTCCTATGAATAAAGGGAAGGTTCAGGAGTGAATTTCACCAGCTGAAGAATAAGATGTTAAATTTCTGCACGTGATACAACCTGGCCTGGGAGCCAGCAGCACATCCACCCTGAGCACACATTTGCTCTGGATGAGATTCTTTGTGGTGGTGTTCGCAGGGGTCTTGAGGGAAGAGATGAGAATGTTGACTCCATGTTTCAGAAGGCTTGATTTATTATTTTATGATATATATTATATTAAAACTATACTAAAAGAATAGAAGAAAGGATTTCATCAGAAGGCTAGCTAAGAATAGAAAAAGAATGAATAACAAAGGCTTGTGACTGACCAGACAGTCCGAGACAGCTGGGCTGTGATTGGCCATTAATTAGGAACAGCCACATGAGACCAATCACAGATCCACCTGCTGCATTCCACAGCAGCAGATAACCATTGTTTACATTTTGTTCCTGAGGCCTCTCAGCTTCTCAGGAGAAAAGTCCTAAGGAAAGGATTTTTCAGAAAATGTCATGGCTATGATTCTTGGTGTTTCAGAGGTTTGGGGGTTATTGCTGCCAAGAAAGTGTGAATCCAGAATGAATGGCAGTGTCTGCAGTCCAGGGGCAGTTTGTGGGCTGATGATGAGCAAAGGGCAGCGAAAAAGCAGCAAATCTGATCATTCTCTGGGCTGCACAGGTAGGGGAACCTCAGTGCTCAAACCCAGAGTGGCTCAAAGCTGCCTAGTGAAGGCATGGCAGGGTGGGATGGAGCCAGCAGCTCCTGAGACCCAGATCAGCTCCTTCCTCCCACAGCAAAAATCTTCTTCCCACCCCAGTCCTGCAGCTATTAACAGCTGTTTCCAAACTGAAAGAGGCTTTCTGAGATTGAAGCACAAAAATAATCTTTCTCCTTCTGCTCAAGCTGAATGCAAACCCCTGTGGATGAAGGGTAACAGGGAATTAAGGAAAGCAGAATATTCCTTTCTATTTAATCCTAGCAAAAATACATCCTTCTTAAAACCATCCAACAAACAGAAAACCTGTGCTGCCATAGATCTTGTTGCTAAGAAGGAGTCTATCCCAGCAATCTGTCCGCCTGCCTTTCTTGCTGTGCTGGTACTTTTCTGAAAGTGTTGAGTCTGCATTTTTATTCCTCCTCACACTCTGTACCCAGAGCAAATGATGCCAGACTCTATCAGCTCTCTGGACATCTTTCCTATAGAATTTGCAATCTTGGCTGGGGGGAGAGGGATGGGTAGTTATCTGCTTCAGTTTAAACACCACAAAACAAAACAATTCTCTCCAAGAAAGCCGCAGAGATCATCTGAATTTACATAGCTTAGGTGGGGAAAAAATAACTTTACTGTCATTGAGATTGCCTATTCTCCCTTCACACTTAGGTTTGTTGTCAAGGGATTATTTGCCAGCCAAAAATGCAGGTGGAGCAGAGAAAAATCATCTGAAAGCCTGGCAGGGAGGAAATGAGCATCACTTCTTGTGTCTCAGCGTCTTCCCTACCCCCTTCCTCATAGCTTAGCTGTGATAGTGAGATCCTGACAATGGGGCTGTTTATAGGGACAGGTTTAGTATTTTAAAAAGCCTCAATCCTGAGCAGGACCTGGGAGGTGGGGCTATTCTAAGTTGTAACAAGGCACCAATTAGGCAGGTCGCAGATAGCAAAATTTGCCTTTTTTCTCCTCGATTTTCTCCAGCTGTGACAAACAGCAAATAGGAGTTCCTAAAAATAAAGTTGAAGCTGATTTCTCAGCAGACAGAAGTAGAAGTGCTGTGCACCATGTGAAATATCCTGTTTGGTGTAAATAGTGATTTATGCTCCCCCATTACCATGGCACCACTGAAACTCCTGAAGTTGGTCAGCTGTGGATCCCTGAACCCCTGGCACAGCAGAAATCCCCTGTGTTGCCTCACTCTAAATCAAAACATAAGACCTTGATATTTTCCTAAAAGGAGGAAAGGCACTGTCCTTTATTTAATGGTAACTTCAGACAAAGTTGCTTTCCTTGAAGAGCAAATGTTCTTGAGCACATCATAGTTAGAGCACAGTGTGCTTTTGTAGCAGGCACAGCCTGTTTGTCCTTTGCATTTAGCTCTCACTTGGCTGCTATCAGTTAAGGAGGAAATTCATAAAGGTCAGTTCACAGAATCCCAGGGTGGTTTGGGTTGGAAGAGACCTTGAAGATCACTTAATTCCAACCCCTTGCTGTGGGCAGGGACACCTTCCACTCTACCAGGTTGCTCAGAGCCTATTCCAACCTGGCCAATAGGACAGGTAGTGACTTTTTATTCACACAGACCCAAAATTGTGAAACTATGAGTAATTTCCAACTAGGACAACTTGTGTCTTACCTCACTGTAATTGTTGGGGGGTTTTATTTTAGCCGAGTGTAGGTTCTGCCTCATCTTCACATGCAAGACCTTCATGACACCCTCCTGGAAATTAGCCCATATTCCCACCCCCTTCATTCTGGGAAAAGCTCCCCATGCCACCTTGAGTCTTTTATCAACTTATCTGTAAATCCAAATAAAATAGAAATATCCAAATAATATTTTCCTGCCTGCTAGTGGGCAGGTGGCACAATCTTAAGGCGATTAAAGGCTTTCTCTCCTCTTTAGAAATAGTAATTTCCTTCTATATTTAGAGGTGGAGACTGTCTCTGTGTGCCTCTACGCGGAGAGTTGTCCTTTACCCAACGTACGCAAATAACAGCCAGCATTAACAGGAAAATAGAACCAAACCTCTTAAGTCCTGCACAACTGGGACACCTCCACAGCAGTGACCAAGCCCTGAGGTGATGTGTCGTCCCCTCCTGGCAGAAGGGGTGTGACAGCAGTTCTCTGGTCACAGAGAGCTACAGGCGTTGTGCTGGGGAAGGCTGTGAGAAGATCAGAGAAAAGGATTGTAAAAAATCCTTATCTTCACTTGCTGCACCTGTTGTTGTGAACATCTGGAATGTGCTATGGAGATCTGTTTACCAAAGGGTGGTTTCTTAATTAGCCAATGGTGATGGTGTTTTAATTAAAGGACCAACTAGGTCAAAACTGCATCAGACTGTCTGTAAGGGTGATGGGTTTCTTAATAAGTATAAATATAATAAAGTGATGGATCAGCCTTCTGGAATCATGGAGTTAATGCTAGTTATTACCCCTTTGGGGACGCCTGCTGTGACAAAGGGGATCTTGGGGGCATGCAGGGCACCTGGAGCATCCGTGGTGTGCCAGCTCTTCAGCTGGAGTCCCAGGAAACGGGCAGCCCTCGTAGTCATTCGGCTCACGCCACATCCCTGTCTGGGAGTCCCTCATTTAGCGATTTATGGGCCATGTCAGCGTAATTTAGTGTCTTAATACTGCTGGTCAAGGACCATCAGCATCTTCAAAACCCCCGTTGTCCTTGGTAGGGAATGGAAGCAGAACTGGCCTGGAGTCAGCTGAGGGACAGCTGAAGGCAGAGCTGATATACACCCTTGGAGATAAAATGATTTCCCTGCTGGAAAAAAACGGCTTTAAAAGCAACATTAAAACCAGTAGTGAGAGAGAATGGGCTCTGAAAGATCCACTTCATGGGGCTGTGCTCTGCCCTGAAGGCAGCAGGGCTGGGGGTGTTGCAGGACAGGCACAGGAGCAGGGGCTGCTCTGCAGCTGGGCTGTGCCCAGCCCCTGCTCCCCAGCCAGTCATCCCTGCTGGACAATCACTGCCACGCT
Source organism: Camarhynchus parvulus (assembly GCF_901933205.1). Taxonomy (NCBI): domain Eukaryota; kingdom Metazoa; phylum Chordata; class Aves; order Passeriformes; family Thraupidae; genus Camarhynchus; species Camarhynchus parvulus. The sequence goes on along the minus strand of NC_044587.1, from coordinate 7,166,824 downwards.
CAAGGACAAGACATGAATGCTGAAGTGTTTCACACCTGCACTTTGGGGTAAAATATTCATGGCTTTATACTTTCCATGGACCCTCCTTTCAAGGCAAAGAGGTGATGGCTGATCTCTCAATCATCTGCGTTCTAGACTTTCACCACTTCTCTAAATACAGCAGAGATATTCCCTGTAATTCAGAGGTTCACTCACAAGGAAGAATGCTAGAGGTGACTTTCTACTGGTGAAAAGGGACAATACAAGAAAGAACTGCCTAAAAATCCATATTAAAAAAGAATAGTAGCTCAAATGAGATATTCGCAAGCATAAAGTGAGGACACAGTGGAGTGGAGCTTGCCTGAGTGTATGGCTTCAGTGGAGTATTGCAGGGAAAATGAGATTTGATTCTCTTTCTGAAGGTTTTGTGGGAAGGTTTCATCCATTTTGTCTCACACAGAGTGTGCACACTCTGAAGTCTCTGCTGGTGCAGTCAGGTCCTTCAGTCCCTCCTGCCAGGTTCCTAAGGATATTTATTTTTTTAAGAGGGCTTTTTCTCTGTTCAGATGCTGAGTAAGTTCTGCACAGGATTTGGCAGAGTGGAGATTCACATGTGATTGTTCTTTCTGACTTCAAATAAAGGAAATACAATTATTGTCATTATTTACAGCAGTAACATCCTATGATGAAACCTTTCTCTGTCTGATCCCACTTCCAGCTCCTCTGCTCCTGCTGCTCTTCACAGAAGGCCCCAGAAGGAATCACTTTGCAGGTTTTTGGAGATGTTTTTCTCCTGTTGAAGCTTGCTGCTCTTCTCTTGTCTTTTTGCAGGGAGTCCAGGCCAAGGACATGTAGTGAAACTGTTTTCCAGCCAAGCTTCTTAAGTGGGGGGACAGGGAGAAAATAAACAACTCTGGCTTTGAAATTCCTGATGCAGTGAGAAGTGAGAGCAAGGCCTTTTTTTTTTTTTTTTTTAGTTTTTTTCCAATAAGAAATTTTCAAGGAAAGGAGTGAGGAACATTTTATCTTGCTGATAGGAGAATATTAAAAACACAGGAGGATGCCGTGAGAATGTGAAACCTTCATTGCTCTGAACCCAAAGAGAAGCAAGAGATAAAGTGCCAGTGCCTTTGTCCTATTAGCTGCTCCTGTTTACTCCACTGTGCCAGTCTGCTGAGGTGTTTAATGACTTTTCACATCACCATGGGGGCACTGAGACAAGAGAAGCATTCATTTCCAGTCTTCTCTCTTTCTCCTCCTTTTTTTCCACTCCCTTGCCTCAGCCTCTGGTGTGACACATTCTTCCAGGGTGCCTCAGTTCCTGTGTCACCCTTCTATTTGCAGCTTATTTGTTGCAGGCAGCACCTCTGGGGCAAGGAATAGGTGTGACCGTGTTCACAGGGGTTCTTGGATGAGGGAAGAGATGAGGATCTGATTCCATGGTTCAGAAGGCTGATTTATTATTTTATGATATATACTATATTAAAACTGTACTAAAAGAATAGAAGAAAGGATTTCATCAGAAGGCTAGCTAAGAATGGAATAGCAAAGAATGATAACAAAGGTTTGTGTCTTGGGCTCTGTGTCCGAGCCAACTGGGCTGTGATTGGCCATTAATTACAAACATCTAACACGGGCCAATCACAGATGCACGTGTTGCATTCCACAGCAGCAGATAACCATTGTTTACATTTTGTTCCTGAGGCCTCTCAGCTTCTCAGGAGGAAAAATCCTAAGGAAAGGATTTTTCATAAAAGATGTCTGTGACAAATAAACAAGACAAGGAATTGGCTTTGGAAGCCAATTTGGAAGCAAAGGAAAAGGTGCGGGTAGGAGTAGCAAGCAGAAGGAATTTCTTGGTGAGAGAAAGGAAAGCATCAGCTGGTGTTACTGCAGCAGAGACATCCTGGCTGTGCATCCCCAGCTCCTGGGGGTTTCTCCAGTCCCTGCTCCTGTTGAGCTGCCTGGATTTGCTGGTGAGAGCCCCAGGCTGGCTGAGCTGCTCTGCAGTTTACAAACAGCTCTGCATTGCAAAGTTCAGCAGGATTTATAACGTGTGAGTCACCAGAGCTGGGGACTGACCTCGCAGACCTCACCCTCTAAATCCAAGAGCTGCCACAGCCTGAGGTAAAAGGCCACGTCTCTGAGATGAAGGAGAGCCATGAAATACCCCTTGGTCCCTCTCTTTGGTGCGAGGACAGTGCTGGCTGTCCCCTCAGAGCAGGGGGAGATGTGGGGCCTCCACGCTGTGCAGAACAATAACAGCCACATATTGCAGAAACAGGCAACCCCCCAGCTGGGGAATAATGTGCTCTGACTCCATGATTTCAGAAGGCTGAACAATTGCTGTATTAAGCTATTCCATATTACACTAATGCGATACTAAATTGTATACTAAAAGATACTATACTATACTAAAAAGATACTATACTATACTATACTATACTATACTATACTATACTATACTAAAAAGATACTACACTAAAGGGATACTAAAGGAAAACCCATGTCTGTCTCAGACAGCCAGGACACAGCTTTGACCCAACTGGCCAATCAATCCAAACAACCCTCACTGGTGTCCAATAACCAAACCACTTTGGGTAAACAATCTCCATAACACATTCCGCATGTGCCAAACAACAGGAGCAGCAAGTAGAGATAAGAATTTTCTCTTCTTCTCTGAGTTTCTCACTGCCTTTCCCTAGGAGAAATCCTTGAGAAACTTGTGCCTGCTGCTCTCTGTGAAGGGAGCTGCAGCCACGGCCATGCTGCTCATGGCCCATGCCCACCCTTGTGCGGGGCAGAGCAGTGACCAGGAGGGAGGAGAAGGGCAATGAAGCATTCCAGAGTGAAGCTGGAATGGTGCAGAACTTACTCTGGCAAGGTGCAGGAGTGGCACTGAGGGAAGTTCTGTGATGGATGTGGTGGTGGCTGGAGCTAAAAGCCCCAGGGCTGTCTGTTGTCTCAGCAGTGGGAGCTCCAGGGCTCCCTCCCTGCAGCACCCAGGAGCAGAGCATCTACAGCAGCTAAAAGTGGCTTTAGGGGCCTTATCACTGCTGAGTCTCCAGTGAATCCAGGCAAAAATGTGAACTCACTGCTGTTACCCTCTTGTTTGGGGGTTGCAGGAGAGGCTTTGAAGGCAAATGCTGAGAAGGGTTTACTACAAAAGCAATTTTTCTCCCCCTCATCCTGCCCCAAAGAAACAGTGCTGGATGCATGGAGACACTGCTTGGCAGCCAAGGAGTAGCAGTCTGTAGCCTTTAAGGTGTGTGGGTGCTCCTCATTTTTGTGCTTTTGGATTCTCTCAGTGTCCCTGTGCTTAATGGAGAGACTGAGGATAGGAGGGGATGGGAAGTGAATAACCCCCCCTGGTTTTGCCCTCTGGGAAAAATAAAAAAAGACCTTTCTGTTGCCTTTCTCCACAACCAAAATATAAAGGTTTGAACCTTTGTTTTCATTCTAATGATGTGGGAAGATGGAGAATTGTTTTTTGGCTGAGCTTTGCCCTTTTATTGCCCAGGGCTGAGCCATCTCCAGAGCTTTGAATGTCTCTGCATTCCTGATGGCATCAGACAGGTCACAGGTTAGTGATCAGTCTACCAGGCTTAGGACTGTAGAAATCCCATGCTGAATTTGATGGACCAGAACTTCCCAATGGGAAAATCAATAAGGTCTGCAAGAATTAAGGGGGATTTCCTCAAGGATGCCCATCCCAGGGCACAGAATCTCACAGAGGTGTGGATATTCCCAGCCTGCATTAGAGCACTCTCACTGTAACCAAAGCTAACAAAACTATGGATTTGACTCCATTTTCTCTTAATCAGAGCTCAGATCATGGCCAATATCAAAGATATTTTTGGCGTCTTCCACTCTGGATCTTGAGAAAATAATATGTGGTCCAAACATTTTTTTGTTTTGTCAAAACCAAAATATTTTGCTGGAAGGAGTCTGTTTCAATGATAGTTCCAGCTGGGAATAGTTGAAACAAATAATTTAGATTTTGTTTTGATGCCACTCCACTGTTTTGATGAAATAAAATGTCAACTGCATTTATTATGGCAGTTCACACTGTAATAAATATAAATGTCTATGGCCAGTGTTCTGTAATATATTATGCTGCTTCAATGTAACCAAAATGGACCATTTCCCTATTAAAATGTAATGTTGTAACACAATTGAAATAAAATATTTTAAGCAACAAATCATCTCTAAAAATTTTATTCAATAAGAAATATAAAAATTTCAACTTCTTTCCCTGAGTCAGATATAAAAAGACAGACAATTTTCTGTATAATTCGTTCTCCCACCCAAGTAATTTTGGTTTGGAGAAAGAGGTGAGAAATAACCTGCTTGACAATTCTGAAATAATTTATTCAACAGATTAGAAACTGATGGAACTTGTGTTTCTCTAAAGTTAAGTGGTGAGGTAAGGCCACAAATGTTTGTGTGAATATAGGAGTGGATATATATATTATCACTTATAGATACTGACATTTGCTGAACCCCTTCTGTGCTAAATGTTCCATGGTTCCAGTGTTTAAAATCTCGGCAGATGAGACAAAGGAAAGCTGGAGCTGCCCAATCAAATGCAGGTGTGTTTGTGACAGGCATTAGGACACCTAAAGGCTTAGCCAATGTATTGCCATTGGAAAATAAATTTATTGCCGGTGCTAGGGATGAGTTTGCTCGACCCTTCTAGGTGGCAGCAGTGTGTGGAGCACTGATGTCTCATCAGCTTTGCAGCAGGTCAAAAGTTGTCCTCACATCACCCAAGTTCTTGTGGTGTATCTTGGCCTCGACATCTCTCCTGCGTGTGTGGTTAGAGGCTGCTCTCCTAAATGGAACAGGGATTGGGAGTTGATTTCAAAAGCTGCTTTTAAATATTCTGAATTTTTATTGCAGGGTGGCAACAAAGGTGCAAGCCCTTTTAATTGAATTACCTCAGCACACTGTGGAATATAATCTAAAAATTATAGAGTGGCTTGGGTTGGAAGGGATCTTAAAAATCATCTTGTTTGACCCCACTGCCATGGGCAGGGACACCTTCCACTATCCCAGGTTGATCTAAGCCCTGTCCAAAGTAGCCTTGAACATTTCCAGGAACACTTCCACAGCTTTTTTAGGTGAGAGAGGAAATAAAAAGGACATTAATCCTTCCATGGCTGTGTGAAAGCACAAGTTCTGTGTGAGTGTGCTGGCTGGCTGAGCCAGTCGTATTCAAACACAAGTGTATTTTGTCAAGTACATTGCTTCAAGGCCCTGAGTCAAAACAGGAGTTATTTATGCACACATAAAATTAATCCTCAAATGATTAGCTTGGGAATGCATGTCCTGCAAGTAATCGCTGGTGGTATTTTAATAATGAGAAGCTAAGTCAGGAGAAATTCTGCTCTTAGTTATTCTGCTAGAGAATGTGGCTGCTAGTAATGAAATAATTCAGTGAGTTATACATTTGCTTTATTTATGGATGTACTCTTTACTTATACATATTTTTATTACTTAATATTTAAAATGCACTAGGGGCATGGAAGATGCAGCAGCAGAACCCTGGTGCTGCTTCAATCCTGTGCCAGGATTCTGTGGAGAAACAGCAGCAGGAGGGCTCAGATTCCCCAGGTTATTGTACCTGCTCTGTGGTCACCTCAGGGATGTCTGGGTGGGAATGAGGGTGAAGTTTCAGATCCCACAGGAGCCAGGAAAGGAGCAGAACACAGCCCAAAACAAAGCTGCTTGTCTGGGCTGACAGTGACACATCCCTGCTGCAGCACTGCCAGTCCTGAGCACACAAAGTCATGGTGTAAAACATCAGAATCATGAAATGTACCAAAAAAAAAATATATATAACAGCATACGGAAGATTGCTTTTATTTGGCACAACACGCCTTGGTAAATGTAGGAGCTGCATTTTTAAACCTTTCCCCTTCCTCTTACTGAAGTGAGGAGGGCTAGAATTGTGCTGTTATTTTTGCAAAAGAGACAGCCAGAAATTCCTTTAATGCTTTGGTTTAAAAATACCAGGTTATTACCTGGAGAACTTTTTGCTCACATTTGCGCCTCGATGTCCCCAAGTCTGTTTGTACAAGTAAAGGGTTGGCTCAAGTAAATTTATTTTTTTTTTAGATACAAGGAGGTATAATCTATCTTCAAGAATTGAGAGGAAAACAGATGATTTCTCTTTTTCCTTTTATCATTACCCCAAGAGGTTTACAGTCTGGTCTCTGTGTGAAAATAAATGGGTGAGGCCAATAGTCTGAAAGCACCAGCGAATGATGCAATGATGTGTCTTGAAGCAGTAATATTTCATGGCAAATCATCTTGCTTTAAAACAAGATGCTTCTGTTTTCCTCCAAACTACATCTGTTTTTTTTTTTTTTTTTTTTTTACCCTTCTCTTCCAAAAACCTGGTTCAAATCCAACCCATGGCTTGAGCTCATTCTGGACAGTGATTTTAGCCTTGGTAGTGTGAGTTGGGTGGTTGCAGCTCCCTTGCTTGATGGGAAGTCATTTCTGGCAGAGAAGAGCAAAAACTTGGGGTTTTGGATCCCAAACATCCTCTCAGCTGTAGATTCATCCTCAAGAGCTGGTGTTTGAAGGCAGAGCTGAGCTCTCTGGGGCACAGGACATGAGGCCTGGCTGCTGTGAGAGTTGGATGGCACGGCATGAAGACACTCCAACATTTTCCAGCTAAGAAGATCCTGAGAACAGTGTCATTTGGAATGGGCAGGGAAACCACAAATATCATAGCAGAGTTTCCTTCCCTTCCTTCTTCCTCCTTTTTTTTCAAATCTGAAATACAAAAAGAGTTGTTTCAGCAGCTTCAGAAAACACCTCTAGGTTTGGGGTTTTTTGGTTTTTTTGGTGTTTGTTTTTTTGGGGTTTTTTTTGTTTTTGTTTTTGGTTCTTTTATTTTTGTTTGTTTGTTTGGGTTTTTTTGGTTGGTTTTTTTGGGGTTTTTTTTTGGTTTTTTTGGTTTTTCTGTTGTTATTTTTTTGGTTTTTTTTGTTTTTTTCCTCTTCAATAAATCATTTGATGTCGAGATAATTGCTTTGGGAAATTATCAAACTCTAAAAAATTGGAAGCATAAAAATCAGAAATAACATTTTCTTCTGTATTTTTTTTTAATAAATGAAAAAAACTAAAAAAAACCAATAAATATTTTTAGAAAAAGTTGTTTAAATAGTTTTTACGTAGGGAAATAAGAGGTCAAACTCTTCCAAATTCTGCTGATGGGCTCCTCAGTGACTCGTGCAGGTGGATGGTGATTTATTTTGATGTGTGGACTTAGAAAGGTGGCAGTGGGTGCCTTTACTGAGGTTTGCTTTCCTCCAGCTGCAATTCTCACAGGGGTAAAACCAGGGACAAATCTCCCAGTCTGAACACAGCTGGCTGGAGTGGTTTATTTTCCCTTCCCCACCAGGATCAGGTGTTGGGCACTGCCCGTGGCACAAACCCACCCTGAGCTGCCCAGCAGTGAGATCCTGTGGCTGTTCCCTGGCTCAGGAGTGGGATTGGATTGTTCCAAACCTTTTCCTTTATTATTATTGGTTTTGGATGGACAGAGGGAGGTGGGTCAGGAGTGGGCACTGTGGAGCCATAAATCCGTGGCTGCAGTTGGGGAAGGAGGGACAGGCTGGGGGTGACACAGCCCCTTCACAGAGCTGTTGGCCGTGGAGGGATTTAGCCCTGCAGTAAAGTGCGATTCATGTGCATGTGGATGCAATAATGAGTAAATGTGACTGGCAAGCTCCTCACTCAGAAATATTGGTGCTTTCGTTGTTCTTTTCCTCACCCTCCTGTGAGTTTGCTCCATCGATTGCTCTGTTCCAAGGGTCCTTCACCATCCTGCCCATGCCCAGAAAATTACCATGGCACCTTTCAGTGCCTCCCTGTGGCTGCTTGTTGATCATCATCCACGGGATGATGTGTGGGGAGTGAAGGAAATGAAGGGGAAGGGAATGAAGGAAACCAACCCAGCCCTGCTCTGCACGAGCACTGGGGGCTTTATTGTCTCCTACCTCACCTAACTCTGCTCATTAACCTGAATTTTTGCAGCGTGTTTGGTAGCCTGGGCAGAGGGCATTGATCTCTCTGCTGCCAGGCAGTGGAAAAGGGGGAGAAGCAGAGAGGCAAGGACTGGCCTGCAGTAGTGACTCAGCTGGAACTGCTTGGCAGGGCTGCTTGTGAGCTCAGGAGAGGTGATTGCAAGGCACGTTTCCCAATGAAATTTGCAGGAGGGCTTCCTTTCAGCCTGGGAGACCTGCGGCTGTTGCTGATTGTTGTGGGTTTTGGGTCAGAGCTTTTGCAAATCTGTCTCGTCTCTAAATAGTCCAAAGGGTTTATTTTGCCTCCCTGCTCCAGCCAGAAGGGGTCTGGATATTTGTGTGTGTGGTTTTATCTCCAGCCCCGCAGTGGTTTTCAAAGCTACGAGAATGGTAAACACAAGAGCTTAAAAGGTGTTGGGATTTTTAATGCCCCTCTGGTTAAAAGAGAAAGAAGCAAATGGGAACAAAAACAGAATAGAAGAAAATGCTCTGTGTACAAGGGGAAGAGAAAATGTAAAGAAAATGGATGTTTAAAATTAAGTGCCCCAAAAGAGTACTCTGCAGACAGCAGAGTGCCTACACCACAAGCCTCTCTTCCTTTCTTTTTGTCTTTACAGAGATGTTTCATTTGTAGCTGATGGGCTGATGGTCCATTATCCTTATTTACACTCTGGCAGAAACAAGCCAGGGTCACTCACAATGTTACCCCCATCAAAGGCCCTCTGAACAACCATAGCAGCACAAAAAGGATGAGGGGGTAGAGAAGGCTGGCACTGCCACCACAACACACCCCAAAGTGTCTGGAAGGCCTCTTCAGCGGCTCCTTCCTGTGGCTCAGTGCTGCTGCCTCCAACAGCCCCTGCAGCCCTTGAGATTTATGGATTTGAACAAGCCTGAGGTCCTCATGCCCTCGAGTGGGGGTGGGAGAAAGGCCATCCTCCTCTGCCTCACAGATCCTCACTTTGTTACCCCCACCCCATGGCTCTGTTTGGTTTTTTCTGACCCACCAAGGCAGTGATTTGGCCAGGATCTCATCCCATCCTTCCCTTCCTTTGGCTTTATCTGATGAGCCAAGGCTGGGGAGAGGGCATCCAGCAATGGTGTCATTTCTCTCTGGTTTAGTGTCTCCTACAAGCACTGCAGAATTCCTTTTCTATCAAAAGACTTCTTACCACAGCAAAATCCCTCTGAGACCACTTTGGATGGGGTTAAGTCTCCTCTGCACTGCCAAGAGCACTGCCAAGTGACCAGATGGCACTGGAGAATCAGGCCACCAAATATTAGTCCAAAAGCCCATCTCCTCCTCCCCTTCAGTTCCTTATTTGGCTGCTGGCACAGGGAAGATCCGTGTGCCCAGAGTTGGAGGTTTGTCAGCATCCTCCCTGCTCAGCCATCCACCCCATCCACCCCAACCAAGCTGCTCACACTGCAGATGTGATGTGTCTCCAGCCACAGAACCCCCATTACTGAGGGATTTGTATTCAAGCAGGGTTATACATTTGTGGAGGGGTTTTTTTTCCCCCTTTTCTTCAGCACACCTTGTATTTAATTTGGCAGAAAGCTCCGTTGAAGCTGCTTTACCTTTCCTCCATTATTATTCAATTGTATTTCCCCTGATGAAAAGCCTGGCAGTCTGCTGCTCAGTGACAGATGTGCTAGCTTTGGTTGAATCACCACCACTAGGCTTATTATGGGTTTTACTAATGTTTGCTGTTTTACACTGTAACAGGTAGGGTGATTCACTCACTCAAGGCAAACACACAGACACACATATGCACACACAATTTAGAGACGCCCACGCACACACAGAGAGGTGAATCAGCCTAAAATGATCCTTCCTTTCTGCATCTCTTTGACAAAATGCTCCCGAATCCCCTGCCTGTGTGCTGGTTCCTCACTGAGCAGCCACCCACCAGGAGTTATCACTGCCCACAGGGGCTGGGCTGCAGGGGCTCTGAATTTTAGTTACCAGCACAAAAAAAATTATCCTGACTAATCACAGGCAGCTGTGACTGGTGGTTAGGTCACCTGTGTGGAAGATTAATGGAATGCTTCCTCAGTTAATACAGGCTGCAGGAATTCATATTATTCAACTCAGAAGTCCTGAGGCTGGTTTTAGCAAAGGGCTTATCCAGCAGTCCCAGTGCCTGGCGTGGGCAGCAGGGATTTGTGGCTGCTGAGGTTAATTGTGTGGGGTTAGAGAGGTGTGATTCTGAGCCTGTTTGAACAGAGCAGATCCCTGTCCCTTGCAGTGTAAACCCCAAAGTCTCTGCAAATGTCAGTGTGTCAGCAGCCCAGAAATGCCCCCTGAGCCCCAGGCTGAGCCCAGCGTGGGCAGCAGGGCAGGGGGGATTGTGCCCCTGTGCCCTGGGCTCAGGTGAGACCCCACCTGCAGAGCTGCCCCAGGCCTGGCCCAGCACAGGGAGGAGCTGGAGCTGCTGCAGAGATCCAGAGGAGGCTCCAGGGGGATCAGAGGATGGAGCAGCTCTGGGATTGCTCACCTGGAGAGGAGAAGGCTTAGGGGTGACAAAATTGCAGCCTTCCAGTAACCAAAGGGAACCAACAGCAGAGATGGAGAGAGACAGAGACTGGTTACAAGGGCCTGGAGTGCCAGGACACAGGGAATGGCTTCCCACTGCCAGAGGGCAGGGATGGATGGGATACTGGGAGGAAATCCTTCCCTGGCAGGGTGGGCAGGCCCTGGCACAGGGTGCCCAGAGCAGCTGTGGCTGCCCCTGAATCCCTGGCAGTGCCCAAGGCCAGGCTGGGCAGGGCTGGGAGCAGCCTGGGACAGTGGGAGGTGTCCCTGCTCATGGCAGGGGGTGGAATGAGATGGATTTTAAGGTTCTTCCAACCCAAACCATTCTGTGATATGCCAAGGCCTCTGGGAAAAGTGATGCTGCCTGAATACAGAGCCCCAGCATCACTCCAAGCTTTCCAATCTAGCCATGTGATGAGTGTGCAGGTTACAACTCAGCTCAGTGCTCCAGAGAACTGCCTTTTCTATAGTGATTCCCTCTGCCTTTTCTATAGTGATTTTCTCAACTTACCATGCCAGGGAGACTGAAGTGTTTGCAGATTTAATTCTACACATCCATACACTGAAATCCTCAGAGTTGTCCTGAATTATGTAAATCTCCAGAGGCTGCAAAACTGGGCCAGGAGTCTCCCAGGAATAGTTTTTTCTTCAGGGCCTGCACCCTCCAAACTGCTTTGTCTCTCAGCTTTCAGGGTGGAATTAGCCATGCACTGTGCAGCAAGAGAAAAAAATGTTTAAACTAGGAAAACTTTGGATTCATATTTAGTGAGATATTAAGGTACAATATGAGGCAGTTTATATACAAACTGCCTGGTCTCTTTAATTAAAACTCACAGGGACTAGTTGTAAAATAATGAATGTCCCACTCTGCAGTACTGAAACTTTCTCTAATGAATTCTTTGCCTTGTGTGCCTCTGTTCCCACCTGACATCCTGTATTCATTCACAAGGTGCTCCTCTTAATGAAAACAAGGTCACTCTTTCAGCATTTGATGGCCAAGAAAGGAAAAAGTGATGGAGGTGCAGCCTTACAGAGTGTGTTATGTTTTTTCCCTCCTTCCATAATTGCAAAAAGCCTCCATTGATGTCAACAGGGCTTAGGCTTGAATAGGAAGAGGAGAATAGTTGCCAGATTGGACACCAGGACAAATTGGAGTTTAGTCCAGATATTCAGCTCCTTCCATCGATTTTCCACTTTTGTCTGTCAGTGCCTTATGGGACAATAATCCCAGTTTGTATGAAGGAAGCATTTGTTCTTCCCTGCTTACAGGCTGGTGTCTAATGCTTATTAGGTGGTAATACTGATGTCACATTCACAGACTAAATTTGAGTCCTGCACCTTGCAGGGCTGCTGTCTGTACAGAAACTTGATAGCAGAAGGTGTGGGCCCTGGCAAGTAGAACAGCCAAAGCAAAAGGAGAGGAAGGAAAGTTTTACAAACTCCTCTCACAGGCAGGGAGCTGGGGAAGGAAGGCAAAGTACTTTTTCATGCTTTTCATGTGGCAGTCACAGAGCCTAAATCCCTGTCCCCCTGTGCCTGAGGGTACAGGCAGCACTGACTGGAGAAAGAGGGGTATAATTAACCCAGCAGTTCCCTGTCACCTCCTTCCTCAGGGTCATTTCTTCCACCACTTCTTGGTGCAGAGCCGTGCTTTGAAGCAGCACTGTGCAAACTCTTCGCCCTGTGGGGTTTCCTGATCTCCTGCCTGTCTCTGGCCCCTGTGAAGCTCCTGAGCATCCCCCAGGCTGCTGCTCTGCTGGGTGTGTGCTCCCTTTCCCAGCTCCCCAGAGTGTAAATGTCATTCTCACCTTCCCCCCACAAGGCACAGCCCCCAGAGTGGTTCTCCTCTCAAACAGGAAAGGATGGAACCTGAAAGGAGGAGAGGGATTATCTACAAGGGCCTGGAGTGCCAGGACAAGGGGGAGCTGTCACAGACATATTTTATGAAAAATCCTCTTGCCGGAATCTTTTCTCCTGAGAAGCTGGGAAGCTTCAGCTTCTCCATGTTTTGCTGCTTTGGAATATGATTTGGAGAATTGTTCACCCAGAGTGTGAAATTGTTTTTACTTGATGACCAATGACAGCCAGCTGTGTCGAGGCTGTGAGCAGCCACAAGATTTTATTATCATTCCTTTCTTTGCTAGCCTCTGGATGAAATCCTTTCTTCTATTCTTTTAGCATAGTTTTAGTATATATTATTAGTATTTCGTATATATTTTATATATATATATAAATTTATATTTATTTATATTTTTATTATTTATATATTTATTATTAGTATTATATATATTATTATTTAGTATATTATATTAGTATATAATTTTCTTTTAATACAATATATATCATAAAATAATAAATCAGCCTTCTGAAACATGGAGTCAAGATTCTCATCTCTTCCCTCATCCTGGGACCCCTGTGAACACCACCACAGGGAATGGCTTCAAACTGAAAGAGAGTGGGTTTGGAGTGGATATTAGGAAAAATATCTTTATAAATATATATTTAGAGTGGATATTAGGAAAAATATCTTCCCTGTGAGGGTGGGGAGGCTCTCCCAGAGAAGCTGTGGATGCCTGGAAGTGTCCAAAGCCAGGGCCTGGGATGGTGGGAGGTGTCCCTGGCCATGGCAAGGGGTGGGATGAGATGGGTTTTAGGGTTTTTCCAACCCAACCAGTGCATGGTGGCATGGTGAGAGCCCCATGGTTCTTTGTTCCAGATCCCATCTAGCAAAGTCAGTGTGAGGCTGTGGCAGAGAGCTCCCACTCTGCAGCCCCACCTCGTGCCTGCCCCACTGAGCACTAATGAGCTCAAGAAGAAGGAGTTTCCTGTTTGTGACAGTCAAGGCAAGTTTTTTTCCTACTTCCTTGGAAACCTGTGCTTGGAACAGATTATTTTTTTAGCATAAATCCACAGATCTCCCTGATCTGTTTCTAAGTAAAGTAAACATCCCAGCACATGTGGTAGCTGCAGGAAGAGCTGGCCTGCACTGTTTTCCCCAGAAACACCCTGGAAAATAACTGAGCATCACATGATATTGGAGATTGGAGGGGGAAGAGGGAAATCACAGTCTGCTCACTGATAGCTGGCAAAAAAACTGGGAGAAATTAATAAAAAAATATCATTACAAATTATTTCTTGACCTCTATGGGATGAATACAAACACTGGCACCTCTGGGAAGCCCCAACACGTAACCCCTGCCCACTGTAACAAATCTGGGAGCTAATCTGTCCAGGAGGTGAGTGTCACTGCCAGGGGGACACATCAGACTGCAGCTCTTAGTGACATCCGCCTTCTGGGGACACTAAGCCAATTTACCTAATTCCAAAGAAATTTCAGTAATAAAAGTAAAGGTGGCGAGCGGAGCAGAGGCTGGGGAAGGATTAAAGGCATTTGCATTAATAAATAGAGATGTTATCATGGAGAATTAATGTTCTTTGATCTGGATCTTGGCAGCATTAGGAGATGCCAGGTACAGTGCCTCATTATCTCTCAGAGGTTATGGGGTCAGCCTGGGACAAGGGGAAGTGATTTATGCAGTGTCTCTGTCAGAGGGATGAGAATATGTATGAAATAATCAGACTTGCAGAGACCATTAGTGAAAATCTCCCTGGATCCCAAGGTCTCACATTGCACTGGATTCCCTCTGTGCATCGCTCAAGCACTTTCCTCCTCAGCCGTGTCCCCTCTCTCTCTCTCTCTTACCATTTTTATATCTCAAATTAGGAATGTTCCTTCCCCTTCCAGACTCTGATGGGCAAATGGCATTTTAAATGGGCGGTTAATCCGGAAGAAAAAAGCAGGATTCCTTAATTTGAAATTTCTCCCGCTCCTGGTTTGGGAGGTGACATTTGAATGAAAAGGACAAGTGAAGAGGTGAGTGTTGAATGGTCCAGATACTAATTAAACCATCAAGGACAAATGAATGGATGTGTGGACCTCTCCTTGTGTGGGAATTGTGAATCCTGCAGTTGGACATGGAGGGAGAGTCCAACCTGCCACACTTTGGTTTTCACTAACAGAGCAATCTAAACTCCTCACTGAAAACAGCCTTTGGGCAGGATGAGCAGAATCTACTGATTTCAATTCCTATCTTGCAGAAAAAAAATAACAAAATATGACTTTTAAAAGCTTGCTTCTCAAAGAAAATGAAACTTACTTGAAAGCATGGTTTGGCCATGTTCTTCTCCCGATTATTGTTTGAAAGAGCCCCATTTAAAACAAAAAAGGACAGGAAGATGGAATCCTAAAAGCTATTGATTTCTTTATTCATTTTCTACAAAGAAACAAGTGCGAAGAAGAGAGATGTCTCCAAATAAATAAATTTACTGAAGGAGAAGCTGAGACTGAGCTCAGACCCAGAGAAGCCATAGGAAGGAGAGGGAAAATCCTCTTTACAAGGGAGTTCTGGTGTGCCACAGGTTTCCCTGGAGTGCTCAGAGCTAAGGGTGCCCATTAGAGAAACACTTCAATAATCTGGATTTCTGGGCTCCAGAGACCCCAGCGAGCCCAGGCCACCCCAACCCTCCCTCCTCTGCCCTACAGCAAGAACCACGATGGATTTCAAGCACCACCAGCAGGAATTAAGCATTTAATTCCCATTTATATTCTAAGGGAACTGGGCTCTGGACTGCTCAGCTGCTTTGGAGCCTTCTCATCTTCCCTACCCTCTCCTCTACAAGATGAGACTTGTCAATAACTTTCCCTATGCAGGATCAGGGTAACAGGTAAAGTCAAAATTAAATTGGTGTGTGAGAGAAATGGACCAAAGAATCTGGATCAGATCAGATGAAATCCTCTCTTTGCACCTTATCACATTTTGTTCTATTTTTTCTTTCCACTTCTTCCCTACATTTCAGGAGAAATGCAATGCTCTTGACCAAAACCACCTGAACTTTTCATTTTTAAAAATACCCTTCTCTGTACTTCCATCCCATTCAGTGGCATTTGCCTGTCAAAATGTGTAATTGAAAAGTTGCTGTCCAGCCTCATAAAAGTTACCATTTCTGTTAGCATCTATATTTGGGGCTGTCTTGAGCCTTATTTATGGACTCCTTGATTTTCCAAATGGAATGCTGTCAAATTGAGTGGTATTTTTAAAGTCAGTGAAGAAAAAAAATCATAAAGGAAAATAAGAATGGAGGCTATTATAAAGTTTAAAAGGCAGAAGCCAAGCACAGGACTGCATAGGAGGCAGGGAAAAATACAGCAGAAGATTTTGTTATAATATAATGAATGCCCAACTCAATTTGGCCAAGTCATTTTTTGTGTGGGTGGATGTGTGGAGGTTGGGAGTGCCTTGGTTTGTGCACCAGTCTGGTTCAGAGATAGAAACCCAGTGCCAGAGTGAGGGAAATGACACTCTTTGTACCTGTTTTCAGCATAGCTTTGTGCAGGAATGCACAAAGATCAATAAAAACGTGTGTAACGAGCAGCCTCTCTCACAGGAGGAGAACAACTGTGTTACCCAAAAAAAAGATAAATTGGGTGACTTCTAATCCTCCTGAGGCTGAAGGGGAGGGAGTTTCCCCAGCTGGTTCATCTCCAGTGTGTGCTGGGTGATGGAGCACAGCTCCCACGTGGGGAGACACCACCTTGGCCATGGCTGCTTCTCTGCAGAGCCCAGAGGAGGCAAACAGGCCTGCAAAGAGCTGCAGGTCTGCTTCCAGACATCCTGTCAACACCTGGCATCTTCAGGAGCTGAGAACTTCTTTTAACACCCTGGATTTTCTGTCTGCCATGTTTACGCATGATGAGCTTGTGCCAAGGACCCAATTATGATTTTCTTCTCTCTCTCCCCCCTCTTTCTTCTCCACTTCTTCCTCCACCCATTATCAGGGACACCTGGAAACAATAAAGAGCTGTTTGTTTGGTTCCTCCTGCTCCCCCTTATTTTCTGTGTATTTGATGTTGTGAAAGCAGGGCTGTTAGAGATCCATTAGGCAGTGTTTGTAGCAGGAGGGAAGAGTTCTCTCTGGTTTGAGGAAGATAAGGCGCATAAATCAAACTCCCCCTACATCTAAGCATTTCTGTAAATAGCTGAGAAGGACTACAAACATGGAGCAGCTTTTCCTGTGTGCTGCATGTCCCATCTTGTCACCACTGGAAGCCAGGAGAGCTGAAGAATTGGGAGCAGAAGCCTCAGACAAGACTGATGAACCATTTTCCAGGCTGGAAACAGGTATTTACAATGAGATAATTAATTTGTTTGCCAAGGTTTTGTCTATTCAAGGAGCATCCAGCATGTTCACCCAGCCAGTGAGGTCATTCTGCAGCAATGATCCATTTGGGAATTGCCTCCTCTGGGGTTAGGAAAGGCCTGTGAGTGCCAACCATGTCAGTCATGGGGCTGCAAAAACCACACAGAGACCTGTCTTTGTTCAGTGAGATTCTGCAGTGCAGGGCCAGAGTCTCCTGCTCTAAGCAATCCTCTACTTTGTGTTGTTCTCTGTTCTGCAGCAAGTAGGAAACCAGTCAGATCCTAGGCACCCATGTGGGATGTCCATGCCATTTTCCCAATTCCACATATTCAAGATTTTTCTCCCAAGAGATACTCCAGAATGTTTGTTAATAATGCAGTTCACAGCTCACAGGGGAAGGAACACACAGAGTCTTTTTTTTTTAGAGCTCTTTCATCCTGGATCCCTTGGCTTAAATGATACTCTTTCCTTTCAGCAAGTTTAATATGGATTGGAAAAACTCCCAGACACAAAACGTGTAAATTAAAACTCCCCTGGAATTATAAGGAAGGAGAATATTTATTCTCACTCTCGTCCCAACATCTCAAAATCCCAGGTCAAGAAGATGATCCCCTGCTTCTGGAGGAATGAAGAAATGTGGGCAATAGCCCTTGACAGACATAAAAAATTATTTCAGCTCAGAGCTCAGAGCTGAGGGCCCAGGTGGATAAACGAGTCCCTTACCAAAGGATAGAATCCCTGGGTTTAATCTGTCCTGGAAGGGTTTTGTGAGCAGTTAACAGGTCAAAGGCTTTCACTGAGAATCCAGAAATCTTTCTTTTGGGCCTTCTGGTGACATTGTTTAAGGAACACATTACTGTTGGGTGGACAATCAGGTTTAACCCTGATTAATTAGGGACAACACACCTGATCATTATGGAGAAAAGCTGGAGGGGAAGGGGCCTGAGCAGAATGAAGCCACACTAACAGGAGTCCTGTGGGTTTTCTGCAGCTCCCACTCCATGGCACTGAGGATGATGATTTTGGACATCCCTTTACAAATGATTTTGTGTTTTTCTCCAAATACAGGCCCCAGTGGATTTTTGTGGCCCTCAGCTGATCCCCCTGAGTGAAAAGCAGAGGCCACAACATCAGAGACTCCACATTGCTAACTTCTCTCTTTTATTAATAGGTGGGAAAAGATTCTGGAAGGGAGGAGGGAATTTGAATGATTCTAAAGAAATATTTCAGCAAAAGAAGAAAGAGCTTGAAAGGCCGAACCGGCCCATTAATCCCTTGCCAAAGACAGTTTAATACTCATTAGGAGGCAGACACAGGGTGTGTTTCCCTCCATGGACACAGATTTGGCTCTGGAGTTAGAGACACTAACTTAGCATTTCAGGGACTGGCACAGAACTGAGGAGTCCATTCCCCTTTGGAGTGTAATTTCTTAATATATTAAAAACAAAAGACACATAATGTTAAAGATGACTTTAAAAATGTTACTAATAACTCCCTGGGGCCAAGAGATCTTGAAACACTGGGTTTTTTCTGACTTTGAGCCAGAACTAGCAGGGTTTTTCACTTTAATATCTCTGGTGTTCGTGGCTGCAATGTGCTGCCTCTATTTTAACAAGAGATTTTGACAATTTTGCCCTCTGAGTCTTACAGAAATCTACTGTCCCCGGGGAGTGTGGCCTTGCAGGCAGTTTATACTTAATTTGTTTTTCTCTTTAAACAGAAACACTTTCTCAGAGACATTTGCTAGGCAACCACAGCATAACTGTTCTTTTCTCCAGAACATTTCATCTAGGCCTGCTAGAAAAGCTTTAAAATCCTGTGAAGAGCCACATTATGCTGCTGTTCTGTAATTTACATGGTGTAGGTATGTGAAAAATCAAAATTAAATGTTACATAACAATTTGCAAAGGGAACCAAGGGAAGTTCCAAACGTCGTGTTCCTGGGATGTTTTCCCTAGTTTTGAGATCATTGAATTGGTCTTGTGCTTTTATTTTTGAGAGTTACATGAATTGTGGTTTTTTTTAAGGTTTCTACCAAAATTGGGTATGCAATCTGTGGGTTTCTTTTCCACTGCCCTCCAACTTCTGATATCAGCTCCAAATTCTCACCCTATTTGCTTCCAAATCCATATCAGATGGAGACGATCCACTTTCATTTCACAAGAATTTTGCCTGCTGTTTTAGCATCCATCTCACTAAACATCACCTCCATTTGTCCAGCACTGCTGAGCTCAAGCCTGGGTGAAACAGCACAATTTTAAACCAGATCTGTCATTTTGATGCAACTTGTTCCATTTAATGATCACAAATTATATTCTTTAAAATTAAAGATTAGTCATATCCACAAAAAAAAATATTTCCCAACAGATTGTGGGTTGGAGGGAAAAAATGTGATTAAAAAAACATAGGGGATTTGGACTTCTTGGTTAATTTATATGTTAAGGAAAGATGATTTTTAGACAACTCCATGGACTTTTTCCTTTTAACACCTGGTTCTGGACATCCTGTATCCTGAAAACAGGGATGTGTGCCCTTAGTGGGTGCTAAAAATGTGGAAATTATAAAAGTTACACGAGACTCCAGGATCAAAGACTTGCTGTCTGATCCAGCTGTGGGGCTGGTCCAGCTGTGAAGGTTCCTATGGGAATCCTTGTTCAGCAAGACCAGGAATGGTGTTTTTTCTCTAACTTCTGCCTCCAATAGGGACTGAGCAGAGCAAATTCAGCTCATCATCCCCCCTGCTTCACGTCTGCATTTTCCAGAGTGCCCTTGCTAAAGGTCAGGGTTACACCATCCAACAAGGTCCTGTGAATCCCAGCAGCTGCTCTTCCAATGTGAAGGTTATTAATGGGCATAATCCATCAGGCAGGAGACTTGAGGAAATGAGACTGCAGAAATGCACCTTTATGACTTGTGGTAGCTCAGTTGGCTGTTGACAGGGCTGAGGAGACTTAATAAGAGGGGTAGGAAGGAAAAAAAAAAGCCCTTTATGAGGAATTAATTTCCTGTCTCCATTATGAAGCGCTGGGATGTTCATTTAGCATGCAGGAGGTGGGTGTTAAGATTAGAGCTGGGAGGGAAATGGATATCCAAACGTGCTAAATCTTCCTCAGTGCCACAGCAAGAAGCTCTGAGAACATGCTGATGATCCTTCTTCATTTGAGCCAAGCCTAACAATATCTTCCTGGAAGCAGGAGGCCACTGCTTCCCATTAAATCTGTTCTTCCTATGTTTCAAGCCCTCAAAAGAGATGTAAAATATGTCAAGACCCAGAAGAAGAGACATGCAAATGTTACTGATGAGAAAACTTTCAAGAAGTCTTTACAAATCCATCCTTGGAACTTTGGGATTCGCTCTGTGACATTAAACCTCTCTTTATAACTTCTCTATTATATTGATGCATTTAGTCTAAAGTAAGAAAATGGAGGGGCTGAATGTGTGCTAGAGGACTTCACATCTGCAATCCTCGGAGACTTAAATAGAGCTCTGCTGATCTGGTCAGCAGACCCAAACTCACCTGATCTAGCAACCTGGGTTCCTTCGAGAAATCTTACTCCAAATCTGATTTCAAATATAAAAAGTGCCCTTGTTTTCCTTGGGCAAAAAGAAAACAAGTTTGGGTCATCTCATGGAAAGCCACAGGATGTTTAGCACTTTCATTTCTTTCTGAGGGCTGGAAGAAAGACTTATCCAGGTGTCATGTGAAACCAGAAAAAGACAGCAGAGTTGCCCATGAAAGGCTGATCTTTATGAAGGTTTCCAGCACCCAGCTTTTCCCAGCACTTCAGTCACACTCTCTTTTCTGAATACAGCAGTACCCAGGGCTCACCTCTGTGTGAAGACAAATGTCACCTTCAGTGGGTGTGGAGAGAGCATTTCCAGGGACTTTGAGAGCACTCTCAGTTCTCAGTGAGGTCACCAGGATGAGGTGAAAGATGAGAATTTGACTCCATGTTCTCAGAAGGCTGATTTATTATTTTATGATATTATATTAAAAGAAATTATATACTAAAACTATACTAAAGAAAGAGAAAGGATACATCAGAAGGCTAGAAAGGAAGGATAATGAAAGCTCATGACTGACTCAGAGTCCAACACAGCTGGACCATGATTGGTCATTAATTAAAAACAATTCACATCTTTGGATAAACAATCTCCAGACCACACTCCAGAGCGCCAAAACATGGAGAAGCTGAGGCTTCTCATCTTGCCAGTAGAAGAAATTCTGGTGAAGGGATTTTTCAGAAAATATCATGGTGACACTCAGTGGGTTGGATATTTGCTCTTTGTGAAACACTCCCCCCCTCCATAGTCTGTCATCGTTTCTGCTTTGACTTTTTCATTAAGAATTGGGTATCCAACAACTCTAGTATCATCACACTCCTCCTTGGTCTGTCTTGTCTGTTGATGGTATTCACCCAGTGGGAGGTTTCTGATATTTAGGGTGAAAGCTCTTTAGAGAAGGCCATGTTTATTCCACAGTGCCCTTCTCCAGTACCTGGCAGAGTCCCAGCTCTGAGCCACCACCCTGCTGGAGATGATAACCAAGGACACCTCCCTTTGCAGCTGCTGTAACATCTTGTCACCATCAAAGCCCTGTCCTTCACATTTCATGCAGTACACCTGCTCTGCCTTGTTCCTCTCTTGCACTGACAGACATTGTTTGGTGTGATAATGGAACTTAAGGTCGTATTTTGCCTTCAGCCATCAGCGTGTGCAAACGCTGTATGACTAATGAGGCAGTCCCTGATGACTCCCTGTGCTGTTTGCCTACAAGATGCTTTGTTGTGTTTGCAGTCCCTCCTGACTGCTGCTGAAGAGCTGTCTTTTCCCTGGGCTTCTGATTTGAGCTGGAAATCCAATGGCAGTGCAGGTTTGTGCCCATAAGGGATTTCCTTCCCCTCTACTTCCAGAAATGTGCTGAAAGGAAAATCTGCTTTTTGGTTTGTCTGTCTTGCTTTCAATTTGTTTTCAGCCCCTTTTCCTCAGGGGACTCTTCTGCTGGCTTGGGGAGGTTTTGTTCTCTCAAGGATGTCAGATGGTGGCTTGGCCACTGCACATGCTGGGGATGAGTGGGACAAATGTGGAGAAACTGGGGCAGCAGCAGGGTTGGTGCATGGCTACAGTGCTGGGAGATGAAATAAGGTTCTCCTTCCTCCCTCCCTGTTTCATGAGCAGAAATGACTCAGCTCGACACCACAGAAAGCTCTTGGACAGGAGAGGTTTAAAAATGATGGATTCTAGGATGCAACTCACCAGTGACTCAGCTTGTCAGCATTCATCACTGGAACTCTGACCCCTCCTCTTCTCCTCTGGGGTTTTCTAGCCCTGGATCATTGATAGGGATTAAAGGGGCAAATGGACAATATTTTCAGACACTGAACACTTTTGGAGAGTGCATTCCCAGGGTGTACTTGAGCACAGACACTTTTAGAAAGGACCTGCTTTTCATGGAGCACTGAGTGTCTTCTTGTCTGAAAAGTCAGGTCTCATTAAGGATGCCCATACTGGACATCCCTGAAATATGAAAGCTAAGGGGAAAAAAAGGTGGTGAGGTCCTGGCTCAGAGTGCCCAGAGGAATTCTGGCTGCCCCATCCCTGGAAGTGTCCAAGGCCAGGTTGGACAGGGCAGCCTGGGATAGTGGAAGGTGTCCCTGACCATGGCAGAGGGTGGCATGAGATGAGCTTTAAGATCCCTTCCAACACAAGTCAGTTTATTATTCTATGACTCTATGAAAACTAATTCCTGACTCCATTTGGGAAAAACACTCTAAGGAGCTGCAAGGGACTTTTCAGGATTCTTAGAGAAGTCTCTGCTGGGTCAGACTGATGTGTCTGGTACACATTGACCCAAATAGGCAAGCAAAATTTCCCTTTCTCCTTTCAAATGTAGTTTGCAAAACTTTCTCATTCCACCCTACATTTCCACAATTTGTTCCCTCCCTGGCATCTAAATCCACACTCCTGCTTTGCTCTGAACTAGAGAGAAAAGCACAGATACAATTTTGTTTTGATCGGATGCCTGACCCTCTCTCCTCATCTCTTTTTTTTTTTTTTATCCATTGAAGGGGATCCATCAAGATAATTTCCTGTTATTAGGCCTGAAGTGTTTTGAATTTGGAATGGCTTCTCACTTAGAAAGAATTGATGCCTATGGGTTGTAATGTGCTCGCAGTTGTGTGCAGTGCCTGACAGCCCAAACTCCATTGCAGGAAGCTAATCCCAGTGGCTGAACTCCATTAAAGCCTAGATGGTATCTGTTAATACAGCCTGCAGTTTGGGTCATTGTGCTGATGTAAGGAGCACAGCTGCCTGGAGACAGATTATGATGTGAAAGGACATCTTTATTCTATTTTAAACTGAAAAAAAAATGGATGGGAGACACACTAGTCATGATTGATTAAAGATACGAAAAGGACTTTATGAGTTTTTTTGAGTGCTCTGTGTTTCTCATTCTGTTTGTCATTCCTCTGGGTTTGGTAAATAATAAATACATAAACCCAAACCTTGAGGATAATAGCAAAGAGAGAGACTCCTCGTGTTCAGTGGGTTTTGTCATAATGGGCTGAGGACTGTGAGTCTCAGGAATCAATTCCCAGCTCTGGCACTGATCTGTTACGTAGTCCTGGGACACCTTTTCTCCTTATATCTTCTCCAACTCTTATTTCGACCAATCTGTTTAAAATTATAAATACAACATGGCAGTGCCTTTGCTCTCCTGGGTGTGTGTGCAGGCCCGATCACACTGGCAATCCAGGTCCTGCTGGCTTCTCTGGGTGTCATCCAAGCAGTGTCCCATTCCCCATCTACTGAGTTTCAGAGCCATGTGTCATTTTACCAAATAAATATTGATCCCTCATTTCCCAGCACTGATTATTCCAGGGACACTCTCTGATACCTTCAACCTCCTTATCTTCCTTCTCATCGCGTTATCAGTAATATCCAGGGTTGGAGAATGGAAGAGCACTTTTGTTCTTCGTCTCTTTGGATGTGGAGTGGTTCCTATGTGTTGTGCTCACCTGGCTCCCTTATCTAGGAGAGACAAACTGGCCTGGTTCTGCCTCTGGATCCATCTCACCACTCCTGCCACGGCTGCTCATGTCTGAGGTTGTACTCTGACAGCTCCATGTACTCCTTGGCAAGCTTGGAAAGGGAAGAGTCTTATAAAAATATAAAAATCACATTAAGCATAGCATGTGTTTCATGCTCCTTTAGCATCTTATCCTGCTCCAGAGCATTGTAATTCCCCTGGCTGCTTTTGAATTTCATGTCACACTTTGAAATGTGGTTTGGTACATTCTCTACATGCTCTGTCAGTAGAGTTCTGCCAATAACCTCAGCACATGAGCACTGGGAAAGCAGCTCCTGGCTCTGCTTCCCTGCGTGCTGGAGTGTGGGGATGTCACAAATGGGGATATTTGTCACATGGGAAGAAACTCTTCCTCCTGCTGGAGCCACACAGGAGCCTCTTTCAGCAAGGCAGAGTTTTATTAATTGGGTCAGTCATCTGAAATTGTGTCCTGAGCAAGAAGCATCCACAGGACAAGGCTACAAAGGGATGCCTGAGCATGTTAGTTTGAATTAACTTCTAAAGCAAACAAGTCAAAACTTCTTGTAATGGTCTTAAACATTTTTGCATGAATTATATAGACATGTCTTAAACTTGAATAAGGTTTGACAAATCCACTTTGAACCTTCATTCAAAGAAAAGTTCAGGAGTGTCTTCCATGGAGACACAAAAGCCCTGGCTGTCCTCGCACTAAGCCTAATCAACAACAGCATTTTGCTGGGAAACAAGAGAATGAAGGACTGTGGAAAGGAACCTTTGAAAACACTGAATTATTGGTGGGGTTGGAGCTGTCCACTGAGAGACAATGTCAAGACACAGAGACAACAAGAATCTTTGGGAAAAGATGAGAAGGAAGGGGCAAAAATCTGCTTATTATTAGTGAAAATTGAGGGTGACACAGATCTTGTATGAGAGTAATAATGTCTATTGCCTTCAGCTCCTCTTGAATCAAGGGTGGTATTTCTGCTTGCTGTCTCACAGCAGCCTCATTTATCCTGTTTTTCCTTGCTCCTCTTGAAATTTATTCATCGTTTATAGATGTGCCCAGTGTACCAACATGTTGCCTTTAAATTGATCATATGGGTTTAAAGGAGCTAAAGTCTACTTTTCCCTGGTACTTGAGTATATGTTTGATTTGAGGGCAATGCAAAGGTGAGATTTCAGACCAGACTTTCTGATGTGCATTGATTCTTTAAGCCAAAAAGCAGCAATCAGAAATTTCAGTTTTGCCGAGAAAGGCAGCAGACACTCTTCCAAAGAGGGAGCGAATGGATTTTTAAACAGTGAGGTTTTAGTTTAGCCACAGCCATTCTTCAGGGCAACATCACAGCTGCAGATGCAGTTTAGATACTTTGAGGTGTTTGCTAAGATTAATTAGCTGCCTAAATGGGAACTGAGTTCTGATGAAAATCTGGCCCTTGTGGGCACTGAGCCTCGGGCTTGGTGTGCTTTTGAAAAATCTCACCCCAGAGGACTCAGTGGATGCACTTTCCTGACCTGAGCTCATGCATAGAGAAGAACCTCAGAGTTATTTCAGTGCTTCCAGGAGTTCAGCTTCATTCTTTAAAGTGAACAACCAAACACTTCCCAAGTTTGCTGGGAAGTGGTGAAAATCCCCAGAGGGTTCCCTTTTTGGAGAGGGTTCATCCGAGGTAACACCTCTGGGTAGGCAGCAGACTGTGTGGGTGGAGATGTGGATTTTAATAACTACAGAGCAGGATCTGAGCTACACCTAACACTTCCCTTTTAGTGCCACCGGCCCTCCCCTGCCCACCTCATCCCTTCACAGCCACCCAGCCCTCTCCTCTCCTCAGGCAGTGGTGGGATCCAGGTCCCCTCCCTGCTCATCTCCCACCTTGCTCCTGTTCCCTTCCCCTTGCTGGAGCTGCTTTTCTGCTGCTGCTGACTGAGTGTGTTTTGCAAACTTGCAATTTCACGCTGCATTTGTTGCCACGGCAACATAAGGGGGAGTTCAAAGTAGGGAAAAAGAGTCAAAAAAACTCCCCAAAAAACTCTTGGATCAGCCCCTTATTTTGTGCCTTTCTCATACAAATTTGGCCATGCAGCTACATGAGCAGTGGGGTCTGCCAGGAATTTTTTTACCCCCAGGGACTTCAGAGAGTGGAAATACAAATCTCTTGTCCTGCCCTCTTCCTCCCTTAGAGCTGCCTTCTCCCATCTCTCTTTTCCTGGGTAGCCAAGAGCTTGGAGCCTCCAGCAGCATCCCTGGACGTTGCTGCTCTCAGTGGCAGCTCTTCCAGTGAGCCCTGCTGTCTTTGCAGGGAATGGTCAGGAATTTGGGAAACAGGCACAAGGCTCCAAGAGCTCAATGGCAACGCTCAGTGGCAGCACGGTTTCACCTTTATGTTCCATCCCAGCAG
The DNA here is from genome assembly GCF_901933205.1 of Camarhynchus parvulus. Lineage (NCBI taxonomy): Eukaryota > Metazoa > Chordata > Aves > Passeriformes > Thraupidae > Camarhynchus > Camarhynchus parvulus. The sequence continues at coordinate 7,140,616 of NC_044587.1, read as the reverse complement.
CAGATCTGTCAGCACAGATGATGGAGTGCTGGTTTCAGCTGGCTCCCATCCCTCCACCCCCTCCTCTTCCCTGGGACTACAGCCCTTAAATGAAAACTTTATGGCTAAGAGCTGCTGACACTTCTTCATGGAGAAGATACATGGGGTGGCTGGTGGCTAATGAGTGTCAGTACTCCAAAGGATAATCTCTGCTTCTCTCTGATACAATTTAACATCGTATTTCCCTAATTTGAGGCTGATTTAGTCGCTGGGGTATTTGGATGCCTCTTCTATGGTGCCGATAGTTAATTAAACAGATGTTGCAGAGGGAATCATTAATTTTAGTGCTGCAGATGGGAGCAGAATGACTTTGTGAAGTTAATGTTTCAGCAAAACAATAGGCTTCTGTCATCAGTTGCTATAAACCGAGTAAATTAAGAGAACAAGTAGAGTAAAGGAGATAGCTTTGAAGGAATATCAATTATTCATTTTAGAATTGTACTTTCCCCCCCATAAATTATCACAGTAAGAGAGGAGAGACAAAATCTGCAAAAGCTGGGAAGTGGGAAAGAGAGGAATCCCCAAGTCAGCAGCCTGAGTTTAACCCTGCTCCCATGGGAGCACTGCAGGAGCAGAGAGAGCCAAGGCTGGGGCTGCAGCACCTGGGACAGCACCTGGTCCTGACCCCTCCTTCCGAAGAAAGTCGTGGCAGGAAGGACAGACGTCCATCCCCATGTTTAAAAAGCAGGTGGGCACAAACACCTTCCCTTTTCGAAGGCTGTGACACCTTTTGCACTCCAGGCGGGGTGTCCCATACCCGTGGATGAGGTTTGCTGGAACAGCTGGCTGGATTTTTGGGGTGTGCTGAGAGTTTCTAAAGGCAAGCTGACATGTTTTATACATTTCAAAAACCTCGGGGCCAGTGTAAAAAAGCCTCTAAAACTCCTAAAAAGCTTGTGGGGCTGCATCTGTGCATCAAGTGTGGCTGTTCTGACCCAGAAGTGGAAAAAGTTTAAAAACTCAAGGTTTTTACAAGTTTCTTACTTGCATTAAATGTCAGTAATTTCTGCTGAACAGAAGTTCCTATTTTTGAACTAAAAGGAACAGAGTAAAATCCAGCCACCTTTGCTCCATAAAAAGGCAGTGGCAGAAGAGGATCAGGGAAACAAATGAAGTCCATCTATCGTGCTGGAGTGAAAGCACTACTGACTGCTTGAGTGCCTCATAATATGAAAATTCTGTTTCTTTTTTCAGACAAATGAGTCATTTGACCACTCAAACTTCTCCGCGAACACATCTCTGGCCATTCATATTATCTTTCTCTTTCTCATATGTGCATGTTTCCTTCCTTATTACCAGCTGCTCCTTTCTCCAAAAACAATAATCACTGGTTATTCTCATTTATTTGGTAAGGCCAAACAATTTCAGTGCCCAGAAGGTAATTATGAACTTGGCAGTTCTGATTAATAAATCTTTCAAGAAGCATGCTGCATTTTGTCCATAAACAGCATCTTCTAATCACTCTTTCAATGAATAATTTTTTTCCTGACGTCTAACTTAAACTTCCCCTGGTGCAGCTCAAGGCTGTGTCCTCTCATTCTATCAGTTATTGCTTGGGAGAAGAGTCTGACCCCCACCTGGCTACAACCACCTTCCAGGGAGCTGTGGAGAGTGATGAGGGATTGTAAAGGCAGGGTGGTTCAGCAGCATTTCCCCCTGCTCTTGTCCTTGTGGTAGTGTCACAGTGCCACTCCTGTGACTCCTGAGTCCCACAGTGACTCCTGTGCCACAGGGCTCCCCAGGGAGCACCCTGGTGTAGGAGCATCAGAGGGTAGGACCATTGGGATGGACAGAGACGAGAGATCTCTGCAGCCAGGTCTGGAACTTGGGGTTTATTGCAAAGGGCCTGGGTGCAGGGCCCTGCTGGGAGCTGCCAGGCACAGCTCAGAGCAGGCTGAGAGAAGAGAGGGGGAGAGAGGATGAGAGGGTGAGAGAGTAAAAGCATAAGAGAGTAAAAGGGTAAGAGCGTAAGGAAGCGAGGTTCTCATTACAATACAATAAATCTTCTTCTGTGTTGAATATTCTGATTCTCACTAACCAATCTAGTACCAGATACAAATCCTATAGCATTTATATACAGCCTAAAAGAATCATTACATCACCACACTGTGTTACATTTTAAACCCTACAAACTCCTCTTTGGGCCCCTTCTGCCAAGCTGGCAGGGTCTGCTCTGACCCTTGGGCCTGTCTGCAAGCAGAGGGTGTTGTTCCACCAAAAGGGGATCACCTTCAGCTGGCCACACCATTGTTTTCCCATTGTTCAGCAACTGAGATATCTCAAAGCTTGCTTTCATTTCAATCTCACTTATAGTTCCTATATTCTCAAAATCTTTTGCCAGACAATGATATTTATAAGGCTTTCCTGTTTCATCTTCCCCAACAGCCTGGCCTCTCCCCTTGGGCACCCCCAAGGCAGGGTGGCTCAGCAGTATTTCCCCCTGCTCTTGTCCTTGTGGGTGGTGTCACACTTCATGGCAAGCTTCTCTGGAGCCACCAAGAGCATTTGGCACACAGAACTCCCCAAGGATCACCTTCAGGGAGCCTCAACACCCTGCCACAGTTCTTTTCTCCACACCTGCCAGTGGTGCCTGCCCCTGTGAGAGGTAATTGATTCCCTTCCCCTTTCCAGCCCTAATTAAAAGCACACCATATTAAAGCTGAATGCATTGGAAACAATTAGCTCCCTCTTTTGTCTCCTCGTTGGAGCCGGCGGCGCGAGGCAGCCAGGTGTCACGTTCCACAAATCTCCATCAAGTGATTTCTCTGGAAGGAAATGAAGTTTGAAGAACTCCTCTGCTGCTCCTGACGCTTTGGCTCTGACCTTCTCCTGCTCCCAGCTTATCTCCATGGAGATGCTCATTTTGCAGATTGGCTCCATCTTCTGCCAGCAGCCGCTCGTGGAGGCAGGAGGCAGGCCCTGGGCAGGGGAGTCAGGCTGTTCCAAGGATTCAATCCCATCCTTTTCCACACTCCAGCACTTTCAAATGGACTGTGGTATTGATCATCCTGCAGGAAAGGTGTGGCCTGGCCACTCTGACCTGATCCAAACCCCAAACTGGAGAATTTTAGCTGGAATTAGGAGCTCCCACTCTACCACAGCAGTGACCAGCCTCAAGGACAGGTCAGAACTCTGTTTTGGTAAAACCTGACCATGTTCAGGCTCTTGCCAGAGCTGGGAGAAAGAGAGGGGTGTCTGTTCCATCACACCCAGCAGGATAACTCGTGTCTGCAGGAGAAATGTGCTGCGGGAGCACAGCATCCCTCTGGGATCTGGGACACAGGGCTGCCTCCACTGCTGGAGCTGGTCATGATGGAGGTAAAAAATAATGCTTGGGAAAGGGAGAAAAGTGAAAAAAACCCAAAAAACTCAAAAAAACCAATAGGTTACGTCTGCAGAAGTCTCTAGAAAATGGGAACAAAAAATCCTGCTCCAAATCTCATGTCGACTTTATGTGACCTGATAGCCACAAACATCTCCTGTGAGGGCTGAGGGGGATCCACACTTTCAAATGGATGTGGTATTGATCATCCTGCAGGAAAGCTGTGGCCTGGCCACTCTGACCTGATCCAAACCCCAAACTGGAGAATTTTAGCTGGAATTAGGAGCTCCCACTCTACCACAGAGGTGACCAGACCCAAGGACAGGTCAGAACTTTGTTTGGGTAAAACCTGACCATGTTCAGGCTCTTGCCAGAGCTGGGAGAAAGAGGGGAGTGTCTGTTTCATCACATCCAGCAGGATAACTCATGTCTGCAGGAGAAAGTGAGCACAGCATCCCTCTGGGATCTGGGACACAGGGCTGCCTCCACTGCTGGAGCTGGACATGATGGAGGTAAAAAATAATGCTTGGGAAAGGGGGGAAAGTGAAAAAATATAACAATAGGTTACATCTGTAGAAGTCTTTAGAAAATGGGAACAGAAATCATGCTCCAAATCCCATCTAGACTTTATCTGACCTGATAGCCACAAACATCTCCTGTGAGGGCTGAGGGGGACCCACACCCTCCACATGGAAAGGGAGCATTAGCAGGACCAAGCTCTCAGGAAAAGCACTTGTTAGGAAATTTCAACAAACCATTTTTCATTGGAAAATGCTGATTCTTTGAAACAGGCTTTTTGTGAGAATAAAAGGGCAATTTTTCCTCATTTCAGCAAGTCTAAATATTGCGGCAGCTTTAAGTGAGAAGAGAAACTAAGAAAAAAACCTGCTTGAAAGTTGGTTTTTTATCCCCTTGTTTCAGGTTGTAACTTTATTATGATGAAAACCAAAAGAAAATCAAAACAAATGTTGTTAAAGAAAAAGGAAACTTTTAAGACTGCTGTAAAAATGAAATCCATTGATCTGACTAGAGGTATTTTTCCCCGGTGTTTGTTCCTACCATTTTTATTTTAACTTCAGCTACTTGAGAGAGGAAAGGGATGGAGAGGTCCCAGGAGAAGGGGAGAAGGCTCAGCTGAGCCTGTGGGCCAGGCTTTGTGTCTGCAGCAGCAGCAGCTGTGGTGAATGACAAATTACATCTTCTCAGGGCTTTGGGTAGCACAGGCAGGATTCATTTAGGGGCCAAACCCCTTCCCTGGAGTGCCTGGGATCAGCTGCAGGGAGGGAATGGGGTCAGCAGGGCTCAGGGCTCACTCCCCAGCACAGCTGTGGGGTGTCATGAAATGTGGGAGGAGGCAGAAGGTGGTGCCTGAGACTTTGCCTAAGTTTCCCCTGAATTTCAATGCCAGCTCAAGTGCCAGAGCACTTGCCAGCCAGATGGCTGAAGCTCTTCCTGCTTCACCCAGGCTCCAAGGGGTGCAGTGAAGCTGTTTGCAGCCAAGAGTCTCTCCCTTCTGTCCTCGGGGATTTCACAGCCCTGCAGTTCTGCTCTGGAGTGAGCTGAGAGCTCCAGGGCTCTTGCATCTCCTTTTCTCTTGGTAAGGGCAAATCTGGGCATCGACACGAGGCCCCCTCCTCTCTGCAGAAACCTCTCTCTTTTTTCTCAACACCACTTGTGCTTCCTCCTGCCTTGCTTATGCTGTCACATCAGCCATCCCTCAGGGAGTTACAGCCCTGTCTCATCTCTCCATCACTCCTGTGCAGTCCTTGGTAGGAGCAACAAGGACTTTCCTTGTTTATTTGTTCTGCAAAGTTTATTTGGAGACGGATTTGCTGTCGCTGTTGGTTTTTTTTACAAAGACTTATTGAAGAAAGTAAGTTGCAGTTGGAAATATGCACAGCAAGGGGGAAACTTCATTTCCCATGAACTCGGCCTTTGGTGGAGCTAAAACAATGAGCAGCAAGATGAAAAAGCAGAATGTGTTTGAATTTTTAGGATGCAGCTTCTCTGAGAAGAGGCTGTGAGGTGAAGTGGGGCACAGCCTCAGCCCTTTTTTTCCACTCACATCTGTCAGTCCATCTCCAAGACTGGTTCTCAATGATCACTGGGGATCAGTAAGAAGGGCTCTTGTTCAGTACAAGCCAAAATCAAATTTGTTGCTGTTGTGCCAGGAACTGTAAGCCTTGCCTGTTGCTAATCAGCTCTAGTTCTTATGATTTATGTTTTTCTGGCAATTTCTGATCCCACATAAAGCTGAGAATATGGCTGCAGTCTTCAATCCCTTCTGAAGACGAAGTTATCTCCTTTTTAATTAGCTTTTCATGTCAGGACAACATGGGCTGGCAATAAAAACCATAGGAGAGATCCTCCTCAGTGAAAATGTGCTGGTGATGGAGTTGAAAGGGAGGAGAGGGCTGGGGAGTGAGGGGAAGGAGGGCATAAGAAGCAGAAAGATCCTAGTGGGGAGGCAGAAAAACACAGAGTTCCAGCTCTGACACTGAGGAAATGCTGGCTGGAGACCCAGCAGAGGGGACAAGCCAGCCCTTGCTAAAGGTCTCTTTGCAGGGTGATAATTTGGAAGATCAGAGCCTGGCAATGGAGCCTGGGTGGGAGCAAGAAAATTTCTTCCTTCCCCTGAAAAGAGCAGAGGGAGCCACAAACCAACCATATGGAGCTGCAGCAGAGTTTGCCAGCACCTTCTGGTTCCTGAGGGTCAGAACCAGTGTAAAGGACAGAGTGAGGCACAGAGCTCTTTTCTTTTTAAATTCACATGAAGCGAACTGAACTATGTGTTTTGGAACTTGGATCTAAAATATCAGTGCTAAAACAGGAGACCTGTGAGCAGGACCAAAGAATGGGAATTTCTGGTCACGTTTAGAGAATCCAAAGGCCTCTTTGGCAATCACACTTGGGAGTGAGGGCCGGAGCTTTGTGCAAGGCTCTCTCTTTTTGTTTAGAAAGCTTTTGAGGCCTCTTGCCTGGTGGAAGTGCTCCCTTGGGAAATGGGAGAGCTTCAATCCCATTGCCCAGATTGGGTGTGGAGATGTGTCCCAGCAGTAAATTCTCCCTTCCAGGCAGGATCCTGGGCAGAAACTGGAGACTCTCCATCCTTCCTGCTGAAACCAGACCTGGTGTGCAAAGGATGTGGGAGAGAGGGACTTCAGTGAACCCTCCAAGGGACTGAATTACTGCAAATCATGCAGAGAAAGCAGTGATGGATTCTGGACTGTGCTCCATATTTTTGGTAATTATTGTGTTAAACACCAGTGGTGGAGAGGAAAGGACTCTCAGCTCCCTGAAGCACCCAGATCCCTGCACACATGTACCTGCTGCAGTGCTGCTGGTGGTGTGGGGAGGAATTCACATTTATTTCACAAGCTTTGTGCTGAAACAAAGAGCTCTGTGTAACCCATTTATCACAAACTACTCCAATTCCTATCTTAAGCAGGAGAGGAGTCAATTAACAAATGAAAACAGAGTGCCAAAACACTCTCCCCATTTAGATCACAAGATGGTCTGTAGTGGCACAGCATGAACATTGTTTTCCAGAATGTGAATTTGGAGATCACAGGGGAAAGGAACTCATTCTGGGATTCAAGCTTTGGAAATGGACTGTTATCTTTCTGATGATCTCCCTGCTTTTGTAACTCCCTCACCAACATTTTCTGGCTTCGTGGATTTGTCTGCCCAACAGATGTGACAGAAAGAAATATTAGCTTTACAAATGGGGATAAAAATGACATAGACTGAAAGCTAAAGCCAGTTAATGAGAAAGGATTCTCAAAATGTCACTCATCCTGTTTCCCACATTCAGTTTATATTTCTAAAAATTGTTATCTCTTTTCTTCCCCTGGAAAGTCCATTTTCAACTTAAACTTCCTTCCATCTACTTCTAACCAAATAATTATTAGCTTCCAAATTAATTTAACTTGTTAGTCAAATTACAGCCCAGCAAAAAGGAAACCACAAATGTATTTATGGCTTTATTTAATCTTTATTAAGACTAACAAGGCTTGAGCAGAAATGATCTCTTGACAAAGCCATTAAGAGCCCAGACAAGATCACAGGTCTGTAACACAAAGGGTAGAGCAGAAAAGTCAAATGTTTGTCTTCTGGGAGGCAGTCAGAGCCAGATTATGCTGGAATTAAAGAAAAATAGAGCAACTGAAGGACCAATCCTGCAATGGTTTCATAATTATTCATTGCTTTTTAAAGAAAGGCAACAGGGATTTTTGATGCTATGACTGATGGCCCCATTTCAAGGCACAGAGAAATTGTGCAAATCAGAATCTTAGAATGGTTTGGGTTGGAAGGGACCTCAAAGCTCATCCATCCCACCCCTGCCATGGCAGGGACACCTTCCACTGTCCCAGGCTGCTCCCAGCCCTGTCCAGCCTGGCCTTGGGCACTGCCAGGGATCCAGGGGCAGCCCCAGCTGCTCTGGGCACCCTGTGCCAGGGCCTGCCCACCCTGCCAGAGAGGAATTTCTTCCCAATATCCAATCGTCACCTGTTCTCTGTCAGTGTGAAGCCATTCCCCCTTGTCCTGTCTCTCCACACTCAGGGTCAATGTTGACTGTGTCAAGTCCCAGCAGTTCAGGGCCCCTGGGCGATTTGGGCAAAGCCAGGACTTGGTGCCCTGAGGGGGGCACATTGCCCTGTGTGGCACCAGACAGAGAAGTCCTGTCCTGTCCAGTTCCCAGCAAATTCCCTCTCAGATCCATGTCTGACTGCACCAAGCATTTCTGGAGCCACTTGGACAGAGGTGTTCAGGAAGGAAAGTGCCCCATTCCAAATCCCAGCTGGCTCCCTGGTTCCTGTGTGCACAGACTTGGCTTTGAGCCTTTGACTGATGGGAGGAGCTGCCAGCTCCCCTCAAAACTGAAGTTGTTCTTGCACTGCAGGGACTCCCAGCCCTGTTCTCTTCCCCTGTCCCAGTGCAAACCTGGGAGGTGACTTGTGTGAGGTAATCAGCTGAAGGGTCAGAAAAGCTGCTGGTGTGAGCACAGTGCTGGGCTCTGAGATGCCATCTGCTTAGCCCCCTGTCTTCAGGGAGACATTAACACAGCCTGAGGGCTTCCCTGTGTCTGACCTCCCTTCTGCTCTCTGCACAGAAACACAGCCCTTGGGCATCTCTGCTGCCTCAGTGTAAAATGGACTCAAATCCAGGACAGAGCTGCGATGGAAATCAAGCAAAAGCACACAGGTTTCACCTCACCTTCAAGAGAATCTGGATCTCTGCAGAGCTCTGTGGCATTCACATTCTCTGCAAAAATCCTTTTGCCCAGGGTTCTTCTCCTGGGAAGCTGAGAGGCCTCAGAGAAAAGGAAAACAATTCTTATCTCATTTGCTTCTCCTGTCTTGTGCTCATGTGGAATGTATTTGGAGATTGTTTACCCACAGGTGATTGTTCCATTGGATTCTGCTGGGAGTTGTTTTCACTCTTTGGCCAATCAGGGCCAAGCTGTGTCAGGGCTCTGGAAAGAGTCAGGAGTTTTCATTATTATCTTTTTAGCACTCTGTAAGTATCCTTTCTGTAATCTTTAGTACAGTATAGTATTCTTTTATATAATATAGTATAATAAAGTAATAAATTAGCTTTCTGAGAGCATGGAGTCAGATTCATCATTCCTGCCTTCACTGGGGCTCCCTACAATACAACAGAGCTCCCAGAGCCTTGGCTCCTCTGCCTGACCAAACCAGCAGCAGGTTATTGCCTTGGCCATCACAGGATCTCATCCTCTCTGCCAGCTCTGCTGCAGTCCAGCGAGGATGGGGAGATGTGAGGGCCCTGCAGGCCCACAGGGAGGGCTGGAGATCAGAAGGGATTTGGGAAAAGGATAGGCATGAGCATGGGGCTCAGCCAGCCAGGATGTTAGCGCAGCCAGAGCAGCCCCTTGTGAGCCTGGCTCCTTTTGCTGCCGTGCTCTCTCTGCTGATTTTCACACTGAAAGCTCCAGCTCTGCCAGCTCTTTTCCAGTCTCAGCTCGTGCCTACTAATGTGCTTCAGGCACAGAAATTTCATTAAGGCTGCCCTGATGTCCACAGGCTTTAGCCATGCACTTTGTCATTAAGTGGGTTTCACTGCAGCCAGTAAACAAATCACCCTCTGCTCCTGGGTGGGAGTGGAGGGCTGGGGATAGAGGAGGCACAAAGAAGGAAAAGAAGGAAAGAAAAGTCTTTTCCATCCATCCAGGGTTGATATGGAATAGCCACCCCCATCCTCAGGAAAACTGATGCACAGAGCTACCTTTGAACACTTTTGGAAAAAATCCTTAAACCTTCTCTAAATTTTTATTATTTTTACTCTGAATTTAATCCAAACATGGTTTTCTGAATAGTCCTGGGCAAAAAAAAAAAAAAAAAGAAATCTTTTCCTTCCAACAGCAGGAGATCTGCTCCCACATGGGGTGTCCTCAGTGGAGCCTACAGAGCTCTGTGCATTCCCTACGTGGAGGGCCAGGGGTGAGAGGGAGCATCTTATTTGAGGCTAATCAGAACAGCATGCAACAAAAGGAGCAACTGTCATCTTTTCCTTTCCCTCAGCCACTGCTTGATGGATCAATCAGATCAAAACGTTTTCAGAGTCCCTTTTTTTTGGAAAGGGTTTTTGAAGTATTTTCTTTTCCTCTAAAATGCTTCCATTTAGAAAGGAAATATGTAAAACTGAAACAAGTCCTGTAGGTTTGTAACAGAAATAAACCTCATTTTTCCCTCTGAGAGGACATACATTTGGCAATGGATGCAGCTCATCTGCAAGAGACAGAAGCTTCCTAAACATCCAGAATGAAATTCTTTCAAAATTCAGACAGCATCAAGCCAGTGAGTTCAATTTGCTCTTTGTTAGTATAATCCTGGTTGCATTTCCTCGAGGGCTGGAGCTGCAGAGCCTTGCTCAAGACCAGACAGTCCCAAAATAGATTTTGGATGATTATTGGGAGCAGGACGCACTGCTGGGGCTGTGGTCCCTCTTGCAGGCAGGAGGTCCTGATGTTTTTGTGTCTGTGTCCCACTGGAGAGCCCGAGAGCTGCTGGCTCTGGGATCACTCCCTCCTCTGGCTCTAAGCACTGAATGCTCTTGCTGTGACCCTCTGGTTATCAGGGATGCAGTGGGGCTCTGATGTGTTACAGCCTTTACAGGGAGGGGAGAGTGGGTTTATTGCCTGAGCTCTGCATAGTGCAGAGGAAGAGACGAAAAAAAAATCTCCTGTTGCCTTTTTCTGGCCAATTGTAACTGCACACCTGGGCCAGCTTACTCTGTCATGCCCAGATCTTATAATTTAATCACACAAATTTTGCTTTATCTGCCCGTCCTGTGGGCTAGGGTTGTTCATTTATAAACTGAGCCAGGTACCTGTATTTAGCTCACACTCATTCTGCCTGTCTGGGCTGTAACACCCCTGCAGCATTCCAGCCCTGAGCTGCCTGAAGATGCTGATCAGCTGGAAAACAAACCAGGAGCCTGGGAGTCCTGGCTCAGGCGTCCCACTGGGAGGGAGAAGGGGCAGACAGCAGTGCTGGAGGTGCTGCTGGAGCTGGGGATGCCCTCAGGGAGGAGATGGGATCATCCTGTAAGTCTGAGGAAAGGCAGCAGCCCAGCTGGGATGTCCCTGGTCACCCCCTTGGCAGCAGAGGACCCTTCATGTCTGTCCAGCAGCTCTGGAGAGCAGTGAATAAAATCCCTTGGGATGCTCCAGTGCCTGATGCCTGTCACTTAAATAAAGTTTGACTTTATATTACAGTCCTTATACCCTAGTCCTGCTCCCTGGGGGCCCAGAGGGCTCCAGCCATGCCCAGCTCTGCTCAAGCCCATGAGGATTTTGCCTGGCTGATGATGCTGTGCCAGCGCAAGCTGCTGTCTGCAGGCAGGGGCCGTGTTAGCATTGATTCTTCCAGCTGCCAAAGCAGAGCACGGATTTTCCTTGAGATGTTTCCCCTTCACAGAGTCCCCTCTTTGTGGAGTTGGAGCGATGGAAGGAGAGGGAGGAAAGGAAAAGGAATGAGCAGAGCAGTGCCTGCTGCTGATGGGGAAGTGCCAGACAGGCTCTCCAGAGCCCTGCCTAATGTGACCTACTTCAGTGGTCTGCAGAGAGGTATTTGTCTTGCAACAGTTCTTTTTGGAGGAAAACAAATGGTGATCTCAAGCAGCTCCAGAGCAGGAGCTTGATTTCCAGAGGAAACTCTGGCTTTTGCTCTGTGTTCAGCAGGGAAGGGAGGGATCAGGGCTTACCCTGGTGTGGTGGTGTTCACAGGGGTCCCAGGAAGAGGGAAGAGATGAGGATCTGACTCCATGTTTCAGCAGGCTTGATTTATTATTTTATGATATATACTATAGTAAAACTGTACTAAAAGAATAGAAGAAAGGATTTCATCAGAAGGCTAGCTAAGAATAGAAAAGGAATGATAACAAAACCTTGTGACTGTCAGAGAGTCCGAGCCAGCTGACTGTGATTGACCATTAATTAGAAACAACCACATGAGACCAATCACAGATGCACCTGTTGCATTCCACAGCAGCAGATAATCATTGTTTACATTTTGTTCCTGAGGCCTCTCAGCTTCTCAGGAGGAAAAATCCTAAGGGAAGGATTTTCCATAAAAGATGTCTGTGACACCCTGGTTTGTCACCCCCCCCTCAGCACTGCTCAGCACCACAGTGACATACACAGGGGTGAAGGAAGTCTCTGGCTGTGCTGTAATCCCAGGGCAGTGACATTTTTGAGTTGCTGGAGTTTTATAATTCATAGGCTGTGTGTGCATAGAGGTCTCCTCTGAGGGTCTGCCCAGGGACCTCAAATCTCGTTCCAGACTAAGAAAAAGTGAAAACTCTGGGGTAGCTGGATCAGTGGAATGTTTTTCTGTGTTTCCAGCACTCTGGGAGACCTGGACTCAGCTGGAATTTTAGCAAAATCATTGTCTTTCTACCCTTCCTCTAAAAGATGCAGGGACAGTGAAGTGGGTTATCCCTGACCCACAATTTTAGGGAGATGTGAAGAGGACCCAGCACTACAGGGCTTGTATCTCAGCCTGGGGAGCAGGGTGAGGCTCTGAGAGAATCTCAATGCTCCTCAGCCAGGCAAAGACTAGTGGCAGATGTCCTGGATGCAGCAGGATACGAATCCCTCCAGCTGCCAAGAGATTTTGTCAATGCCCCTGGCCAGAGATTTATTTTAGCCTTTTAATACTTCCTGCATAACGTTTTGTTACTCTTCTTCCTCCCTCTGTCTAATTTTTTTTTTTTAATTCTCTTTTCCCGGAGCACTTTGGTGTGGTCTCTGAATGGAGCTCCATGCAGCAAATGGCATCAGCAGACTGATAAATTAGCGATGAATTGGAGCCTGGGATTAGCTCAGGCCAGTAATTTAACCCGATACAGGAGATGTTTGCGTTTGTTCTGTTCATGCACCAACAGGCAGCAGCTATCCTGGAGACCTGACACTTGTGGGCACTGCTCTCCCCATAAAGCACCCCTGTGGCAGCCCACAGTCGCTTCCCATTTGTCTCACCCCGGGCCATGCCGGGTGAGCCAGCTCTGGCAAAACCTTTTAGGAGGGGAGGGAATGGGAAATGAAATATTTACTTTTTGATTTTCGCTCGCTGGCGGTGAAAGGATATTGATGTGGTGGTGCGGATGGAACGTTAAAATCGGAATTATGCTGGGGAGTAAAATAAATAAAATGAAATTAAAAAAAAATAGGCCAGGCATAAATTAGCAGTGTTTGCTTCCTCTGTGGCTGAGGGCAGTGTGAGAAATAGCTACTCACTTTTCATAGTTTAGGAAGGTTTATTAAACCTTATCAAAAATACAACAGAAGGCTGAATAAAGCAAAAAGGTTACAGCGCCGGGAGCAAAAGATTTTCCCCGCCATGTGCTCAGCCCCCTCACAATGGAGGTTTTCCCTTTTTAACCCTTTAACCCCTCCCAAAGTTCTGTCCATCAACCCCTTCTTCACTGTCCAGTGGTGGAGATCTCCTCCTCAAATCCTGACTGCAGCTCAGGTGTTCCACAGTGACAAGCCAGCCCTCCCAGCTGTCCCTTGATAACCACACGAGGGGGTAAAACATAACTATAAACCTATAAAACTTTTCTTAACCTATATACATGGTATTTGTCTGTTAATTGTGAGAGTCAGTCATGGCATTGCTCATCTGTCACAGCATTCTGCATTACACCAGTGCCATATAACACACAGGATGTGCTTGGGAGCTGCTGGGGCATAAATCACAGGTGGCATTTAAACAGACAGGAGGAAAGGCCACAGAGATGGATGGGTGTCCCAGGAAGGGACTGTCTGAGGGGCAGCTGTAAACACATCAGGAGGTGAGGCAGGACGGGGAAAGGGGATTTTGAGGACTGGGGGCAGAGGTGAGTGCTGGCAGGGTGAGTCAGGGGAGGAGCTGACCTCCAATCCCTCGGCTTTTCAGGAGCACAGGCTCAGGATGACAGCCCTGTTTTGCCACACTTCAAGATTTCTAAATTACCTCTACGTTTTTCCCCCCCTGTGAAACAGCAAAATGTTGTTGTATTCATTTTTCACTAAAAAGGTCAAGTTTTCGATTCTGCTTTCTCCTTCTGACAAGAGCTGACCAGAAAACCCAAGGCTTCCATACTTTTACAGGATATCTTCATCCTATCCGAGGTGTCGAAACTAAATCCTTTCCCTAAAATAGTCTGCCAAAAACTCTCAGTGATGAGGTTCATGCCTCGTGCCAAACCAGGATGACAGCTGTGACCTTGAGAGGTGACAAAGTCACCCCAAAGTGGAGACAGGAACCTTTTCTTCACCTCAACCTCTGTGTGGGACACAGAGATGATGTTGCTGTGACTCCGAGCACTGTAGGACCCCAGGGGCTCTGTTCAAGGAGCCCTCTTGACTTTAGCAGGATTATTTCAGGAACAATGTTGTGAAATCACTCTCAGCTTTCCACCCCCTGGATATCACAGTTCAAATGCGCCTGCAGCCAAGGGAGGAAGCCCTTGTGTGACAGCAGCTTTTTGCAATGTTTCACTGTGCTCTACACACTGCTACTGAAAGGTGACTGATTTTTTTGGCATGGTCACCACGCACTTTCTCACACTTCCAATAACAAGAGAACAACAAGGGCATTTGCTCTTTAGTGAAGTGCTGCAGTCGTGCTCTTTAGAAAGAGGGCCTGAAAAAAAGGAGTGTGATTCAAGTCAGACTTAGGATCAATAAACAGACTTAGGGTCAGGGCTGGAGTAAAACTGGGGGATGGAGAAGGCAGGAAAATCTCAAGGAGAAGGGATTCAAGGACAAGGACAGATGGTTCTTCAGAAGAAAAGTGAGGCCTTTTGGCAGAGCTGGTGGGTGGGTGGTGATGAAACAGGCTCAGGACAGGGACCAAGGTGCTCCAAGTCGGGACTGGAAGTGTTAATTCTGTTTGGAAAAAAGCTTGATCCTGGCAGCTGGCAGCCTGGAGTGTCTCAGACTCCAGCACAGCTCCTGGCTCTGAGGTTTCCCTCCCGCAGGAACACAAGTCCCCTGCTGCAGAGGCAGATGCACAGGAGCCTGTTCCAGGAGCCAGGACAAAGCAAGGGATGTGTCACAGCACCAGAGGGCCCTGACTCTCTGCACAGGGAAAGGCAGAACTGCTTCAGAGAGAGACTAATTCATCAGTAAAACATTAATTATCCTGATGGCTCCATTCATTAACCTCTGAAGTGAGAGGAACTGGTCCCTCTCCCACTCTGGAGAATTTCAGCCCCTCCCAGCTTCAGCACAGGAGTCCCATTTCAGAAATGTAGGTACATGAACCTGTTAAAAATGGGGCAATCTGGGGAGCAAATATCCCACAAGGGCCCAAATCCCCCACAGGCACCAGTGCAATGTCAGGAGAATTTCTGCCTTCCCCAAACACTTCTGAATCCAGGTGTGAACATCAGGCTTGCTCTCCAGAAACTGTGCTTGTGATTCCCCAGTTGTACTCTACCAAAAAGAAAATCCCATCTTTTGGGCAGCAGAATATATGGATCAGTCCCACTGGGACTGCAAATAATATTCTGTTTAAGAGCTGGTCTGGAGAAAGGCTTAATTATGTGCACAAATATTGCTTTGGCAAGGAGCTCATGCTGTGCAGGCAGCTGATGTGGATGAGCTGATCCTGCAGTTCCCCCTGTGTTTGTAAGGGCCTGCATCTGTCAGATAAATTATCTGGGAAGCTTGGAAATGGATGGAAACTCCTCTTCTTCAAAGAGGCTCTGCTCCTGCTCTGAAGCTGGCTCCCAGCTCACCCTGTCTCCTCTCTGCCTGGGTTTGCCTCCATGCAAACTGCTTTATGGCCTATTCATTACAAGTGCTGCACTGGAGCTGGAAACCAACGTTATTTCTGGGATGGAGCCCACCTCTTCCCTTGGGAGACTCCATGGCTGCTTCTGAAGCCATGTGCTGATTAAATTCAGCTTCATGGTGTGTTCAAGCCATGACCAAATGCATCCTGCAGCTCCAGGGGTCCCTGTAAGGCATTTCCAGCTGGGGCTGACACTTCACACTTCACTCTGAGCCCCTCACTCGTGTATAGGAGCCTCTCCTGGCTCTTCCAATGTCTGTGTGATCCTTTGTTGGACATCAGTGTCTCCTGCACACTGCACCTGGGATCTCCTGGGCTGGATTCTTTCCCTGTTGAGTGCCAGGATCCCCTGCCACCCCTGCCTGCCTTGCTGGATTGCTGTCGAGTCACTGGAGCTCTGTCAGATCCCTCCTAAGTGCTGGATCTGAACTGGATCCATCCTGGATTTAAGATGCTTTCCAGAAGCCTTAGCAGAGCCATTCCAGAGTCCAATAATTTTATTTTTAAAAAGCTTTCAATTTCTTTTGACAGGGCTGGAGTGTTTAAAGATGGCAAAGTGAAGGAGATAAATAGATTATTGATCGGACAGGCTTGTAATTCCTTAGTGAATTGGATTTAGCTCCTTCACTGAGATCAGGTCTCTGCCATAAATCTCCCAATGAATCAATAGGGTGGAGAGTGCCTGGTGAGCAGGATTTTGTTTGTTACCATGGCCACAGGAAGGGACTGGGAGCAGGTTTCCCATGGGAGTGCAGGGCAGGAACCTGGATCTACACATTTCTGCTGAGGCAGCCTTGGCACAGCCTTACCCTGGTGCTCCAACACAATAACTGCTCCCAGGGCCTGTCTGTGCCATGGGGAGGCAATTCCAGGTGCAGTCAGTGCTGCCACAAATTATCCTGGCATTAAAGGACGGTTCAGCTGCAGGGGCTGGAGGTGGGAGTGTGACCTGACCTCCTGGGCACAGGAAATCCAGGCACAAGAGGATGGAAAATTCCCATCAGGTGCCCATGCTGTCCATTCCTTGTCCCCTCCAGGCCCCCATGTGCTCATGTCCTGTCTCACTGCCCACTGGAGGCAGCTCCAGAGCCTTCCTGGCTGGGCTGGGCAAGGATTCAAACCATGATTAGAAAATCAGTGGGAGCTGTCAGCAGTTAAAAATGCCAAAACCCCAAACTTCTGTTAACTCCCCAATGCAGCAATAGTGCCAGGGAATAAAAACTGGCTGCCAGAGGAGTAAAAACTCCCTGCAGTCCCTCCCAAGGGTTTGTGTGTGCTCTGTGCCTGAACCTGGCACCAGCACAGCATCCATGGCTCCTCGGAGCTTTGGGACACAAAGGATTTTGCTATTTTGCTAATGGATTTCCATTTTGGAATGGCAGGAGTGCACTTGGAGCCTGGGCTCCTGAAGAGCCTCTGTGGCCTCATTTCTTGAGCTAACTGGAGATCTGTGTCTGAAGGTTTGTGGGTGTCCAGATTGAGGGCGTATAAATGTCCAGTACCCTGGGCTGTGTGGAGCTCAGCCTGTCAGTGCTCCTGCTCTCTGCTCCTCCTCCTCTTCACCAGTAAATTCAGAACAGAGACAACCACAACTTCCCTAAAATCATTTATAATCCTGTTTATCAGCATTCTCATAGATGAACTTGAGCATGACCCTACAAGAATGTATAAATTCAGACCTTCCAGATTAATTTTTTTTTTTTTCCAGTCAGATGTACACTGTTCCAGTTCCCATCAAGCCTGCTCTGCTCACACAGCTGAAGGCTTTGGGTTGTATGTGGCATTTCCCAGAAGTTCAGCCACTCTGCAGAACCCCTGGAGCCTTGGGCCCAGACAAAGTGGGCTGGAGGTCCTCCAAAGCTGGACTTAGTTGGGAGACTTCCAGTGCTTCCTGGTTCCAACTGAGCTGGCAAGGAACAAAACAGCTTTTTTCATTCTATTTCATTCTCCTTCTGGTGCTGGCTACACCCCAAAAGGCAGAGACAATGAAAGGAAAGGAGGAAGGAATCAGCTGCATCTTTTCAGTGCTGAGCAAAGGATCTGTGGGCCCTCAAGGTGGGATCCAGCATGGGGATGTGGGAAAGGGATGATACCTACACACCTTGGTCAGTTGTGGAAATTGGGGGGAATCTTATTTAGAGCCAGTGAGAAAAACTCATTGTTTTCCCATCTTCCATGGAAAACCAACATAGAAACTGGTTGTGTCTTTTTTGAGCTAAAAGAAAAAATAAATTCCCAGATATGTCATTGAGAGCCTTTGAGGGGAGGGGGCAGAGGGAGTTCTGCTGAAAAAGTGCCTTGAAGTTTGAGTTGAACATTTTATTTTAGAAACTGATTTGGAGCTGATTTTATTTTAGAACAACTGCAATCCAGGAAGAGATTTTGAGCCGAACAGATCTGTTTGCAAACTTTTTATCTCGCCAGAAAATCCACAACCCATGAATCGCATTTTCCATCGTGAAAAACTTTTGGAAAACATGAGCTGCTCAACCAAAACTCATCTTGTTTGACCATTCCCAGAAGTGAGTGATGCAGAAGAAGCTGAGCTACCTAGAGCTGCAAATCCACAGCCAGTCCAATTTTGTCATTGTGTACAAATCACGGAGCTGCAGTGGGGTGTAATCCAAGAAGGCATTGCTCCCAGCCCTTCCAGCTCACCCAGCAGAAAGCTGTTGTGATATTTTCTGAAACCCCTTCCTCAAAGGGAGGAAATGATTAATCTGACTTCATGTTTTTAGAAGGCTCATTTATTATTTTATGTTACTATATTATATAAAAAAATACCATACTGAATTATATTAAACTATACTAAAGAATAGAGAGAGGATACAGACAGAAGGTTAAAAGTTACTAATGAAAAGCTCGTGACTCTCTCCAGAGCCTTGACACAACTGGGCCATAATTGGCCAATAAGTAAAAATAATTCACATGAAATCAATGAATAATCACTTGTTGGATAAACAATCTCCAAGCCACATTCTAAAGCAGTAAAACACAGGAGAAGCAAATGAGATAATATTGTTTTCCTTTTTCTCCGAGGCTTCTCAGCTTCCCAGGAGAAGAATCTTGGCGAAGGGATTTTTCCAGAAAATATGATGGTGACGAGCTGTGTTTGCATCCACCACACTCAGGCCTGGCTAGGGGGCAGAGGCAGCAGCAGTCAGGCTGAAAACTCTTCCTGATGGATCAGGTGAGGTGGATTCAGGAGCTGGGTGGTTCCCCAGGGTTAGTCAGGGCTTACACAGTGTGGTGGTGTTGGAGTGTCCCCAGGACGAGGGAAGAGATGAGAATCTTCACTCCATGTTTCAGAAGGCTGATTTATTATTTTATTATATATATTATATTATTTTATCATATTATATTATTTATTATTTTATATATTTTATTATTTTATATATTATCTTACTTTATTATATTATATTAAAAGAAAATTATATACTAAAACTATACTAAAGAAAGAGAGAAGAGACATCAGAAGGCTAGAAAAGAATGAATAATAACAAACCTGTGACTGACCAGAGTCCTGAGACAGCTGGACTGTGATTGGTCATCAAGTAAAAACAATCCACATGGAACCAATCAAAGATGCACCTGTTGGTAAGCAACCTCCAAACCACATTCCAAGCAATCAGATAATCATTGTTTACATTTCATATCTGAGGCCTCCCAGCTTCTCAGGAGAAAAATCCTGGCAAAGATATTTTTCAGAGAATATGCTTGCATTTGTCAAGAACCACATGAACACTTCCCAGGCTGCCTCTGCCTGGAGCTGCAGAGCTCTGAGCAGGTCACCTGTCGAACAGGGAGAGGTGCTGGAAATGAACACTCATGTGTTTTCCCTCTTTTCCAACATCCAATGTGACGTGGGAAGAAGAACCAGCTGCCGGGAACCCTCTTGGAACGTGAGGTGCTCTGCAGGGGTATTGTAAATCAAAGGTGACTCTGATGAAGGGGAGAGAAGGATGATGAGGACTTGAGGACTCCATGGATATCAGAAGGTTAATTAATTACTTTATCATACTATACTATTTCATCTAAACTGAATCTGCCAAGCACTCCCTCTGCACACAACTGCTCACACTGCACAGAATCTCATGACTGTCACCCAACAGTCCCAACACACACACACACTCTTGGCCCTGAGAGGCCAAGGAAACAAAACACCTTCACTTTGGATAAATAAACAATCTCCATATTGCATTCTACCTTGGCACAACACAGGCACAGTGAGTGATAAGAATTGTGTTTTCCCTTTCTCTGAGGTTCAGAAAATGTGAATCCCTGGGGAGAATTGTGCCTCGCTTTTCTCTGTGAAGAGAAATGTGGCAACACAGGGGTTTTTCCAGGTTGTGCCTCCACAGACCCTTGGCTGTTCCTGTTCCCAGGCTGTGCCTCTCTGCTGTGGATGCCTTATTTCTCCTTGAAAACAAGAACCTCTGGGTGCATCTGAAACCCAAAGAACCGTGCATCCAGCTCATGGATCACCCGGGAGATCTGACCCATCCAGCCCCACAGGTGTGCACATGGAAGGAAAAGTTTTGTTCCAGCTGGGGACACTGAGGATGCTGAGCTGTGAGAGGCTCCCTGTGACAGGGAGAAGCAGCTCCCTGACTGCCCAGGGCAGCAAACCCAGCCTGAGCTGTTTTATCTTCGTGTGCTGTCAGAGCTCCAGGGACTGTGACCTTGCTTTGAAAGGTATTTAATGTCTACAAGGAAGATACAGTCAAAACAATTCTCTTCCTCCAAAGTGAAACACAGCAGAAAAAGAAGTGAGGAGAAGGAGTGAGAAGAGACCGGGAAGTTCTTCAGAGAGGCTGGGGAGCAGCTCTTTGCTATTTTGAGCTGATGTCTGCTCCAGGCAGCTCTGGGGGCTGAGCTGGGCCTGGCTGCTCAGCTCTGGATGCTGAATCTGAGCCCCTCTGGGGATGGCACAGCTGGAAAGGGATCAGGAGCCAGAGTTCAGTAGTTCTGGCGTTCCCCCTCCCTCCTCAGCAGGACATCCCATTCACTGTTTGCACAGCTCCTGTGTGACACTGGGACAAAGCCTGTGCTCTACAGCAGCTCTAGTGACCAGCCTTGCCATGGCCAGGAGGCTTAGGAAAGGAATAGGACAAGGGAAAAACAGGAGTGAAGAGAGGCCTGAGACCGAAAGCAGCTGTCCAAAAATATCTGAAGCTGCTTTACAATGTTCTCCCTAAGACTCATCCATTCCTCCCTCAGCAAAGGAGTTGGGACTTGTTTCCCCTTCTGTGTCCAGAACTGAGAAAAAGATATTTTCACTTCTACCAAAGATGAAACTGCAAAATGTCCACGTCCACTTGACAAAACCAAGAAACTGAGGTGTTTTTTGGTTTTTTGTTTTTTTTTTTTTAATATTTCATTTTAAAACTTTAAAATCTTTAATTTTTGTTAAAGATAGAACAACAGCATTTTGAACATTCAGGTGTTCCTTTGAAAAACTAATTAAGATATTCCACATATAAATTTAAAACAGACAGAAAGGCATGAGACCCCCAGGCACTGACTTGGGTTAGGGGGAGCTGTTTGCCTGGGCATGTCAATGGGACCCTTTGGGACCCTTATCAGTCCTTGGTGGTTAATTTCACCTGAATTTTTCTATTTGCTGTGCCCAGTCTGCCTTTTCCCAGGTTAGACACTGAGTTCTGCCCCATCTGTGCAGTTCCTATGGCTGTTCTGCTGTTTGTGGAGATTGGAAGAGCTGGGCACACCACAATTTTATAGAAGGGAAGGAGTTTGATAGATCCACGAGTCCTTGACAGGTTTCCCTGAAGATATTTTGGATTAAGAAGGGAGGGAAGAACTGGGGCTGCCTGGAGACCCAGAGATGTCCCCACAAGCTCCTTGAACAATCTCAGACTGAGGTAGAGGAACTGTTAAGACATCAAACTCCTCAGACACACTTTCCACCTGTAACAGATCCCCTGAGAGTGGCTGAAGGGTGGAGTTCCCATCCCTCTCTCCAAACTTAGTGTGCAGCTTGATGACCCATCTGGCTGCTATCCAGAATGGAGGTTTTGGGATTCCCATTCTGAGCCCCTGAAGCCTTTTCATCTGCCTTTAAATAGAACAGGGCTTTGAGGGAAACTGGAACTGGAACAAAGCTCCTTCCCCACTGTGGGGCCAGCGGGGTCAATGAAGAAGCAGCTGAGGGTGAAATCAATTAATTCATTCATTACAGAGCTACTGCAGTCACGAAGATATTTCAATTGTGCTTGCTGAGAGGTCCTCATGAGAGATACATCTCATTTTCAGAGAGGTTCCCAAGGGGAGGGCATCGTCAGACAATTTCATTCCTGCTGACTTGAGGGTAACAGACGTTCCAAGGAAAACGTACCCTCTTGTCACCTCAAATTTCGCTCCAGAACAAGCAAGAGTTTGAGTGAAATCAGATCCCACTTTAATCTAGGGAGATTTGTAATAGAAAACCACAAAAACCTTGGGGAGATAGGATGTGGTGAATGCTGTTTTCAAGGTTTAGAGAACAAGAAAGTGAGGCAGAGAAGTTTGCTGTCAGGCTTCTGTTGCTGGGCAGGACTTCTGAGATGGCTCCACACTCACAGGGAAACCCTCCAAGCTCCTTGATTGTGATTCCACCAGAAACCAAATGCTCTGGGCTGTAGCCTTCTGCCCCAAATTCCTCCTGCTGGCTTGGTGGGCACATCCTGCAGCTGTATTTGAGTCCATGCCCATTGTAGCCCTCCCTGTGCTTCACACAGCCCTGTACTGTCTGATCTTGTAGGGGAAATTTAATGATTTTAAATATAAATTTAGGTCATTTAAAAAAGACTGTGAGGTCTGATCACTTAACAGCTCTTATAACAAGGTATGGCACTTTTTCCATGCACTTTTGTGCCCCAAACCAGAGAACAGGATGTCAGTTGCTTAATCACAGTCGTGATTTCAAACCCTTTGCTCCTTACCGAGAGATTTTTCAAGAGTTCTACAATCAGTATCTCAAAATCTTCTGAAGATACAGCTGTTTATTGCAGGGTTTGGCTGGGTAATGTTTCAGAGAAAAAAATGTCATCCTGTCTGGATATTCCATGTTAGCAAGAGAGAAAATGCACCTACTGGCAGATGAATAGACAAAAAAAAGAGCCTGCAATTCTGGAGAAAAAACAGAGCTTTTCAATCATTTCTATGTACCTGACAGCAAAGTTCAGCTGCAAAGCAAGGGCACAGTCTAAGCACCTACAGCATAATCCAAAAAACACTGAAGGGAGCAGGGCTATGGGGTAAAAAAGCATAAAGTGCTGATGAATTTAGTCCAGTGCTTTAATATAGTGAGGATACAGATGGCACAAGCAGCCCCTTCCCAGGCTGGGCTGAAACCAGGAGAGGAGCAATGGATCAGAGGAGGGAAAGGCTGAAATCCACGGAAGGGTCAGTGACAGCAATGGAGCAAAGCAATAACTGATTTTTCTTGCGTTTCCAAACAGGGATCATTGATAAAGTGGAATCAGCTTGGGGGAAGGATGGGTGGATGGATGGATGGATGGATGGATGGATGGATGGATGGATGGATGGATGGATGGATGGATGGATGGATGATGGATGGATGGATGGATGCATGGATGAGGGATGGATGGATGGATGGATGGATGGATGGATGGATGGATGGATGGCTGGATGATGGATGGATGGATGGATGGATGGATGGATGGATGGATGGATGAGGGATGGATGGATGGATGGATGGATGGATGGATGGATGGATGGATGGATGGATGGATGGATGGATGGATGGATGGATGGATGGATGGATGGAAACCTTGGTTTTGCAAATTTGTGTAAAGAAATATCATATACCTGATGCCACTATAATGTGAAATTTCATCAAGAGTTTGGTTAAATGTTGTTGGGTGTGGTGTGAGCCATACCTGGGAAAATACTTCTGAAGGGATAAATACTTAGCAGAGTCTGGAAGTTTCATGTTTCCATGTCCCACATTCAATGCTTTTTTTTATTTTCCTTTTTTTTCCAAAGCTCCAATATATATAGAAAGAGATTTTCTTGCTTCCATCCCCATTGTCAGGCCTCAACCAAGGACCAAAAGTGTTCTAAATACTTCTGAGGCTGTCTGCATAGCCAATTGTCCAATTTCACAGGCTTTAATGGCTCTGAGTGGAACTCACACATCCCTCTCTCTCTGCCCTGCTCCAACCCAGAAACAACTAATGGCAGTGACAAAAGCCAAGCTAAGTGGACAAAACAAACCCTTTGATATACAGGAGGCTGAAAGGGATCATTATTTTTACTATTTAAATTACCTTTCTTTTTAAACATTTTCAAGGTATTTTGTTCTTAATATAACTACTTTTTAGTGATAGAAGAAAAGACATCAGAAGTGTGACACAGACAGCTCTGGGGCTGATTTGAATAGCTTTTCACTGACGTATGTCTTCACATGAAAATCCCAGATGGTCACTTGCTCAGTTCACCAAATTTGCAATATTCAGCAAGATAAAAAAAAAATCCTTCTCCCTAAAACTTTATCATTTGTAGCTTTCTCTGGACTGATTTTTTCAGCTCTTCAGACACTTTGTCCCCACAGCCAAATGCAGACCCCCTCTGTGAGGGTTTGTTCATTACCTCACCTCCTTTTCTGACGACTAATTCTCCAAAAATACACAGGAAAAAAAAAAAAACAAAACAAACAAAAAAGACAATTAACAAGAGAACCTGAGAAACAAAGGGGACAATTCTCCTGTCCCAAGCCCATCCTACACTCCCTGTGTCCTGCAGTGGGATCTGCCCACATGGGAAGACAAGCGGGAGCTGCCTCTGAAATCCTTGTCTCTGTGTTTATTTAAGCAAAGCTTCATCTGGCTGATGGGGATCAGTGTAAAATGAGTGATTCCATTCCACATGGCAGCACAGACATATCCCCCTGCTTCCTGGGCTTCTTTCTTTTCTGCAAGGAGAATGAAATCTCCAAACCCTGCCTGACGGCTGCTGCTTTCAGAGGGTGGGTTGTTGCTCTGCTGAGTTCAACTCTGATGTTCTCAAACTCCAGAGAAAAAGTGTAATTAAATTAACCTGAAAAAGCCTTCTGATTCCAACATGTGGATACATTTTCTGAAGAGACAGTGTTATAAAAGGACTTATTTTCTGTGTTCTGCTGCAAGATTTAAACCCTCTCTCCTGGTGGGATTCTGCTGTGTCCCAAAATCCAGACTAATGTTCATGACATATTCACTGGCTCTGCGCTGCATTATCATTGCCTTGCTAGGCTGTGCAGGAATGTAAATACAGGAATTCAAAATCTTCCTCCTCATTTTCTTTATTCCCACTTTCAGCTGCTCTGATTCTTTTCCAGCTTTGCTCTCTGCTCCTGTCTGGTTTGTATTTGGTTGCAAAGATGGGAGAGCAGTGGGTGGGTGCCTGTCACACAGAGTCACCAGGTCCCTTTGGAGCCCCAGGGCAGTGGGGTTGTTCCCTCTGGCAGGTTGTCCCTGGGGCTATAGCACAGCAGCCTCCAAAATCCACATCTTGTGAGCCAGGAGTGTGGCCAGGATGTCTGCAGAGGCAGCTTTGTGCCCTCACCACTGTCAATTCTGTATTTTATGGGTATAAATTGTCCAGGCCAAACCCTAATTTGGGAATGAGAAACTTGCCAGCACGAAGACAGAGATGCAGGGAAACCAGTGAGCCACAGGAACAAATCCAGGCAAGCTTACAACGGGGAAATAACCACAAAGGCACAATTTTCCTAAGCTTTTAAGAGAATTTATGCTACATTTAGAACCATAGAAAAGTTTTGGAAGGGACAGTTAAAGATCATCCAATTCTGCCCCTGTATTTAGGAGTGCCCTTGGCAAGGCAGGACAGTGGCAGTGCAATGGCTTCTTAGGGGCTGTGCTTGCAACTTTTCCCATTGAAATACTCTGCTTTTAAGTGCTTTTAATTATCTGGACTCTGGTGTGTCGTGCTGAACAACTGCTGCAAGCTGGATTCTGCATGAACAGTTTGAGATAAAGTGAAGCAAAGTTCTGTCCCCCCCCACCTTCGCCTTGGAGATCATGCTCATCTCCTACCCATTAAAAGCAAAAAATCTCAGGTAAAAATAGTGTGAGATGATGTCATTGAAAATTATCATAATGCATCTGGAAAGAAAAACCATTGGGGATACCTGGGTGATCTTAAATCTGACTTTTTATTTTTTTTTTTTTTTTAATCCCTGATTTATTAATTTTAACCTGCTTCTAGCAGGAAAGAGGACGTGATTTGTATTTGCAGAGGATGTGATTTGATTTGATTTGGATTGGTATTGAGGCTCTAACCTGAACAGTGTGGGAGAAGAGGATGCGGCTTTGTGTGATCATTTCTTGTCCCCTTCCCTGTGCAAGTTCCTCACAGGTCAGAGCAGTGCCAGGGGTTCAGCATGCCCTCCTCAAGACGGAAAGTAGAAGCAAAAAAGATCACCAGAAGCTTCAGGCTCTGTGCCATCCCCTTAATCCTCCCCAAACCGAATGGAAGGACCGGCAGAAATGAGGACAGGATGTCCAGGAAATTTATATCTATCCTTTCCCTGATAACATCTCTGCTTCCTCAGGAAGGGCCCATTTCTGTGCTAAGAAATAGCCTAAGCTGGTGGCTGTGCAGCATCTCTTCCTCCTGACGAGCTGGGGCCATTCCAAATGAGGATAATAAACGATGTAAGGAACAATATAAGCGCTGCTATAAATAAGAATGCTGCAATTCCACTGATGACTTATGGTGGCATTATAAATGATCGGAGCAAAGTCAGGAGGTCTCCTCACACCACCAGAGCCTCATGGTAGAATTATAGATCTAATTTAAGTGCATTTTGGGGGTAAATTATTTATTAAAGTGTAAAGTTTATGGAGACAAATGTTCAAGTAGTCAGACTCCTGGACTAGGTGAGCATTCCTGATCCTAATAATTACAGGTAGAATTTGCTCCTGGGCAAAAGGACTAGATTAAGATTTTAGCAACATTTTAGGTGTCCAAAAGCCCTGCAGAACACTTCTTGGCACAGGGCTGCAATCTCTAAACTTACAATGAAATGGGCTCCTTGTACAGGAGCACCTAGTGCTCATAAATCCATTTTAATGGTTAAACTGGAGCTAGGAGATGGGAGCAAGAAGAAACTTCTCTCAGGCTCATGAAAAATCACAGGTTCTTGTCTAACAACTTTTGTTCTAAGTTTTCCTGTGTTTCAGCCCTGAAAAGGAGTCCCATTGCTGGTGTTTTCTTCCATACTTCACTCTAATTTCAGTCAGGATTTGTCACTGTTGATAAACCAGGAAAGTGCTCGCAGCAATTTCACCGTGGTGAAATTGCCTCACATAAGGGGCTGTGAAATACTGGAAGGGGCTGTCCAGGGAGGATCCCATCCCTGGGGGTGGCACTCAGTGCTCTGGGCTGGGTGACAAGGCGGGGATCAGTCATAGGCTGGACTGGATGATCTTGGAGGTCTTTCCCAACCTTAATGGTTCCGAATGGAATTCCCTCTGCCACGCACTCCTTGAGTAAAAAAAACAAAAAAGCAAAAAAAAAAAAAAACAAAACAAAAAAAAAAAAAAAAAAAAACACCCAAACCAACAACAACAAAAAAAACCACAACTACAAAAAAACCCCAATCAAACAAAACAACAACAAAAAAACCACCTTGAAAAATCTAATTCTGTATTTAAATACAGGTTGCAAGGACCTCTCCACACCAGGCTGGTGCCCAGAGCCTGCAGGTCCTACAAGGCCAAGGCAATCCCAAGTGTAATATGAAGTCTGCTTTTGGCAGGGGAAGTAGAGGAAGACTCAGCTTATAAATCCCCCCAAAAACTGAATTTTCTGGAGCCTTCTGCACCACAAAATTAGCCTGTGGAGCAGGAGGCTCAACACTCTTGCACCACTGGGCTGCATCAAGGATAAACACATTAAGGCGAGGCATTAAGACCCTCTGGTAATTAGGAGCCATATAAGTAACTTAGATATAGAATGAAGCTACTAATAATGCATGAATGCAAAGCCTTAAGAAGTTTGCTTCATATAAAGCACCCAACTATTCCCTGGCTTAACTCAATTCTCTGAAGCTGCAAATTCAGGCTGAAGATCTTAGGAGAATGTTCTTGTTCTGGGAGGTTTTTTTTTTTTCCTTGTCGTACTTAAAATATTGCTGAGCCCAACTTTTTGTTATAGGCAAGGTTTCTCCCATAGCTCCCAGCCAGACTAGAAAATGTAGAAAGGCAGGGCAAAATTATTATTTTTTTTTTAAAGCACATAAAATTAGGCAGAGGGCTTGGGGGAAGATTCAGATTAAGGGAGTGAATCTAATGGTCAGGCCAGGGAGATGGAATCAGTATTCCTGCCACTAATTCACTGTGTAACCTTGTGCTGCTGCTAAGCTTTTTCGTGCTCTATTTTCCTCGTCAGTAAAATGAGTATTATAATAGTTACCTTCCTGATAAGGGTTTCAGTTAATCAATTTCTAAAGCCCTTAAGTACAGAGAGACACAAGATATCATATCAACAAAGTCCAGCATTTATCTGTGCCTGGATATTCCCTGAACTGCGCCAGCTGTAAAGGAATAGAACCTGAGCTGTATAAACCCGAAAAATTCCCATTGACTTTGATGAATAAACACTATTTCTTGCAAATACTACCTGTGGTTTTTTGGTCACAGGCAGGATTTGCTGCTTAAAAAATGTGTTTGAAAAGCAAATTAAAAAGGTTTCAGGTGGGCTGGAAGAATTAAACTCCCCCATGACTGAATTGCTTGCACGCTTTACCTGTGCTGCTCCTTACAGTAACTCGAGCCAGTCTTTGTGCTGCTGCTGGTAGCAGGAGACAGAAAAAAATAAAAGTGCTACAGTAGGTTTTGCTCAGAATTCTGAATTTTTGCCAAGGAAAGAGGAGGAGGAAATAATGAACATTTGACGGGTGTTTTTCAAACAATAGCATACTAAATTATGGTCTGGGAAGGAAGATCTTTTCTTCTAAGAGCTGACTAAGGAGCTTAGCAAAACTGAAGGGTGAAAGAGAGGAGGGATTGTTGTATATAAGTAGATCAGGGTGTAGCAGCAGGGAAGGAAAAGAGCCATTAAATCAAAAGCACAATGCTGAAAGAACAAATGGGTATAATAAACAGGCCTTTAATAAATTCAGGTATTAATTAGAAGAATGCATTTACATATCAGAAGAGCTGGATTTTAGCCAGCAAGCATGGGCAGGTAAGGAGCCCGCCCAGCCATAAGCTGGGCAGGGGAGCGGACCTGAATCCAACCCCATCCCTGTCTGATGTTCAAGCAAGGAAATTGATTAAAGTATTTCACAGTTTTCCTTCATTTTCCTGCATTTCCAGGAAAACGTAGACGATATTCTCCTTTCTTCAAAGTACCTTCTTACACCTATCACAGCAGATTTTAAATAGAGGGGGTAGCTACATCACCCCTGTGTCATACACACCTCCCTGCTACCCCACTCTTTGCTCCACACTAAGGGTTTGCTGCCTTCTCTCACTCCTGTTACTGCCCAATCCTTATTTCCTCCTCTTCCTTCACCTTGAAGCCCAAACCCTTTCAGCCCTGTCCTTCATTAAGTAAAGACAAAGCTGCAGTTGATGCTTACAAGCTTCAGCACATGTGGAGCACTTTGAACTGAAAACATGCTTGTCTCCCTTCTTGCCCTGCTCACTTTGGGCTGCCTTGGCTTTCAGTGCACCACTCTCAACCTGCCCGAGTCCCAGCAGCTCGACACTTGAATAATTGAAGCGATTTACATTCCCCAAAGTGCATCCAAACAGGTTTATTATGAGTCTTTGTGACTTGTTCTTTTAGAGCACTTCTCTGACGTCTGTTCTTCATCAGAGTTCTCCACCCAAGTCAGCCCACAGTGGTAATGGCAAGGTAAGAGCTGTTTCTTGACGTTTATTGTGGGAGTTAAGCCATCCAGGTTGGCATAAATGATGGGTCTTTGTGTTCTTTGAGGCTGTAGAATGTGCAGGTATGATAAAAACAAAACACACTGGGGAAAAAAAGAATTAATTAATTTCTCCATGTGGAATGTCTATTGCTCTACCAAGAAATCACACATGCTCCTTCATGAGCTTTTAGCCTCTTTTAGGGCAAAGCACTGTTATTTATTTGTTTGTTTATTTATTCTCTGCCAGTTTGTCATATGCAATCACATCTCTTGGGATACACAAATCATCCTTGGGCCACTCTGGTCTGGCAGAAGAGGGTGTCCCTTTCTCCAGGCCAGCAGCTCCCCACTTGGCAAAGCTTCTCCTACTCTCTGTTAGTTTATTTTTATTCCCCCATCTCTCCTCTGCTCTCCTCCACACCAAGATGGGGCCTCCTGCAGCAGCCTGCCCAATTCCAACTGGCCTTACACAAACGAGTTTTGCTGTGCTGCTGGAAAATCTTCTCTATCCACTTTCTGACCTGTGTCCAGAAGGTATCAAGTCCCCACTCTGGATGAGCCTTAGGGGCTGTAGTGTCCCTGAGGGGGACAAGGAAAGCATTTTTATAGCTGCTGTGGAAGTGAGAAAGTCTTTATCCAAGGCCATGTGGAAGTTGGTAGCAGAGTTTGTACAGAACTGGCACTCCAGACTCTGCCCTGCTGGGTCAGTCCTAAGTTTGTCCTTCCTTTTGAATTTGTACAGGTTCCTCAGTTTACTTTGTCACATCTCAGTACTGTGTAACCAAAATTCCTCTCTGCGCTTCCTTCCACCCCCTTCTTCACCATTTCCCTGCCTCACTGCACTGCTGGTCTCTCAGCTTTCCCCGCCCTGCTTTGTCCATCACTCTGAAACTCCTCTCCCTGTCAGAGCAGTCTGTCTGCTCACATTTGAACACACACCACTCATGTTAAGCAGCAAATCAATCCTGCATTCCCTGTCCTAACGTGGCATGTGGGAATCTCTCTGGAGCCCACAGTGAGGGCTACAGCTTCCTCCTTGACCTGTGAATTCCCTCCTGCTGTGGGGACTGAGCACTGCTCCCTCATCCACTAAAAGAAGATTTCAGCCTCATTTTTCACTGGCAGTGACCAGAATGACCAATCTGCTGCCTGCTGAGGAGCAAAAGGTCAGGCCAAGTCCACTTTGTGGCTACTTGTTTTTCTCCACAGTGACCAATTTCAGGCAGTAATAGAAGCATCAATAATGTCTCTGTCTTCCCTGACTGCTTCGTTTCTTCTTTTTCTTTTTCCCTATTGATTGAAATATTGCAGCCTCCATTTGTTAGCTGGGCCCCTGTGAGGCAGGCTGAGGCACTCATAGCTCATGTCTTCTTCAGGAGAAGGATGTGAGGAGCTGAAATAATTTGGGGTTGTGGGAACAGTGGCCACAGAACACAACTTGTGATCTCCTTGGCTTAGGCTCTTCTGTGGCTGAGCTTTTGGTGCTCTGGGGAGTCCCCTGGCAGCTGGAATTGCTCTCTTGTGTTTGCATGCTGACAAGTGCAAAGGAAAGGCTCCCTCAGACCAGAGGAAAAACCCTCTCCAAGGGCTGATCACTGCAGTTCCTGCTGCCAGAGCTGCAGAGCAAGAAGGAACCTTCAAGACAGGAGCTGTGTGGCACAAGTGTCCCCAGAGCCACCCCAGCTGTGACCCTGCTCTGCTCCATGTGGAGCATGATCCATCCAGTAGGAATTCTATGGAAAGCAAGTCTTCCTTCCATCTAGGTGGTAAAAAAAAATTTAAAAAAAAACCCAAAGCAAACAACCCCAAAAATCCCAAACCACCAGAGAGCTTAATCAGAGGCCATGCTTCTTCCCTGAGGCTGGGTCAGGCCTACCAAGATCCCTCAGCCAGGAGCTTTGTTGAATTTCACAGCTCCCTTTTCTCAGGATAAGTTAAAATTCAGCTGTACTGCTGCACCCGCAGCCTGGGACTTGTTTTTTGGAGCTGTCACTCCTGAACATTTCTCCTTGCACAGGCACAAGGAATGGGAAGATGACACACTCATTTTGGATTCTACCAGGCAGGTCCTGTATTGTGCAGAGTCAGGCCCTGTTTCTTGCTGTTTTCCTGGAATTCTACTTCCAAATTCTAATTGGAAATTAGAATTAAATCAAATTTCTAATTCCAGTTTCTCATTCCCCACCTTGTAACTGTCCCCACAGCCAGTTCCACCTCACCACAGACCCCGATGGCATCTAATTGTCATTGGGATTGTGTTTGGGGGTGAAAGACATTTCCTGCTTTTGTCCTGACCTACTGCTCTGCAGACTCTGTATCCCATCAAAATCCTCCTCTGGAATACAGCTCCTTGCTGTATTGAATCCTGATTGCTGCTGACAGCTGAAAACTTGATGGAATTTGCTGGTTTTAAACAAATCTGCTCCTGTGAGCACAGGCTTTTGACTGCAAGGGCTTTGTAGTTTAAAATTGCTGAAGTTAATTGATATTCAAGAGTGATTATTCAGTGGTAATGCATTCATAAACAATGTCAGTGCTTGTTTGAAAAATTAAAACATTAATTTAAATTAAACTGTAAACAAGGGAAAGAGGTTGTGTGAGTAAGGATTGAGAAGGCCCTGCAGAACATTTGACTGCAGTGATATTGTACCTATATCCATAGGAGACGTCTGCATTTTTAAATCTGGTGACTCAAAACCATTTCAGGCCCTATTTTCTACCTCTTCTCAAACTCTTTCTTCTTTACTAAGAGGAGATGATGCTCAGTGGTCACTGAATCTTCAGAAATCTCTGTCAATAATCTTCTCCATCAAACACCTCGTCTGGCTGGGACATGTGACCACCCAAAATGGGATGTGATGGCACTCCCACCCCATGAAGTTCTTGCTGCGATTAAAATCAACCCTTTTGGAGCTGAAACAAAAATTACAACTGCCTGTTTTCATGATCTTCCCTTATATCACTTCCAACAGGAAAGGTTTCTTGGGTAGAGTGTGGCATTTGCTGAGACATTTCCCTGTCCTAATAAATCCCTGCTTTATAGATAGATGAGACAGGTTATAAGCCTGGGTCAATAAGGGAGGTTACAGAAGTACACAGAGCAGTGAGTTAAATCTTGGGTGACCTGGGTTCAGGATTCTGCACTGCTACAGGTCTCTCTAATCTTGAATAAGTCACCTCTTCTCTCCTGTTTTTTCCCCGTAACTTGGGTCTGTCAACACTCTCTTGCATCATGGGATTTTCAGAGTATAACAAACACTCCAAAAGTGTGGAGGCAGTCAATGCAGGGGTAACGAGGGTCATCTAAATACCATACTTAGATAAGTAAGGATGATTATTTTCCATCTCCTTTATCCCTGCATGATAAAAATGTTCCCAGAAATCATTATATACACCACATGAGCGAGAAGCAGCAGGAGAGTAATTCCCTGTCCTCAGCTATTTTCTACGTGTGGATGAGGTATATTTTTAGAGGGGGGTGCTTATTTTATCCCCGAGCCTTTTCTTGACACACTGGTAAATAGGTTGCATTTTGCACAAGTTTGTTCATCGTGCCACCCCAGTAATATTAGCAAGTAAAATATATAAAGTTATTTGTGGTGAGTGAGAATCAAATCTCCTCTCAGGGATTACTGGCAATAGAAGAGGCAGAATGACTTTAATCCTGTCCAGCACTGAGAACTCCCAGTAGTTTCAATCTTCAAAGCTTTTGTTTTCTAGAAGTTTACCTTGGGTTCCCTGTGGATAACAGCAAACTTGATTTGGTGGAATCTGATCCCTGACATTTCTTCTAACACAGTCTCTCTATCAGATAGGAATCCCTTTTTTTTTTTCCTTATGAGTGCAAAGCAAGGAGATTGTTCCTTAAAATGAACAAGAAAACTTGAAATGTCTAAATCAGCTTTCTTTATATGGCAAAACATATTTATTATTTATTTGGAGGAAAAAAATATAAGAAGTAGAACTCCTAGGCTCTATCTTTAGCAGCAAATGACCAATTTTACATTGTGTCCTTTCATGCCTCAGTTTCCCAGTGTTCAGAAAACCATAATTAATTTTTAAGGCAAGATATCCCCTATCTATGCAATTCTATATGCCATTATGCTTGGTATAACCATTAAATTATTTTTTTTTAAAGCAAATGATTTAAAACTGATAGTAAGAAATACTTTTCCTACACAGCACATAATTAACACGTGGCACTCAATGCCACAGACGTTATTGAAGCCGAGAGCCTTGGAGGATTCACAAAAGGATTAGAGATTCATATGAATAATGGGAAATTCTATTAGAGAAAATAAAAAATGCATGAAGGATGGAGGACGTCATGCTTTGGGGTTATAAAGCAGCTGTTAATTGAGGGCAGAGACGTGCTGGGTGCACAGAACATCCTGGGATGGTTTTCCACAGGGTTTCTTGGGCAGGACAGCAAAGCTGGGCTGCCTGAAGCTCTGCCCTCTTCCAGTGAGGCAGCTCCTGTCTAAAGGAAACAATAAAATAAACCCTGAGCCAGCTATGGATGAGCCATCGTGGCCTGGTAGCCCCTGGCACAGAGGAACTGGGATCCTTGGCTTTGCTTCCAGCTGTTCCTGACTCTCCAGCTGTGCAGGGAGGTTTGGGGGCACCACAATCTCCCAGTGCAGGATGATGTCCCAGGCACCTTGGGGCATCTTCCCCCTGTGTAACACCACAAAACCCCCACAGGTGACTCACACCTGGCTGCTCAGTTGGTTTGAAGCCATTCCTGTCCAATCTCCACCTGTCATTGCCAGGCATCCCCAGAGGGGTAATAATTAGCATTGACTCCAGGGGTAATAATTATTAATTTTAATAATTAGCATTGACTCCATGATTCCAGAAGGCTGATCCGTCACTTTATTATACCATACTTATTAAGAAACCCATCACCCTTACAGACAGTCCAATACAGGTGGACCCAATTGGTCCTTCAATCCAAACACCATCACCATTGGCCAATTAAGAAACCACCCTTTGATAAACAAATCTCCATAGCACATTCCACATGTTCAAAACCACGGGTGCAGCAGGTGAAGATAAGAATTGTTTCTCGTTCTTTTCTCTGATCTTCTCACAGCCTTCCCTAGCACAATGCCTGGGAAAGTTGTGCCTGCCCTCTGTGGCCAGCGAGCTGCTGCCACATACACCTGCCTTCCACAGACACCTTTGAGAAGTCCTGGAGCCATTTAACAAACACCTCAGGTAGCTGACCATGTTTGCAGCTCCTGAGCAAGCAATTACAGTTCATCCAACCACAGGCTTTCATTTGATCCAGCCTCAATTAGAAGCAAAGGCATTGCCACATCTGCCCACAAGTTCACAAGTGTCCACAGTTCCTCTTAGATTATTGCTCTATTTCTGCAGCCTTTGATAGAGTAAGATTGATTACAAAAAATAAGAAAAAAGAGTCACTTTCCTCAGACTTTTCTGGTGGTATTTCCATTAGTATTTTATAATCACTGTTTAAGGGAGAAATTGCTCTCTGGTTATTAAGGTAAAAATTATCACCTTCTTTGACTAATAAAATCAATAAAGGCTCCTACCCTTTGAAAAGCCCAGAAACCTCTCTCTTCATAATTAAACATTTCAACCTAATCTGGAGCAATAATAACCTTCAAAGTTTTATAAAATTCCTAATAATAATATCTTACAAACCACCTTTCTGCTCAGCAGGTTTCACAAATTGCAGCCCAGACTTGGAAAGCATCTTTATTCATGGCTGAACTGAGATACACATGTCAGGTTTTAAGGAGTTTTTTTGTGGAGTTTCATCATCAGTGGTAAACAAATCCCTGTAGGATGTCTGAATGCTGCATTCCTGGCACAAATGAAGGGCTGTTGCTTCTGGGTTTGCTCCGGAGCAGCCAGGGGATGTAATTTTTAATTGCTGGTGCCTGTAGCAGGGCATTTGCACTCGCTCAGAGACCTCTAAGGGAATCCTGGAATGGGTTGGATGTGAAGGGAGCTCACAGCTCCTCTAGTTCCAGGGACATCTTCCACTGGACCAGATTGCTCATAGTTCCATACAGCCTGGCCATGGGCATTTCCAGGGATGGGGCAACCTGTGCCAGGGCCTCACCCACTCTCACAGCAAAGGATTTTTTCCTGTTATCCCATCTAAACCTGCTCTTTGTCAGTTTGAAGCCATTCCCCCTTGTCCTGTCGCTCCAGGTGCTGTAAACAATACCTCTCCATCTTTCTTCAGGTTCTCTTCAGGTGCTGGAAGACCACAACCAGATCACCCCAGAGCCTTCTCTTCTCCAGGGTGAACAGTCCCAACTCCCTCAGCCTTTCCTCATAGTTCATCCCTCTGATAAAGTTTGTGTCCTCCTCTGGACTCTCTCCAGTCTGTCCATGTCCTTCCTGAGCTGGGGACCCCAGAAAGGACCAGACTGTCACAGATATTGAACATGCTAACATGAATTTAATTCACTTATTACATCTTTATAGAATGTGGGTCCTTTAGGTTTGTGTGTGGTCTGTATGTTTGTTTGTTAATTCCTGGGTCTTTGAGAAGTAGATTATGCCATTTCCAGAGCTTAAAAATACATATTAAATATGTATTTTTTGAAAATGTTTTCCTTTTTTTTTTTTTTACATTTGTTTTGGAACATACACAAATGGGCAGAAGCCCTTTTTGATGGGCCTTTTTCCAGCAGGGTTAGCTGTGGATGTTGAGGGTCAGCGAGGATGAGAGCACCAAATATCTCCTCAGCCCAGCTGGAGTGTCAGTGTTCACTTACACCGTGGTAAAGGGGGATCAAAACTCCTAATCTCACATGGAGAGATAATGCTCCTGCCTCTCTAATTTCTCCTGTCCTTTTCTGGAGTTCCATTTATCAGGATTACTTGCTCCTCAGACAAGTTATCTCTGTCAGGCTTGAATGGCTGCTCTCCTGGGCACCCAGAGACATCCCAGCTAATTAACTATCATCCTACATTTGATGATGACGAGCATCCACTGAGAACCTTCCATCCCAGTGGATCTCTTGGAGCTCCACATATTAAACAACCCTGCCTGTGCCAAGCCCAGGGATTTCCTCCTCACAAACGAGCGGCGAGCAGTTTGGAGCCGAGTTTAGGGGCAGGCAGAGGAGCTGTGCTCCAGCTCATGGCAAGGGGAAGGAGTGCCCTGACGGAATGATTAACTTGTCTAGAAAATGATGTCTCTGCAGGGATTTTATGTCACGTGTAGCTGCCACCAGGAGCCCTGCAACAGAGCAGGGAATGCAGCTTAGGGATCCCCTCTCAGCAGTGCCCGTGTCTAGAATTCCTGCAGGTATCACAGGCGTGTGTGTCAACTTAGAGTTGGGCAATCAGAACTCAAAATTCCCCATTTTGACCTGATCTAACCTTTTCCTAGGCATAAATATTTCTAAACATGGGTGTTTTCTTATGTCCTTTCAGTGCCTGTCCTTGAAACCTCTTAGGCATTCCCAAGGGATCACTGGGCTAATGCTGGACTCTTTTTATTCATATTTAAGCCATTTCAATGAGGGATCTTAAGCACTGTTCTGTGGCCCTGAGTTGTGCTGTATGGACAAGTCCTCTGACTCCTTTAGGCATCTGGGAAACACCAGTTTTGGGGCAAACCTCATCTCTAGAGTTCAGTTTTGTTTGGAGATGGCTTGGCTCTGGCTTTCGGCAAATCCTGTAACAACCAAAATGGACATCTGCATTTAGAAGAAAAGATGAAAATCCCCAAGGCCTTTGTACCCACTCCCTTTCTCCCTCTGTGGGTGAAGACAATAATTTGTGCACTGTACCAAGAGATGAAAGAGCTGCCCAAACACTGAGTGCTGCTGTGGGCAGGACTCAGTGGGTGTGAGTCTGTGCAGCCCCACTGAAGGGAATGAAACTCTGCTGATTTCCACCTGCTTTGGACTCAGGCCCGCTCATATTTATTACTGTTATCACCTGAACCTGAGTTGCAGCTCTCCCCCATGTTTACTCATCACTGACCTTCTCACATCTCCTTTCATTTGCTTCCTATCTGAACAATTTACATTTCACCTCCTTGGAGCTTTTTTATTTTCTTGGATGAGACTCCTTTCATCTCTCGTCGTAATGTTCAATAATGACATTTCCATTTGCTTTCCTTTTCATGAGGCTTCTTTTTGAAAACAGGATCTGACCTGTCCCTTTGTGTTCTCCCATCGGCCAAGAATCACATTGAGCATGCATTTAATTGACTTATTACATCTTTACAGAATGTGGGTCCTTTAGGTTTGTGTGTGTTCTGTATGTTTGTTTGTTAATTCCTGGGTCTTTGAGAAGTAGATTATGCAATTTCCAGAGCTTATTTCCCATTACTATTGAATCTTTCAATTGAACTGAATTTCATTGTGAGATGGAAAATAGAATGAACTGAAAATTCAACTGAAAACATGTCAGTATTGTTGATACATGTGCTAGTGTTATTATAGACTTTATCAGCTTATTTTCTCTTCTGGGGCTGAGTAGGGAGGGGAAACATCAAATAAACAAAAGCAAGCAGAGGTTTTTTTTTTTTCTTTCACTGAAAGAAATGTCTATATTACACAGAATAAAACCTTATTTGCCCTGTTTTGATGAACATGAAACCCACCTGATCCTATTCTTCAGTCCTCAGATGGAAAACTGCTCATTTCAAGAAATGTCCAGCATCACTTTTATTTAGCAACCTCCTGATCTGGAGCAAACTGGGCCCCGACTATTGATCCAGAGGG
Organism: Camarhynchus parvulus; assembly: GCF_901933205.1. Lineage (NCBI taxonomy): Eukaryota > Metazoa > Chordata > Aves > Passeriformes > Thraupidae > Camarhynchus > Camarhynchus parvulus. The sequence goes on along the minus strand of NC_044587.1, from coordinate 7,102,315 downwards.
AATGCCATTGATTTTGCCTGCAGAGAATCTGGCCCATTATGATAAAAAGTGACATTGGTGCTGGTGGCACCTCGTGGCTCATGCCAGCAGGGTGCTGCTGTGACACACAACAGCACAGGGAAAGGACCAATGGGTACAAAACCTATTTGCAATGTTTCGGTTGCATAAACAAACGTTGCTTTGTTGCTGGGGTCATGGCAAGATGCAATATTCCCTGGGAAGCGGAGTATGGTGGAGAGCTCAGGGGCTGTAGCCCTTTCCTCCTGTGCTGTACCCCAGAGAATGGGATGTGTAACCCATTCTTTGATATTCCAGCAGTTCCTGCATGCTGTTTGCCTTCCTGAGCATTTCTGAGCACTAAACTAGCATTTTATAGAAGTAACTACAATGACTCCAAGATCCCATTCCTGACTGGAAATGTGGAGTTTGGCTTATTTTCCCTGTGTACATTACTTAGCACTTATCAAACACTGCATTTCATTTGTCATCACTGAATCCTTATCTCAGGAGTATTCTGTGATTCTCTACAGTCTGGTTCACATTTGACTATGCTCAGTTATTTTGTGTCTACCACAAACTTCATCTTCTTTCTGTGAACCCTCTTTTCCTGTCCAATTATGAATATATTAAATATGTTTATTCTTGGATTTTTAGGTGCTTTAACAAGAAAACTTCTCTCATCCCATGAGCCCAGAGCTGCTTTAAGAGCTTTGAGATGTTACCACGAGAGGTTTGTTTTGTTTTTTAATTTCTGAGCTCTGCATTGACTAAATCATCCCTATTGATATATTCCTTAATCACTTGGAAGAGCCTGGAATGATTTGTGAGAGATGACTTCACTCTACAACTGCTGTATTGACTCTTCCCAAAGAATGATGTGCTGCCCATGTGTTCACTAATTCTCTTCGGGTTATTTTCTAATAATTTGGCCTGGTGCAGCAATCAGACCTGGTGATTTGGGCTCCAGAGTTGGGTTTGTTTTTGTTTTTTGTTGGTTATTTTTATTTTAAGGCTGGAGTAATATTTGCCAGTTTTCCTTCTGGTGTGGAGATTTCTTTCCACTGAGGTCGGGAGGTGGCTGGCACAACTCTGTGTGATGCCAGCCAAGGAAGGATCAACATGGGCTGGAATCTCTTTATTTCAGGCTTCGAAATCTCCCATTTGTCACAGTCCTTCTCTTCAGCACCATTTTTAGGTTTTGGTGGCAACCCTTCTAATCCATACACGGGGCTTTGTCACTACCCAGCTAAAAGTTGCATTTATGGAATCTGAGCACGTTGAGATCATGTGAAGCTTTATAAAGTTCTGCCTGACAAGCTGGAGTCTGAACAAGCAGTTCTTGTGCTCCAGGCTTCCTTCTGATGGGAAGAGAAGCAGAGCTGTGAGCAGCAGGAGAGACAAGGGTCCTTCAAATCACAATCCTGCTTCAGTCCCTCTCCTTTCTGAATCATTTGTCCAGCAAACTCAAGAACCAAACAAATGTGGATTATCCTCACTGGAAGAGTGTTTTACCTTTAGCTGATATAAATCAGAACAGCTCCAGGGAAGGTTTTTTTTCTCCTGAGCTAAGGATCTGGCCACTTTCACACTATCCAGTAATATCTGTGGATCAATAAAAAAAAATTGAAATAGTATTTTTTTTTTAAGTGACACAAATCCCACAGCTCTGTCAAAAAGCTTTGTATCATTCTAGCAACCCCAGCCAGCCTTAAACTTGTGCTGTCCATCTGTCTTTAGGAGAGGTTTGTGTATTTTGGATTGCTGGGTTTGTTTTAAGACCGATTCCCTCAACAAAATGCCCAAGGTATGGTACAAACCCAAACCTGAGTATGGCCAGTTCAAATGGACACGGTGATTTTCATGTCAGTAAAATCCTCACTTCTGACTTTAATTGAGGAACAACCTCTCTGCACAGCAGAAGGTTAAATCTGGCCCCTCTCTTGTCCATCTTGTGCTGGTTTGGTGGATAAATTTGGGATTGCTGCCTGCAGAGCTGTCCTGCCCCTTTTCACCAGCATGTATTTCAATTCCAGCATTATATAGGCTTTTATTTTCTTAATATATTAGATAGCCCTTAAATGAGAAGACAGGCCCTGCAAAATTGCTTTTCCCTGCAGGCCAGGATCAGCCTCACCAGTCCTTCCCACCCAGTTCTGCTTCTTTCCCAGCTGCTTTAAAGTCTCATCACTCCTGAGTGGGAAGCCTTAAATATTTCCAGTGACATTTCCTTGGCCTGCAGTGATTTAATATTATTAACCTGGTGTGTTATTAAAGTGACAGGAGGTGTCTCCCCTCTGCAGGTATATTTTCCTGAAAACTCATTTGAATTTTTATTACTTTATTCTGAGGGCCAGCTGGCGAAGCGCAGAAGGGGCAGGGAGGGCGCAGGAGGGAAATGCACCTGGTTTGGGGGATGGAGATCTCCTCTGGACATATATTACAGGTTCTGGTATAGCTTATTCCACCAGAGTTTACTTCAGATTTAAGTGTATTTCTTAGCTGGAGCAGTCAAAGTAAAGTATTTGCAAGAAAAATGTCTCTTTCCAGATTCTGCAGCCCATTTCAGCAGCATAACCTGGGGGTAAATGGGCTTTTATGTCCTTTGCAAATCCCACAAATTTTATGCTTTACCCATGTCTCTGTCCAGCTCTGCTTAAGTTTCATCTTTCAGTTGTTACTGTAGGAAAAATCTAACGTGCAGAGTGAAAAATCTATAAACTTAGGACAGTGGAGAAGCAAAGCCAGATGTTTAGCCAGCATAAATCAGTAGCACTAAAATCATTGCAATGAACCTGTATTAGTTCTCTGTTGCTGCACACACACTCTACAGGGCTTTGTTTGCACAAATATGAGGGGGAACTGATTTTAACCACTCAAAAAGAAAAAGCATTTCCACAGTGAGATCCCTGTGTAACAAATGTCCATAAATTTTCAAGAGTGTTTTGAAAACTGTCAGTTATAAAGTGTTGGTTTTGGTTCTAGAAGTGAAGAAAAGATGAGATCCTTTCTAGCCACTCATCCAGAAAAGCCAGGTTATTAGATCTCCATCTGCTACTGCCACTGTTTAGAACTTCATTTTGTCATGCTTTTTTCCTGCCCTGTCCAATCTGTCATGGATAATTTTTAAAGAAATTTGAGCAAATTCCAACATCTCCAAATTCTTTGTGAAACAGCCCCTTTGTGCTGTTCTCCAACAGGTATTTGGTTCAGTACTTTGCTCCAAGCCCATCACTTTGCTTTGTTCATTAAATGATGTCTCTCTGAAAGGTTATTTGAAGATATTTCCTTTGTCTCTGGCTTATCAGCTCCTTTCCGTCTGCCTATCTCGGCAGCAGCACATTGGTATTTTAGACAGTTCACTTAAAACTTTGCAAGTTAAGAAATGATATCCAATCCTGCCAGGGCTTCATTCTTAACCAAGGCATTCATGACTTTTCTGTCAGGCTGTAAAACTGGTTTTGTAACCAAACCCTCCCATTCAGGTTTATTTTTACCTTTTCCCTCTATATAATCTTCAAAATCACTTTAGAAAAATACTGTATCAAAAGCTGATATTAAACTTTCGAGTGCCTGGCAAATGATTCAAAGTAAAGGCTCACACTGGGGTAAACCCAGAGATTTCTTTTGCAAAGTTCCACCTACCTAATCTCTTAGAGGTAGATTTTTAGAGCTTACTATTTACTTTAGTCTGGAGACATTTTCCTGCTTTTATGGCTTATCTACTTGCTGTCCACCAGTCCTTTTAGATAGGAATGTTGCTGTTTCCTACCCTTTAATCTTTTTCCTCTTGCTCAGAAGTTGCCTTTGCTGTCACCCACCCCAAACAAGCCACAGCTGCTCTGCAGTGGATGGCTGGAGCAAAGGCTGGGATGGGAAGGAAAACTGTGCTGGGAAAGGCAGGATGGGCAAGGCTTGCCTCCAACTGAGAGTGTTTGGATTAGAGATTGGGAATAAATCCTTCACTTTGAGGGTGTGAGCTCCTGGCACAGGGTGCCCAGAGCAGCTGTGGCTGCTCCTGGATCCCTGGCAGTGCCCAAGGCCAGGCTGGATGGAGCTTGGAGCAACCTGGGAGAATGGAAGATGTCCCTGCCATGGCAGGGGGTTGAATGGGATGGGCTTTAAGATCTCTTCCAATGAATCTCTTCAATGATGCCTGTAAGATTATAGAACAGCAGGATGGTCTGCTGAAGTCTTTCTGCTAATGTGTCACTGGATTGGGAGATCTCCTTTAACTGAGTGCTGTGATGTTCTGCCTCTCAAAGGATGCCTCTGGGACCTGTGCCATCCTCCCTGTCTGTCCTCTCTCTCTCTCTCACAGGGACTGAGCTGTTCCTCTCCCAGGCCTCCCTGGGTAGCAAGGGCTCCAGCAGCATCACAGACACTTGTTCTCTCTGGCCTGCAGCAAACACTTCTCTATAATTCATGGGATATCTGGGAGTGAAGCAAATGTCATGTGGAGCCCCATGGAGGAGCTGCAGCTGAACATCTGGATGGTTTTACAAGCGCGAACAAGCACAGGCTTTACAAACCTCACAACCCAAAATTTCTCTCAGAGACTTCTGCCTAAAAACGAGCTCTGACAGGGGATTAGGGAGGGAGCAACACAAGGATGTGTTGTGTAAGTGTGCTGTGATATTTCCCACAGCATTAATGTGGCAGGCATTGCTGGTCTCTGGATCCACATGGGAAAGTTTCACCACCTATCTTGGTCATAGTGAGCTAAAACATAAAGCCCCCTTATCCTTCCATCTGAAATAAGGTTCTTATCCCCCATGAAAAGCCCATGATGGTGTTTCTGCCTCCTGCAGTTTCTCCTGATTTATGCACAAACCTCCATGGCATTGCAGGGTGTTATCATTTATTATTTCTGACTCAAGACTTCTCAGTCCTCACCACTTCATAGCATGACTTGGTCCGCAGCTCTTCAGAAAAGAGACAGAAGAGGGAGTGTTTAAAATTTATTCTTCTGTTGTATTTGTGTTTAAGGAGAAGTTACAAACTGCTTTGTGGTCTGTTTTTTCCCTGATTTGATTTAAACTCCTTTTCTAGTGAAAACCCTGACATTAAAACAGATCCATTTCCATCAGAGTAAGTAACTTCCATTAGGTGTTTACATCTTTAAAAATATTCTACATTTAAATGAATGCCTTGTGATTCAAAAAAAAAAAAAAAACTCTTTAGCGGGAAATTCTCATTTATTTTTAATGCCGAGTCCCTAAAAAGCCAGACTTTGAAAGGAACAAAGGACTGGGTGGAAGTAAAATGATATGTGTTCTTTCTGAATCACTCTGATGCAGACATCAAGCAATCCCACAGCCAGTTCCAACCAGACCTGTGCTGTTCCATGCCACGTGCTCTCCGGGAAGTTTAGGTCGGTTTATATTTTCTTCTCTTTCCTGGGTTGTGAATGTAGGTGGCCATGAGCCTGACCTGGTGCTCCACAGGCCCTGCTGAAATTCCCTTTTTAATAGTCTGTGATTTTCCTCAGAACAGCAGTTCTGTGAGAGGGAACCACCCCTGGGGATTGGGATGGATCCTATGGAGGCTCCCCAGACCTGGGAGCCCTCACTGCCCTGGTGAGGGATTCTTTTCCTCCTGGATATCCCTGAGTCACCCTTTGGGAGAAGAGCTGTGACCTTCTGGGAGCCTTGGGTGGAGAGGCCTCCCCTGCGTGGGTGGGTGCAGCTTTGGGACATGGTTCTTGTTCCTGTAGTAACTTCATCCCCAAGATGTTCACCAGACCTGTAACTCTTCCCAGAGTGGTGGAGTCCCCATTCCTGGGTGTGTTTAACCAAGCCTGGATGTGGCACTGGGTGCCAGGGTTCAGTTGAGCTGTTAGGACATGGTTTGGACTCAATGATCTTGAAGGTCTCTTCCAACCCAGTGATTCTGTAAATTTCCTCACTGGCTGTCACAGTGGCCACCCTGCTGTTCATTAACTCAGGCCATTGGTTGGGTTGTGAAGTAGTTGGAGTTTATTGGTTTATTTGAAGTTGTTTCCATGTACTTCAGTGATGATGAGTGTCCTCAGAGCAATCCTTTCCCTGCCATGCAGAGGGAATTATTTCTCACCCCACTCTTGCTCAGATGCACAAATAACCTGCACACAGTTCAGGGACTGGGACTGGGCACCCCCTTCCTGCTGCCCTTCCTTCCACAGGCACACAGCAAATGCAGGATTTCCATCTCCTTGTGGTTCTCCCAGCCACAACCACAGAGAAGCTGGTCCCACCCTCACCATTCCATCCTGGACACACTTTGCCTGCTAACCCTTTATCCAGCAAGGATGTTCACACACCCAGGTGCTGATTGCCTCCACCAGCCCAGAAAAGCTCCCCTATCCCAATTTCTCCCAGGTGCACACCAGCGCCACTGACTGCTTCAAACACAGCACCTGCAACCCCCCCAGCCACACTTCCCTGCCTCTCTTGCTTCACTCCACCTACTCCTCCAGCCTCCCAGCCATCCCTGTGGCCCACTGAAGGGATTTTGGTGTCCTAGTGCTGCTGCACTCCCTTTCCAGCCCTTCTGCTGTTACATAAGGCTGGGTGCTGGGTGCACGAGCCATCCCCGAGCACATAATGGATGCTGCATTTGCCTACGCTGACTGTACTTCCAGTCTCTACATCAGTGCTTTGTAAAGCCCTTTGGGATACTGGGAATGTGAAAGACTCTATAAAAAACCCAAAGCCTATTCTATTCTAGAACAGTGCTTTTAAGTCCTTTTATCACAGAATGAGGCAAGGGTTGAATTGAGCCCAGAAATAGCAATTTAAAGTTTTCATGAAAGACTAGAACAGTGTATGTTTGGTATATTTTAACATAATCTGAGAACACTAAGTGCACTAAAAGCATGCCACTTATTTGTGGGTGGGGATCTGGAAAGGAGTGGGGGAAATATATGTACTTGTTTTTTCTTTGGGAGTGCTTTTTATACAGAACCTGACAGAGATCTGCCAGGAGGACAAAAGGGAAGGGCAGAAAAACACCCTCAGAGAGGTCTCTGATTGTATGGATTCTAGAAGATAGTGGCCTGCTTCTGCTGTTTGAGTGTGGTGAGTTATTTGGGACGTGATCTGGAAGAACACAAAGGAGAAGGCTTTGAGTTTTACCACAGCTCTAAGATTCTGAGTTAAACACAGTTGTTGGTAGGATTGGCAAAGTTGTGGCTGTCAGCACAGAGGTTTAACCAGGGCACGAGGATCTAAGGGCAGGCAGCAGGAGATGGCTCTGGGAAAATAAGAGCAGACATCATCCAATGCAGAATTCAGGCAGCTGCCTCCAGCAGCACATGGGACATTGCAGTGGGATCCAGGACAAAGAAGAAAAGGGGATCTGGAGTGTCAGGATTTTGTGTCCAAGCCCATTTCAAATCTCCTCGCTTGCCATCCCAGTTCAGGTCTGAACATGGATACCAGAACAGCCCCCACCATGGCTGGATATTTTATTACATGCACCTGTCAGACAAATCCAACCTAGAAATACCCTCTCCTGCCACTTCCTCAAACTTTGCTGCATTGATACATGCCAAGAGTGAGTGCATACTGATATTAATTTGGGGGTCTTTGCTAGAGGTATTTCATAGTACCCAGTGCAAACATGTGTATATATAGAAATTTCCCAAGGAGAAAATGCTTGTGGTAAAGCCCCACTAATTGGTTCTTGCTGATCTCACCAAGTTTAGTCTGTTTTTAATCTGTTTAGTCTCTTTTCTATTAGTGTAGCTCTAACTTTTAGAATCAAAAACATTTTATGATACTGAGTCAGAGAGGCTTTGCTGAAGCCAAGCCCATCAATGTGATTATCAGTTCAACTTGGAATCTCCCCAAATAATTAAATCAGGCTTATTTGATAAAACCTATTTTCCATAAAATCATGTTGACAGTCATTAATTCTATTCCTATCCCTTAATTCTTTATTAATTGGTTCCTCTATTAGCTCTTCCATTATTTTCACTGCATTTATGTCAGGATAAATTAGCAATCCAAAGTAATTTGTAATCCCATATAGTGAGTTTTATTTTTAATGTCACATTGTTATCAGACCATCCTGTTACTGTGACTTTCATATTATTTATGACTTTTATTTGTATTTATGGGTTAGATATCTTCCAAACTGTCTCTTGATTTTGATTTAAAGGACCCAGACTGGTCTATAATAGTTGTTGTTCATCTACTGGTGAACTTAAATGATCTCTTCACCTTCCTTGCCATCAGCAGTTTTCAGTTCAAAGGTTGTGTCCCAGCAAGACCAACTTCTCAGCTGGCTGTTTGCCAAAATCTTTCAGCTGATTTATCCTCTCTTTGTGGAGATCTCCATGCCATGCGAGCCTGGTCTTCTCTTCCTTCTCTTCCTTTTTTTCATTCTGCACTTCCTTAAAGGACCTTCTTTTCCATTTAGTGCACCTTTTTTTTTTAGGGCATCTCTTTACCACCCTTGGTTATCAGCCCCTGGCCAGGGGAGTGGGGCTGGGACGATCCACAGCCCTGTTTTACATTTCTGGAGGGCTGGGTGGGGTAGAGAGGAGCTCATGGACTTCCAGGACTGAATTTAGCACTTGTGGATCCTTCCCTCTGGAAGAGGTCCTCCTCCTGCAGCCAGAGGGGATTCTCAAACACACAGCTAGCTGCTTGAGAGCAAATTCTGTCTTTTTGATAGAATTTTAATGCCTCTTACCTTCCAGATCTTGACTGTGACAGACACAACTATTCCTGTGCCTCACTTCCTCCTCACACTCTGTGCACATCAGCTGCCTTGATTTATTTCTAAACCTAGACACAAAACCACTCTGAAACCTGCTCAGGTCCTCTTGCTTTTCCAAAAATCATCAGAGGTTTTTTTCTGCTAGAGGTGTTATTTTTGTCTCAGAGATAAAAGAGTAGAGGTAATGGTTCTGCCCTCCTACAGCAAACAACCTATTGGGAAAGTCTGGGATTCCAGAGGACTACACCAGCTTGTAAATCCTGCGAGGAGTAGCTGGGGAAGCTGGAGTTCTTTAGCCTGGAGAAAAGGAGGCTCGGGGAAGACCTTCTCAGTCTCTACAACTCCCTGACAGGAGGGTGGATGGTCTCTTCTTCCTGAGGACAAGTGACAGGACATGGAGGTCATTGTCTCAGGTTGTGCCAGGGGAGGGGCAGGTTGGACATTAGGAGGAATTTCCTCCCTAAAAGGGTGTTCAGGCATGGAGAACAAATTCCAAACCTCCCAAACCAGAGAGGTTTGGAGTTCCCATCCCTGGAGGTGTCCAAGGAAGGCCTGGATGTGGCACTCAGGGCTCTGGGCTGGGGACAAGGTGGGGATTGATCAGAGGTTGGACTTGATGGTTTTGGGGGCAATCAAAACTTGGTGTTTCTGTGATTCATATTTTGAATTCAAAATCAACCTAAAGCTCACTTCAGGCATCCTCTAAAACCTTTCCTCAGAGCCATCTCTTTATGCTGCAGTTTACAAACTGATACTGAATACAATTCCCTTTTTTCCATTGTTATTAACAGTTTGTCATCTCTGCTTTACCATCCCTGGCTGATGTATATTGGAACAGGTTGATACTTTTGTTGGGGTTTGCTTTATCCATTACATACTTTAAAAACCATCTTTATTTTCTTTGGCTCTGCCAAAGATGGATTTTCCCCTGGTATATTTTGTCTATATTAAAACATGTTATGTTTAAAAGGGCCAATAGGCAGTTAATTTCAGATGTGGATTCCTGCTTTCATATAACAGTAATCATCATCATCATAAAAATATGGGGAAATAGCACTTATGTATTTTTATTTCCCTTGTCACTGCAGGTCTCTGTACAATATTGCTCAATACTATTATCTTGGTTAATTTTTAATATCACAAGCACTGGAGTTTCTACTGTTTCTCCACAGTGATATGTCCAGAATCTAACAATATTCCTTTTCCATTTTTTCCCCCTAATCATGACCTTACATTTTTACTCCAGTGAAGTTTTGCCACATCTACACTGTTGTAATTGAGGGCAAAGCTTGGCCCTTTGACATCAATGGAATTATAGTAGAGATGAATCTATTCCACTTAGAGCATAAAATCTTTCCTTGTAAATCAATCCCTCCAGTCCCTAAATCATCTCTGAAGATGTTCTTTGAGCTCCCTCCAAGTTGTCAATACATTGTTGATGCTGAGATACTCACAACTGACTGAATGTTTGTCTCATTGAGCCCAGAGGGAGAAAAAAAAAATGACCTCACTTGACAAGAATTTATATATATCCTAAATAACCCTGTTCTCCTGTTATTTGCTGCCATATTAACCTGATGTACTAATGTGTGATTTATTCTTATCCTCTCTGAATAATTCACTTCCTGAATAGCTGCAATTCAGGTGGTTTGTATTGGTTCATGTTGTTGTGCAGCTCAGATGTTGCTGCCTCTCCTGATTCCAGGCTGACCAGCTGCTTTACTATTTTTGCACTTGGGCTTTTTGCTGATTTTTCACCTTAGACAAATAACCTTCCCTTTTTGGCTTCACCTCCAAAATGAAGCTAATAATGTGGCCAGGCTGCACTTTCCAATTATGGCTTAGCATGTTTGCATTTTTAAAGGAAGTTTGGGCCCCCCCCATGGGAAGTATTATGACTCTAGTTACTTCCCAGTGCTCTCAGAGCCAATCCAAAGTTTATTTAAGTATATAATGACAGTTTAATTGATCTGGTCTTTCAGTGCCTCTGTCACCATGTTCCTCTCCCCTTGTGGGCACATGAGACATTGGCTGGGACAGAGTCAATTTTCTTCTCAGTAACTGGGCCAGTGCTGCATTTTGGGTACAATATGAGAAGAATATTGATAACAAACTGATGGCTTGGTTGCTGTTGATTCCCTAAATCCAGGATTTTCAGCCTCTGCCAATGAGGAGGTGCACAGGAATTTGGGAGGGAGAATGGCCAGGACAGCTGACCCAAACTATCCAAAGGGACATTCCACACCCAGAGCTTCTTGTCCAGTAGAGAAACTGAGGGGATTTGGCTGGAAGGGGCTGATACTGCTCAGGGATGGGGTGGGCATTGGGCAGGGGTGGTGAGCAGTTGTGTTGGGCAGTTGTGTTGTTTTTCTTGGGTTTTAATCCTCTCTTTCTCTTGCTCATTATTATCATTATTATTATTAGTAGTAGTGCTTTTATAATATTTTACTCTGTTTCAGGTATTAAACTGCTCTTATCTTAACCCATAAGTTATTATTTTATTTCCAAATCTCCCAATCCCACTCTGGTAGCAGGGGATGGAGTGAGCAGCTCTGTGGTTCTTTGTTGCCAGCTGGGGTTAAATCAGGACAAGGGCCAAATCCTTGTGGTGTAAATCAGCACCCATCCTTTAACACTGGCTCAGGAACTGCCTGGCTCAATGGCTCACTAGCTGCAAGCCTTGTTTAAAGGGTGAGATCATTTATTTTTCTTTTTTTTTTTCTTTCTATTATTTTAACATTTCCATGATTTTTCCATGTTTTCCATCCTACTTGAGAGCCTCGCTTGGATGAGCCCAGCCCCAGACTGTCTCTCCTTGGCTGGCTAAGTCAGACAGTTTTATTTCTGCTGCTCATGGTCTTTTTTTAAGCTGAGTGCCAGAAAGCACTGAGGTGAGCAGGGTGAATGGGCTGGGAAGAGGGAGTGGTGAAACAGAGGAAAATTCTGGGACTTCTCTTTGAAAGAGCAGTGATGAAGGTTAAGCTGGAGCCAGCTGGCCCTGCTGGCTGGCTCTGCTGATAGACAGAACCTTTATCAAGTGTCAGCAAAGACATGTGACATTTATCACTGTGGAAAGCTGGATGCTGCTGCACTGACAGAGTTATTCAGCACACGCCATCCCTGCTGCACCGGTTCCCTTAATGACACCATTCCTCCCTGAGACTGGGACAGCTCTTCCTCCTCCTCATCTCTGCTTCTCCCTCAGCTTCCTTTTGATACCTTTCCCTCCATACATTTTCTTTCCTTTTTTTTTTCTCCCTCTTTTTTTTTTTTTTTTTTTTTTTGCCATTCCCTGTCATTCCATCCATTTTCTTTTCATGCCTGTTTCTCCTGCTCCTTTCCAGCACTTCACCCCTTTCCTCCCTTTTTTTCTCTGCTCAAACAGCCCAGGAGAGCCCCACCAAACCCCACATCCTCAGGCTGGCCATGGTATGATTGCAAAATAACAACTTCCAGCCTTGGCTTATAAAATATTCCAGATCACTCCAGGTCACAGGGCGGCAGTTACCTGTCAGCTGCTGCTGGTGACACTCCTGCTAAAATGCTGGGATTTCTTCATCAACAGAGCTAAACCCTTCTCCAGGTACATTAGGGCTGGGACACAGCGCTGGCTGCAGCGAGCTGCTCAATGGGAACAAAAGAGATGTGAGGCCCTGCAATTAAGTGATTATGCAAATCTGAGCAGGGATTTCGTTTTAAAGCATTTTCCAGCACGAACATGATGTGATTGCAGGAGACATGTGAGCCATCCCCATAGCAGGGCTGGCCTGCCCCTCTGGAATGCACACCTGGGAATAAGGGAGCCAGTCACTGGATGTCACCATTGAGCTGCAGAAATGTGGCTTCGAGTTCATTATTCGTCTGCTTTTAAAATACCGAGTTTTTAAGGGAAGTCTCTGCTGCTGGCAGCCCTTGGGTGAGTCAGCACCTTGCTTGACTGGACCTTTTGCTGGGACTCAGCACTGGTGTCTTACTCCTGAGTAGGTGGAGCCAAAAATCTCATCCTGGAAGGGAACAGAGGGACCAGGGACCACTCTGAGTTTTGTGAGCTGAGTTTGGAGGTGGTTGGATGAATGTCCTGAGAACACAATGACTCAGAGCCCTGCAAAACTGTTCCCATCTCTGCAGCATTTCCCCAGTGGAAGGTGGACGCTCCACTAATGGAATTCGAATTTTGGCGCTGCATCCAGCTCTGGGGTGCCCAGCACAGGAAGGACATGGACATGTTGGAGCAGGTCCAGAGGAGGACACTGAGTTGATAAGAGGGATGGAACAGCTCTGTTGTGAGGAAAGGCTGGGAGAAGGCTCCAGGGTGACCTCATTGTGACCTTCCTGTTCTTGAAGAAGCTACAAGATGGAGAGAGACTCTTAACAAGGGCCTGGAGTGACAGGACAAGGGGGAATGGCTTCATACTGACAGAGAGAAGGTTTAGATTAGAGATTGGGAATAAATCCTTCCCTGTGAGGGTGGGCAGGCCCTGGCACAGGGTGCCCAGAGAAGCTGTGGCTGCCCCTGGATCCCTGGAAATGCCCAAGGCCAGGCTGGATGGGGCTTGGAGAAGCCTGGGATAATGGAAAGCGTCCCTGCCCATGGCAGGAGGGTTGGATCTGGATGATTTTTAAGGTTCTTTCCAACTCAAACTCTTCTAGGATTCTATGATATTAGTATTGCATAAAAGAGCTTCACAAACAGCTGACACCAGAACTACCCAACTGGACACTCAGCACCAGGAGGGTTTGGTGACCTAATGCACAACTACTGTCCTGAGAATGAGAGCTCCAAACAGAAGGAAAACAGAATAATTTTCACTTAACTGGAAATGTTCAGTTGTTTCGAGTCTCTTAGGCTGTTATGTAGGAAATTATCTCTGATGATCCAATTAGTAGAATGGAATAGGGATCTGCATGGGACTGAGAATGTACTCAGAGCATAGATTAAAAGAAAATTGTGTATATCTATTAAAAAAAAAAAAAGAGGTGGGGGAGGTGAAAAAAATGCAAAGAAAAGAGAAATCCTTTCTCAGATCCTCCCCCAAGAAATCACAGAATCTCCTGAGTTGGAGGGGAGCCAAAAGGATCACTGAGTCCAGCTCCTGGCCCTGCACAGGTCATCCCAACATCCCACCATGAAAGACCATCCAAGGACTGATTAAATCATTCCCAAAAAATCAAAAGACTTGATTGCTGAACTCACTGGACAATGTTTGGTGAGCCTTAGGATAAATAATTCACTTGCAACACACAAGTCTGGACGCACACTTCGGGTCAAACATTCTGGACATGAAATTGCTGAGGGACTGTGTTAAAAATCTGTGGTTTTTGCGGGGTATTGGTCATTCCGTGTGAGCACGAGGCTGTGCTGCTTGGAGAAAATCCATTCCAGTGGAAGGAGAAGGCAGTGAGAGGAGGGGCTGAGCACTCATAGCAAAAGGAAGGAGAAAAAGAAGGGACAGGGAGCACTAATTTAGCACAAAATCAAGATGTTGAGAACCCGATTAATTGAGGTACCAGGAGAGTTGGAGGAATAGAAAATCTTTAATTGCCTGTACACCAATGTGAAGATTCTGGGTAGGAAAGGAGGAATAGGAATTCCTCACATAAGAGCACAAATTCGACCTACTTTGGTGCTACTGAAGCCTGATGGGAAGATTTGCATGAGTGGAATGTTAAAGGCACTGGTTACAATGGCTTCAGCAAGAAAAAACAGGCAAATAAAAGCAGGAGGACAATATTCTTATGTCAAAAATGGCATTTCATGTTTCTGAGTCTCTGAGATCTTGGAAGTAAGTGATCTGAATTGATATTCTCACAAATAAAAAACCAAATCAGTTCCTTTCTGCTACCTACTGCAGACCAGAGAGAAACTTGATTTCTTGTCTGGCTCTTTACACACCTCTCTGTTATACATAGAAACAAAAAGACTTTCATCTGCATGGCCTATGAAGGAGATCTCACGCTGCTAGAACTAAAATATGCTGGATATTTTTTTCAAGAACAAAGATGAGAATTTCCCAAAATGTTGGATAAAAGTGTTTTATCCAACAGGAGGATAGTGCTAGACCTCATCATCTTGGCAGATAAAGAGAACTCAGTCCCAGAATTTAAAGTCAGAGGGATATTTGGATGCAAGTGGCAGGAGACTTTAACTATTGCCACATGCAAATGGAATAGCACCCAAACCACACAGATACACTCATACCCAAAGCTGATTTCACAAAGATGAAAGCTATTATGAACCCAGTCATTTGGGTAAAAGGAAGAAAAGGGAAATAGCTGGGAACTCTCTGATGGTATTTTCTTGCTTCAACAATACTGTTAGCATTAGCAAGGGCAAAAGAATTTTTAAAAAAAACAAATCAAACAAAAGACATACTTGAAGAAGGGCTGGCCTGATGTTTAAAGGACAATTGAGAATGTAAAAAATTACCTAGAAGACAAGTGCAGCTACCAGACTGAAGCCTCTGTGTTGAGGTTTCAAGGTGTGAGTGCAGAAAGTGCAGCTCCCTCTCAGAGAGCAGCAGCTCTGTGCGGTTTGTGAGAGCCCAGCTTCAATATCTCCAGACCAGAGACTAAAGTGCGTCTGGATGAGCCCTCAGTCATTTAGCTGCTCAGTGACATTGAAATTCAACTTTGCATCCCCTGCCAGCCCAAGAGCAATGCACCATCTGGTGCCCACACCCGCTCTGCTGAGGGGACACCAATAATTCATAGCTCAGGAGTGAACTTGGGAATGGATGGGGAGGGAAAGGCCAACAAACACAAGCAGGTCCTGAAACACAGAAGGAATTCGTAAGGAGTGGCAGCAGGCTTTAGACAGAAACCTTTTTTGTTCTGAGAAATCACCTTTCTGTAGCTTCTGATTTCCTCCAGCCTGGATCCTCACTGACACCATTTCAGTGGGGGCTTAAGAGCCTGAGCACATCCAATGTCTGGGCCCAAATCTCTCTGTGTCTCTTCTTTCCCACAGGATTGGCAAGGGTTCAGTGGAGACTGTGCAGTTGAGACTAGAAATAGCATATAATGGTATTTTTCTGCCTGTGCTTTAAAACACCCTAGGCTTTAATTAGGATAGCAGCTGTGCTAGAAATGTTAGCTAGACTTCGTGATAGGGAAAATTAGAGGGGGACTTTTGTCTCTTACAATCCCTGTCTTTTTTTTTTTTTTTTTATGGGTTGATCTGAAATACAGTTCTCAGACTTCTTGTGTACACTAACATGTCTTTAAAAAGAATCTGCCATCCATCTTCTCTATGCCAGGTTGATGGATTGGGAACCTCTGAGCAATATCTCTTGACTGAATGAGCCATCTTTGCACGTCCATGGGGAAAAGAGACATCTCTGGGTGAAGCACAATGTATTGATAGTTTCTTTTTTTTTGCCAGCAACAGAATTGAGATGTTTTCCAGAACTTTCAGATATTGCATAGTTACAGAATGCGGGTGATACTCAGTGAAGAAATGGACCATTAAAAAAAAATAAAATTACTATATCCTCTGCTAAAACACGTCTCTAGAGATCCAGAATAATCTTGTTATGAGCAAGACAGAATTCTTTGCCTTCAGAGTGCATCCCTTTAGTTTCAGAGCTGTCCCATTCCAAGCCATGGGTGAGGAAGGGCATCACTGGCTCCTGCTGAAGCTCATGGAATGAAAGCCCCTC
This sequence comes from Camarhynchus parvulus, assembly GCF_901933205.1. Classification (NCBI taxonomy): domain Eukaryota; kingdom Metazoa; phylum Chordata; class Aves; order Passeriformes; family Thraupidae; genus Camarhynchus; species Camarhynchus parvulus. The sequence goes on along the minus strand of NC_044587.1, from coordinate 7,085,954 downwards.
TCCCAAGCACTGTTTAAATGTTCTGCCTGAGTTGTGCAACCAGAATTTTCACAGTGGTAACTTGGCCTGAGCCCAAACTTGAATGTGGATTATTCAGCTCTGCTGCTCCTATCTGCAGGTCCATGCTCCAGCAGTCACAAGAGCTATTTAAAATAAGGACACAGATGCCTAAAACTCCCTTTCAAACTCCAAGACGCAGAACTGTGAGTCTGTGTTTGCAAAACCGGTTCCTGCTTAGGGGGAGATTTACAACACTGAAGTTTAGACAACCTGTCTTTGAGGTGCTCCTTGAGAGTTCAGAAAAAGAGGGGTTTGTGCAAGGGGAGCTTCAGATCTGCTCTGGAAAGATCTCCTGGGAAAGGTTTTTTATTTTTTCACTGACCATGTGTAAAGGTTGAGCAACCAAGTAAACCACTGCAGGTTAGAGAGAAAGAAAGGGGTATGGATGTTCCTCCTTCTTGGAATCTCTGCTGGTCAGGGTGATCCTGAGATGTGTTAGAAAGTCTCTTTTCCCAGCCCGGCACTTGAAGAAGGATTCAGAGCTCTTCATTTCTCGTTATCAAGGTTGTTTATTGTATCTTATCTATAAAATTCTTTCTCTGGCCTGCTGAGGTCTGTTCAGCAGGTCAGACAGAGGCACTCTGCCTGCTCCCCGGGCAGTATTATCTTTTTATACCAAAAACTACGTGTACAATGTTTACAATTACTTCCCAATACCTATCACCTATGTTACACAGTGAGCTTCTACTCTAAACCAATCCAAAAGTGCCACCATCACAGCAGAAGATGGAGGCCAAGAAGAAGAAGGAAAAAGGCTGGACACACCCAGTTCCCTCCATCTTGCCCCCTGAACCCCCATTCTAAAAACACCAAAAAATCTATTTTTCACCCTGTGACAAACTAATTATTGTTCTACTTAAACTCTTTTGACTTGTAATTCTTCATATAAAGGTTGGCAATTGTTTTTTCATGGGTCAAGATCAAAGGCACAGGGATCTTGGGCTCTGTGCCAGGGTCTCTGAGCCCCCTGGGCAGGTGCTTGAGCCCTCCAGGGCAGCCAGAGGAATTTCCTGGGTTCTGACACCTCCTGCTGCTTAAAACCTCATTCATTGACTGCAAAGTGTCCAAAAGTCACTGCATTACCAAAGTACCCCTCACCCCATGGACCAGAACATCCACCAGCTCACAGCTCACCAGCAGGGCATCCTCAGCCCCTGGCAGCTTCTGTCACTGCGTCACAGCCCCTGGCACTGCCAGGGACCCCTTTGGTCAGCAGCCTTTCCAGAGCAGCACCTGGCCCAGCTGGAATGGCAGTTTTGTTTAGGGCATCCCAAGAGTTAAATCTCAGTGCCATTTTCTCTTAGTGGGAATAAGAGAAGCAAAACAACATAGAAATTAAAAAAAAAAAATAGAGCTAGGGAGGGAGAGGAAAAAAAAAAAAAAAAAAGAAAAAAACAAGCCTAAAACAAAACCCTGGAAAGAGAGAAACAAATATGGTTTAATAACTGGGACGCAATCTACAGTTTGTGAAATTAAAGCCCTGCTTTCTGCTGGCTGGCTGCCAAAGTTAGGCACAAACAAATCCAGGGAAAAGCAGGTTAATGAGAGACATCCTGAACAAAAAATAGCAAAAAAAGGGAAAGCAACAAACTCACAGAGCTCCTACTGATGAGATAAATAAGATTTGAACTGACATTATCTGTTCCACTTGCTGTGCATATTTTATTTGCTGCAGCCAGTCTTTAAGTCTCCTAGACACAGTTTTCAGCCTCATCCTCTCAGCAGCCATCACTGCATCCATCTTATCCATCCTTCAACTTGTCCGGCCCTGATTACAGTGGGATTTGGTTGCATCCTGAGCCTGTTGCTAGGACAGAGGCAGCTGCATTGGGAAGGCATTTGCTGCACACTGCATCTGTCAGGAGGCTGCAGAGCCAGAAGATTTCTTGATATGATAGACCAGGTGTCAAAAGCAATAAATAAAAATAATAGTGAGAATCCCTGATGAGAAAGGAGCTCAGCTTTTCAGAAGCGTCAGCCTGTAGCTGTCTTTGCTGAAGGTATTTTTAACTTATTTTGATTGTTTTCCAATCTCCATCTGATGTTCCAGCTCAGTTCTTCTGCAATTATTTCTCCCCCTGGTGCAGGCCTGTTTGAACTTTCAAGACTAATGGGATGCTGTAAGGGACCAAATCACAAAATCTGTAATTTCCACCAGGTCTTCTGAAACTGCAGGTTTGAGTCCCATGACCTGACTTAGAAGTTAAATGCAGGTTACACAGAGGTTACAGCTAAGCTGCTGCAAAAATCCTTCTCCTCTGGAGCTGTTGACTTACAACAGGATGGAAAAGGAAAAATCCAAACAAGTTCTTCTACCTCCTGCACACACCCACGTGCCTGAGTGAAAAGAGCAGTCAGGGGCCTTTGGTAATGAGACAAAGCCAGTTAGGAAGAAACACAGAAGCTGATGTAAAAGTATTTAACAATGCTTTTTCCTTCCCTTTTGGGAGTCTGCAAGAACCATCTTCCTCACAAAACCACACTGGACAGGTTTTTTCTCTTTCCCAGATCTGCAGGAATCTGTGTGGGGAAAGCTCTATGACCCCACCTAGAATAAAATCCCAAAGTCTCTAAAAACCTACCCTGATTTCACAGACAGAACCTCAGTATTTTGGTTTCAACATTCACAAGTCCCATCCTCTATTTCCTAATGAATTGCACCTACCAGCTTTTTCCATATGTCCACTGGGCTGGTGGCCAAAGGCATGGAGTAAAATGTACATTCAGCATGGTTTGAGCTCATGTTTTGAGCTTGAGTCTTCCAAAAACCAACCTGGAGCTTTACTCTTTCAGCTGCATAGGTTCAGCAGTATTTATCTGTTGGTCAGATTTCCTTCCAGAAGCACAAACATCCTTGATTTGGGCTTGAATGTGGGCACAGCTACAGCAATGCATTCACTTACTCTGCTTAAAATCTACTAAAGGCCTGATAAATTAAAGTCTTGCCCAGAATTTTCTTTAAAAAAGGGATTTTTCTCCAAGATTCAGGACTGTATTTCCCTGCCCTTTCCAATATTTGGACAATTGAGACCATCAGAGGTGTCCAGTCTCTGTTCATTTAAAATCTGGTCTCCTTTTACATGTATTCAATGCACAGAAAAATTCCAAAAGGACAGTTTATCCCACCCATTTTAATAACTATTTAGTCAGGGATGACTGAATTTGGGTTGGTAGGTCAGACAGAATGCCTGACCTTTTGGCTGCTAAATTTAGGAGAAGTAAGTCTTATTTTCTTAGACAAATCCCTTTGAGAACTCTTTGTACTACAGAAAATCCACCTCTCAACCAGAACAGTGAAGCATCCCAGCCTTACACAATCAGAAGATCCAGATCTACCAATTAATTCATTTCACAATCCTCTCCTTGGATGTAACCCCACAGAGCTTGTCCATTTTCTGTGCTAATGCATCATAAAAATCCCATAGGTAAAAATAAATGGAAGCTTTTTTTCCCCTTTCCTTTCCTTTCCTTTCCTTTCCTTTCCTTTCCTTTCCTTTCCTTTCCTTTCCTTTCCTTTCCTTTCCTTTCCTTTCCTTTCCTTTCCTTTCCTTTCCTTTCCTTTCCTTTCCTTTCCTTTCCTTTCCTTTCCTTTCCTTTCCTTTCCTTTCCTTTCCTTTCCTTTCCTTTCCTTTCCTTTCCTTTCCTTTCCTTTCCTTTCCTTTCCTTTCCTTTCCTTCTTCTTTCCTTTTCCTTGAAATTTCCTTTCCTTGAAATTTCCTTTCCTTTCCTGAAATTTCCTTTCCTTTCCTTTCCTTGAAATTTCCTTTCCTTGTCACGTGCATGGGGGGGCAAAAAGGTTTCTCCACACAATGTAATTCCATGTTAATTCCATCAGACACACAGGGAAATATGGCACTGCAAAGCTACAGAGGGTTTTGAACATCTTCCTGCTGACAGGACACATAGATGGCCACTGAGGTGCTATTAATTAGTAAAAGAGTCATGGATTGAAAAATCCTTGGGACCCCAATCTCTTTTTTTCTGATGTCTTCCAAGCCTCAATCTAAGCTCGGAGCTCTCAGCACCCCAAGAACATCAGCATACTTTAGGATGTTGCCAAAGCCTAAAGGATGTGTGGAGATAAATGCCTTTGATAAGCACAAGGCAGTCCACACCCTCACAATCACAGCGAGAAATCCCACCAGGAAAGCCAAGAAACGCAAGGGCAAAGAAAAAAAACAGATGAGGGAAATCAGGAAAAGGAGAAGAATCAGACACCAGCTGAGTGTGATCTTCCCCAGCCTGAGGAAGTCATTGCAAGTCTCCACATGTCCCATTGCAGGGGGAGTGCTGAGAGGAGATGGGGGAAGTGTGATGTGAAGGAAGGGAAACACAGTGGTGGGTGATAGGAAACAACCTGTGCACTGGAAAAAAAAAATAAAATCATTAAAAGGATGACATTAAGTTATTTCATTTTAAGGGGAAATTTTACAGGAGGAAAAAGAATTTATATGCTGAGCTCTGGACTATGATGTTTTCTACTCTGTGCACTTTGGTTCCCTTCAACCACAAGACACAAAGATGCAGTGATTAGCTGAGAACGCCAGTACGTAGATTTGTACATAATTCATATTTTGACTTCTCTAAGTTTGCATAATAAATAGTTTAAACACTGCAGAAAATGTCTGAGAGAGGAAATTAGGATTCTGAATGAAAAAGTTAATTATACCTCGAAGGATATTTTTTTCAGATATATACAGGCTAGAAAAAAGGAGCCTAGAAGTGGATAATTTAGGAGATGGAAACGCAGAAAATTATGGGAGTGGTAGCAACAGGAGAGTTATCGCCTTAAATAGGATAATTAGACTAATTTAATTTTTTAAACTGTGGCATTGCATTATAGACAAACAATTCAATAAATAGCAGCCTGAACACTGTCGCTGCAGCTCCTGATGATTCTCGGGGCTGTGGAGAATTTGGCTTTTCATTTTCAGCAGAGTTGTCTGCAGCAGGAATACTGAATTATCAAAATGGGTTGCTTCCTATAGTAAGTCATAAAGGGCAGGGACAGGAAATTATGGAGGAGTGGAAAGGAATATTGACATCATTAAATCAATCACTGCTGATTGGACCCAGGGACTGATGAAGCAGTGATTGGATCTGAAGCTGGAAGACGCTGGGGACCAGCTCTTTAAAGATATTTAAGGACTTAACTTTTGCTGATTAAAATAGGAGTTAGTCACCTAAATAGGGGTTAGATGGCTGATATCATGAGGAACCCAAAATATCTTGGGCCTGAATATCGATCCTGAAGGAAAGCACGTTCAGCAGTGATTACACCAAATTGTGCTTTGGGATATGCGTGACACTGCACCTACAGCCCTTGTGAGTGAGAGAGGAGAAAGAGAACAAGGAAAGTATCAGATATATGAACTAAAGCAGACATTAGCCCAAGAGAAGGCGATAGGGGTTCTTGTCCTGCAAGTTTCTTTCACTCATTTTTAGTCCATGTAGTGGAAATCCTCTGTACACCCTGACACAGGAGCTGGGCAGTGCTGGGAGTCTCTGATGTCTGACAACACCTCAGTGCAGTCTGAGGTGCCTTTCAGCTCTGGCTGCCTCAGCTGTCACCCACGCACTGCTCTGCAGGGAGATAAACTCCTGCATGCTCCTGTTTGTCTCCCCTCTGCTGCTCTCAGTCACACTTCAGGCTTGCATTGATTCTCCAGCACATCGAGGAGCCATTGAGGGGCAGGGGTGCAGCAGAGCAAGCTGCCTTCAGTTCCACAGCCATGAAGTGACACCTGCCAGCCTCTCACACAGCATCTGATCACCAATTAAAGGGATGATTGATGGTGTAAGGAGGGGATGCCCTTCCTGTCTCACAGGCTCTTTGGGGAAGGCACCAATTCACAGGCAGCAAGGAGAACCTGGATTCTCTTGGCAAGCTCTTCTTTGGCTGCAGATTTCACTCATCAGCTCATTAGTGCCAAATGCGGGGTAAGGAAGCTTCAAAATGTTTTGCTTGAGAGTTATTTGCCTTCCAGGCAAAAGAGGTGTAGATCAACCTGTGCCCAAGTGTCAGGATCTCTAGCTGGTCAGTGTGACCCCAAGAAAAGTTGGAAAATCTCTTTTCCCAGCCTGGCACTTGAAGAAGAAGTCAGAACTCTTCATTTTTCAGTCTCAAGGTTGTTTATTGTTCCTTATCTATAAAATTCTTTCTCCTGCCCTGCCGAGGTCCATCCAGCAGGACAGTTCCAGGCACTCTGCCTGCCCCCAGGGCAGTGTTATGTCTTTATACTAAAAACTACGTGCACAATGTTTACAATTACTTCCCAATACCTATCACCTATGTTACACAGTGAGCTTCTACTCTAAACCAATCCAAAAGTGCCACCATCACAGCAGAAGATGGAGGCCAAGAAGAAGAAGGAGAAAGGCTGGACACACCCAGTTCCCTCCATCTTGCCCCCTGAACCCCCATACCAGAAACCCCAAAATCTACTTTTCCACCCCGTGATAACTTCACTATCATTCTACCTAAACTGTTGTGGCTTGCTGATCTTCATCTAAGGTTGGTAACTTGCTCCATGGGTCACAATCAAACCCACAGGTGTTCTGGGCTCTGTGCCAGGGTCTCTGAGCCCCCTGGCAGGGATCTTGGCTGTCCTGGACAAGCAGAGGGATGCTCTGGGTTCCCACACCCAAGGGATGGGGAAGGGCCTTTCTGCCAGAAGAGGTGCTTCAAAGTGGCCCTGGGTTTGGTGTGCAGAGGGTCAAAGGGTGTTCCCTGTGCTCCCAAACCTGCAGTGTGAGGGAACAAACCCCCCTGACTCTAGCAGGGTACTTAAAATTCTCCTCTTTTATTTTTACTATTATTTTTCTGTGCATTATAATTGTGGTATGATAGCAAAAGGTTTAACAGACTCCAGAATGGGCAGCCAGATGATTGTAAGGTGTTTTTAGCAAAGGTTTTTCTTTAACCTGATGTAATTTATGTGATTCTTAAGAAACTTAACATAAAGGAATGGCAACCTACAGCACATACAGCAACAGATCCAGATGGATGAAAGCATGGAAGAGTTGAGTTATGCACATGCCAGACTTGAAGAAACTAATTATGCAAGTACTAATTTTTATGGCATATCAAATTTAAATTGGTTCCTGGATGTCTGATAGGGAATAACATTTGGTGGGAATTGTATGAGGACCAGAGAAGGACAAACATAGTTCCTACATTTGGAAAGGGGAGAGGCAGCCCCAGGGAACTATAGACCAGTCATTTTAACCCAGAAAAATAATAGGTTAAATTATTAATTAATTTATAAGCACTTGGAGGATAATAAAAATAAGAGGTACAGTCAACACGGGCTTGCAAAGAACAATTTCTATCATATTAACCTAATTTTCTTCCTTATAAAAGCCACCTGCCATAGTGGTTTAGGAGGATGCAGCAGCTGTGATGTATCTCTATTTTAATATCATCCCACTGCATTTTCTTAGAAGCAAACAAGGAAAATATGATCTAGTGGAAGTCCTGAATCAAGATGGGCCCTCAATTGGCTGAGGAGTCACACATGAATAGTTCTCCTCTAAACTGGAAGGACATTAGGATTGGAGTCCCACATTACTTCAATATTTTCATTATCCATGTGGATGATGTACTGAGGTGCACATCTATAAAATTTGCAAGTGACACTTTGCTGGAAGGGACTGCGAGCAGTTTGGGAGACAGGATTGGAATTTAAAAGGATTCTGATTCATCAGAGGAGCAGCAGGAAATCAACAAGATGAAATTCAATAGGACAATGGTGCAAATGACTCCTCAGGAAGGAGAAACCACAGCTGTGTCCGTGAAAGGGAGAAAAACTGCCCTGATGGAAAAGTGGAACCTGCCCTGATGGGAAAGGAAAAGGCTCTGGGGTTCTGGTACTTGCCAGGATGAATGTGAATTTCCAGTGAGGAGAGGAAAGTCTCCTCTGGAAGGCAGCACCAGGCAGGTCACCCATCCTGCTGGGCTGGGACTGGGGGGGTTCAGCTGGACAGGGAGGGTTGGGGCACCCATTTCCTGATGTGCACGGAGTGCAGAGATCCAAACAGATGCCAGCAAGGAGGGGAGAAGCTCCAGGAAACAGGACCTGTGAGAAAAGCTGAAATAGTTAAACCTTAATAAGAAAAGACTGAAAGAGGCCGCAGTGCAGTTCAGTGATGGGCTGCAGGACACCTCAGTGGATTCTGAGGGTGTAAGACAATTAGTCTGAGGTTTAATTCCCAACAGGAAGGAGAACTGTGTTAAAGTAAGAAATTTTAGCTCTTTAATCAACTAGAAAGGACAGCCATGAATTATCCTTTACTGAGTGCTTTAAAGAATACTTTAATAAGCTTTCTGTTGATGGACATCTAGATCAGGGCTGTTACATTTCTTTAAGCTGAGAAGTGACTTCCATTTCAATTGGGATCCCAATCTCTGTCTTTGGAAGTGATCAGAAAGCCATCCTGGAGATAAATCTCTCTGTCAGAAACTCCATCAAAATCAATGCAGCTCCATACAGTACTGAAATAGATTTAAGGAAAAATAAATTGTGTTCAGAAGAGTTGTAAGTACATACATTAACAACCAGTGTATGCTAATCCATTCCTATCAATCCAATGGTAAAATAATAACATCCAAAAATAAAGTTTTGCTGTTTCTATTTCAATTTTGAAAAAGAGTTCAGTGTCTGAAATCTATTCTGGATTTTTCCACCCCTCAATTATATAATTTGGGATAATAAGAAGTAATACTTTTCACAAGCCTTTCCTCACTTAAACCATAGTAGCTACAATATTCTTCCTACTCTTCCTACCCACAGCAGACTTCTTCATAAATAAAGTCTGTGGGAGTCTGGTACTTCACACATGAATATCCTGTCTATCCCCATGCTCCTCACAATGGTAATCCCTGCCATGGTTATTATTTATTCAAAAGGTAATGAATAATAATAAATAATGTAGATGATTACTGAGGTGTGATTAATGAATAATGATAAATAATGGGGGGGGAAGTATTGTTGCTTGTCAGATAATATCTATTTATTACAAACCATGAAGTAGGGCAGGAAAGCCTCATGCAGTGATGAAATCACCACAGTCTTTCACCATTTTCAGGAGGGTTGTAGGCTCTTAGAGTCAAATTTTCTCCAAAATGCTCCATTTTCTATGCATTGATTCCCCTTAACAATCTGCATTATGGTAAAACTGCTAGAGGCAAAGAAATGGCACAAGTTTACCCCTTCTTTTGGGTGGTTAAATAAGCAAGAAACTCTTCTGAAAATCAAATCAGCATTTCAGGTGCTGAGGTCTTGGATATTTAATTCTGAGGGTTTTGTTTGAGCGCATTATTTTCCTTAAGATTGGCCTCACATAGCCAATTACACACATCCCACAGTCTACCATACTGATAGAAAAATCATCAGCTGAAAGAAAGAAAAAGGAAAAATGAGGAAGCAAATCCTGCTTTTGATTCTCATCTTAATGGTAATGAGAAAAATTGTGGCTAATTACAAGGGTTAATTGGCATTTGCACAGGTGCAGATGTGACATGTAAGCACACACTCTGCTACAGATGTTGAAACCTAGTGTTAATTTCCTATGGAATTATTTTGATTTAACAAAACACAGGCACCTGAACTGGATGTAAACAGGCTCAGTGGCTTAGAACAGCCAGGAATCTGCCCAGGGCATCCAGGTCTTGCACTAAAACCTGCAATCACATTCCTGGGGAAGAGACTGAGTTGGTTCCTCTCGTACAGGTGAAAATCTGGAAGAACAGTGGGGAAACTGGAATTGCAGTGGCACAGGGTGCCCAGAGAAGCTGTGGCTGCCCCATCCCTGGGAATGCTCAAGGCCAGGCTGGATGAGATTTGGGGCACCCTGGAATAGTGGAAGGTGTCCCTGCCCATGGCAGGGGGTGGAATGAGATCTTTCAAGTCTTTTCCTCCTCAAACCATTGTGTGGTTCTGAAACAATTGGGTTTTCTCAAGGTTCATCCCTGGCCTGAGCAGAGGTGCACTTCCCTCTGGTTGTTGCCAAGGCTGCAGAGCCATGGTCAGGCTGTGTCTGCAGCAGGCAGGGGTTTGTGTCTGACACCACAAAAGGCAGAAATAAAAGAACACTTTTCATTTCATTGAGGTGCAGCAGAGAATGCAGCTTCTCAATTCTCCCTCCTTCCGATCCAGGGAGGAGTTGGGCAGCACCACTGGGTTCTTGATAAACATCTGGTGGTGATTTATTGATTTCCAGATTTTACTTCTATTTAACAGCTGGATCAGCATCCACTGCTCATCTCTTAAGGGGTGCAGCAGAAACCTTTGGTGTGTAAACAGCCTGGCAAGAAATCAGCGAGAGAATGGGTTGGGAAGAGGAGGAAAATTACTTCAGATGATACCAGCAAACCCTGCCAAGATCAGTTTTCCTCCTTTGGGATTATTTGATGCATCACTCTGCAAAATGAAGCAGAAAAGACACAAGAAAAAACATGGGAAGGAGAGGCTGGAGGGTACCAGGCTCTTCTGGTGTTCTACCAATGATTTGGTGATTAATAACAGGAAACTCACTGAGCTTCTTGTGAGATTTGCCACTTCTCAGGCTTTGTGCTCTTAATCCATTTGATAGCCTTTAGGACATTGTTTCTCTTTTCAAATGGAAAATTACTTAAAAAAATATGGAAGTTCCATCACAACTTTAATGTACAGCTGCACAGAAATAAGACCAAACCTCTGAGCCTCATTAATTTGTTTCCTCCCCAGTTTGCTTGTTGATAGCATGTGGAAGAAGTGCATTTTCATTTCTCAGTTCAATTGCTTTTTGCCATCAGTTCATGCACCATGTCCAGGTGTTGTGCAGACCACAGGCTGAGAAATAGTTCTTCAGAGACTGTGCCATGAGAGAGCAAATGTGGTTAACAGAAGTGGGAAAGTTCCTGAGTGACCTCTAGTCAACCCTTTTGCTTTCCAGTAGGGTCAGGGAGATCAATGCTTTTGAAGACATGAACTTGCCTGGTCTGTTTTTAAAAGCCTCCAGTGATGGTGATTTCACATTCTCCCCAGGCACAGCAGGAAGAGCTCTGAGAGCTCAGCTACCTTGAAAATTGAGGCTGAGCAAGGCAGAGTTTTTCCTTCCATCCATGAAGACCTTGGAAAAGCAGAAAAGCAGGCAGGAAAAGCCCAGAGAGAGCCATGAATGACCCCTGTGGGAAGGCAGCAGCTGGCAGCCACCTCAGCCTCAGCATGAGGAGATGAATTGCAGGTGCTTCCATCCCATAAGCCTATGAAGTTTCCTTTCACTTTAATATTTATGGGAAGCCACTCTAACATATCAAAGGTGTGCTCATCTTTACTCCATTACTCACGAGAGGGATAAGTCAATATGTCAAAGATGCCCTGATCAAGGGGCAATTTCTCTTCTCCCCATGCCAAATGCAGGCCAGGTGGAAATGGATGCATCTCCAGGAAAATTGTATCTTTTCATGCTGGCACTGAGCAGAGCCCTCTTGCTCAGTGTACTGGAACATTTCCCAGATACCAATGTCAGCTCCTCAGCTCAATCCAGTGCACATCACATGGCCCTTTTCTTTAAGCAGCCCTACAGAAAGAACAGACTGGAATCGTGCTTTCATGCCTTAGCACTTTGTTTAAGAGCATGAAATTGTCTCTTGGTGAGAAAGATGGAGGCTTTCAAGCTGGCAAAGAAGAGACATTTCTAAGCACTTTAACCCAGGGGGGTGTAATAGCTGCTGAGGCTGGGACTCATCTCCCTTCCCTTCAGAAGTGGAGCAGGGAGAGGGCTGGGATAATCACCCCAATCTCTCTTCAGGCTGGGGCTGTGGGTGCCTCCCCAGAGGATCCCTCTGACCCAGATTGGAGCCAGTTCTGGAGAGGGAAATGAGGCACTGTAGGAGAGTCAGGGGTTAGGACGTTCAGGACAGACGGAGACGAGAGATCTCTGCAGCCAGGTCAGGAACTTGGGGTTTATTGCAAAGGGCCTGGGTGCAGGGCCCTGCTGGGAGCTGCCAGCCACAGCTCAGAGCAGGCTGAGAGAAGAGAGGGGGAGAGAGGATGAGAGGGTGAGAGAGTGAAAGCATAAGAAAGTAAAAAGGAGCAAGAGCACGAAGTTCCCATTACAATACAATAAATCTTCTTCTGTGTTGAATATTCTGATTTTCACTAACCAATCTAGTACAAGATAAAAATCCTATAGCATTTACATACAGCCTATAAGAATCATTACATTACCATCCTGTGTTACATTTTAAACCCTACAAACTCCTCTTTGGGCCCCTTCTGCCAAGCTGGCAGGGTCTGCTCTGACCCTTGGGCCTGTCTGCAAGCAGAGGGTGTTGTTCCATCAAAGGGAATTACCTTCAACTGGCCACACCATTGTTTTCCAGTTGTTCAGTAACTGAGGTATCTCAAAGCTGCTTTCATTTCAATCTCACTTATAGTTTCCATATTCTCAAAATCTTTTGCCAGACAATCATATTCATAAGGCTTTCCTGTTTCATCTTCCCCAGCAAGGCATCTTCCAGGGGAGCCTTCTGCTGCTGGCTGCAGAGGCAGCCTGGTGTGACCACATCAGCCTCAGGGGTTGAACACCTAGATGGTTAAATTAAGGAAATCAGTCTCCCTCTGCTTGGCATACAGAATTCCAGCAGTTTAAATCCCTGTGCACTGAGAGCAGTTTATGAAATTCTGCTTCAACCTCGTGTCAAGTTCTGAGAAATAAATAAAAAAAAAACAAAAAACAAAACACAAAACAAAACACAAAACAAAACAAAAATAAACTGGGGGAAAATATCCTTGGGAAGCCATTTTATTTCAACATTTTAAAAAATAGAGAAATTCTGGGGTGCCTCCAGCCCCAAAAGTTGCTTTGGAAATCCCAGGGAAATTCCATGCACAAGCCAGGCTTAGGAAAGGTACCCAGAAAAAAGGAACAATCTTTGGAAATAAAATTGCATAGGGCATAGAAAATGAGCAATGAAGCTTCAAAAAGTCTCTTTTTTTCTTCCCTTTTTGAATCTCAGAATTCCTCTGGCTTCATCATTATCTGTCATACTTAGGAAGGCTTAGCATGAGTTTTCATTGACCTTTGGGGTTTTGTTGTTGCTGCTGTTTTGGGGGTTTTTTTGGGTGTTTTTTTTTTTTTTTTTTTTTGTTTTGTTTCCTTGACTTATTACACTCCCTTCTTTCTATACTCCTGCATCTCCAAGAGATCCAAGAGAGCTTTATGATTTATAAAGTATCATAAATATCTCTGGTGCTTTATACACCAGTACAAATGCATGATCTGCCCTCAAAGGGGGCTCAGTTTCCAGAAGATACCAAAGCCTGTGGAACAGGTAGAGGAATGGGATCATCACCAGGGCATTGGGATGGTGAGGGCACCACCACCAACACTTCTATGGGAGAGGCAGGTGCCTTGTGGGGTCCCTGCGCATGGCAGGGGTTTGGGATGAGATTGGCCTTAAGGTCCCTTCCAGCCCAAACCATTCTGGGGCTCTGTGATCTTCTCTAAAGGGAGGATTGTACATTTGATAGCCTTCAACATGAAAAGCAAACAAGGAAAAGAGAAGATGAGGACCAGTGGTCATTTTATCATAGAATTATAAAATCCTAGAATGGTTTGGGTTTGAAGAGACCTTAAAACTTATCTTTTTCCCAACTCCTGCCATGGCAGGGACACCTTCCACTGTCTCAGGCTGCTCCAAGCCCTGTCCAACCTGGCCTTGGACTCTTCCAGGGATCCAAGGGCAGCCTGTGGGCAATAATTTATTTATGTTTCATGAAGGGTTACTTCAGGCAAGCTCAGTTTTATCGTGGGGGTTGAGTGGCAGCTGCCACCTGCATTATTTAATCAGGAGAAACAGAGTCCATCATCCTCCCCCACAATGTGAACCCAAGTTCAATGGCGACTTGAGTGCTCTGTGGGGACAAGAGGAGACTGGAACACTCCAGCAGAGCTCCTTTGGAGGCCACCTGGATGTAATGCAGCACTGTCAGTAGGAATGTTCTCCCTCTTCTCTGAAAGGAACATTTTGAGTGTTGCCTGTGTGGAAAGTAAAGAGGCCCAGACAATGAATATGTTGAAGTACATGGCTTTGAATGGGAGGTGGAAAGTCATTGAGGAATAAAAAAATGTTTCTGGGTACTGATGAAGTACATCCTGTGCTGTGCAGTCTTGGAGCAAGCGTGATCTATTTTGGCTGAAATGACTATGAGATGTTTTCACAATGCAGAAAAGGAAAAAGCTGGAATTGCTGCTTTTAAATCCGAAAGTGAGAAAAGGAAGATGATGTGCATAAGTGAGGCAGATACCATCTCAAACACATCTTTGTTGGCTCTGTGTTAGGAGAATAAGCACTACAGCACCTGTGGACACAAAATGCTGCACACCTCCATGGCCCTGCACACAGCAGCACGTGCACACACTCTTCCTGCATCCTACACCAGTTCTGTTGTATTTTCCAGCTGCTTAGGGGGCTCTCCTGACCACACACAGACAAGATATACACAGCACAAACTGTGCATTCTGCTCAGTGACACAACAATTTGCCATTAAATCATTATCACAATAATTACTGTGGGTGCTGGGATGTATTTCATCATCCTACGTGAGCAGGTGTGAGGGGAAAATGGAACCACCCCAAAACCAGACCCAATAAGATCTGCCTGAGTAACACAGGGATATTCTCAGAGCTCCTGTACATGCATCCATCACCCCAAAACTCACATGGATACATATCCTAAATTTCCATTCCCTCCTTCACCCAGGAACAAACCTCCATCTAAACTTAGGAAACTCTACCCAAACCTCAGCTGCCATCTATTTACTCCCACACATTCCCTTCCATAGACAAAAAAAAATTTCCCATCACTGCATTCCTTCTTACCCTGCAGTCAGAAATAAGTCCCAGGAAGCTGCCAGAGATTTAGAAGCTAAGCCAGCCATGCACAGCTCCACTGCTGCTGACATTACCAGACAGCATTAATTTAATTCCACTCAGTTATGCTTTTAAATTTGATTTGAAAAATGTGTCATAAAATACCATTAAGTACAGTGCAGCATTTTGAAGCAGGCTGTGATGTTCCCTGCACTGACAAAGTCATGGGGAAGGGAATGTAATTTTCATAGCTAAGTACTGGGGGGCATGTTGGGAGAGATTCCTTTAGAGAGTGGGTTGAGTGAATCAAGAATCTTGAATAAACATTATATTCACTAAATAATTTCATGGCGTAGCAGATCCAGAGACCTCTGATTTCATGCTTTAAGGCCAAGGGTTGATGGAGAAAGAAAAGGTAAATACAAAGGGGAGAGGAGAGGAGAGGAGAGGAGAGGAGAGGAGAGGAGAGGAGAGGAGAGGAGAGGAGAGGAGAGGAGAGGAGAGGAGAGGAGAGGAGAGGAGAGGAGAGGAGAGGAGAGGAGAGGAGAGGAGAGGAGAGGAGAGGAGAGGAGAGGAGAGGAGAGGAGAGGAGAGGAGAGGAGAGGAGAGGAGAGGAGAGGAGAGGAGAGGAGAGGAGAGGAGAGGAGGAAAATCTGTGAAGCAGATTTCATAAAATCATAGAGTGGTTTGGGGTGGAAGAAGCCTTAAAGATCATCCAGTTCTCTCCCCCTGCCATGGCAGGGACACTTTCCACTATCCCAGGTTGCTCCAAGCCTCGTCCAACCTGGCCTTGGACACTTCCAGGGATCCAGGGGCAGCCACAGCTTCTCTGGGCAACCTCCCCAACCTCACAGGAAAGAATTTCTTCCTAATATCCAATCTAAATTTATCCTCTTTCAGTTTAAAGCCATTCCTCCCTGTCCTATGTAAACAGAAAAAATCAACAACTTTCGATGGCAGGGTGAGTTTTAACTGGTGGCCATTTTAACTCCACATCCACTCTCTGGGAAGTTACATCCCCTACAGCAGGCATTAGAGTCCAGTATCATTTTTTGGTTTTCCAGAACACAACTTTTCCTCCAATTTCCATGGGCAGCCCATTTGTTCAGCCTTGTGCTAGGCATCCTCAGAAGTACCTGCACACAGAGCTGGCTTGTCTTCCGTAGGAGCTGGCACATAACACCTACAAACCCATACCTGGTCAGGAAGGAGCAGATGGCCTCATGAAAGGACTGTGTTGGAAACATTTTCTCCTATCCAAAACCTCAGATTCATTCTTCCTCTGTGCTCAATCTGATTTTTATTCTGAGAAGGCAAAAATTATTACTGCCTGATTTGTAAGGAAAAAATATTTGAGGGAATAAAAAAAAAACCTGTTAATTGTCATAAATTTGGGTTTCAATTTTGTTGTGAAATGGTCATAACTTCAGGCAGAAAGAAACACTAATGCGGGAGTTAAAAAAAAAAAATTCCTCGTGCCCAATATGTCAGAATTTCCCCCTGAGGGATGGGGCTGATGGCTGTGGTACCCCATGAGGAGCTGGCTTAGGGGGCTGCATTTCTCTGTGCAGGTCCTTGGCTTTCCCCCTGCTCCCGTTGTGATCCTGTGTGTTTGTGGGGATGAATCTTTTTATCACAGAACCTAACACTGACCAGCAAAAAAAAAAAAGATGTGATAATGAGTGTATCTGGACAGATTTGCTCTGGGTTCTTAAGTCAGCCTTAGAAAGATGGAATGCATTGCCTTCACCCTTTTAATTTAAACCTAAAGTGTGGCTCCTGCAAAGTACCCAGTGAGGGGCTCAGAAGTCTCATTTTCTGAAGTGCTGCCCTTTCATCACTCTCCCTTCTCATCTTGCCCACTTCTCTCTCCCTCTTCTCTCCATTATAATTTTCCCTTTGACCCTGTGATTCTCCGAGCAGAGAATGGGATGGCTGCCTGTCCTCAGCCCTTCCCAGGGACACAGCTGTGAATACTGAGGGACTCTCACCCTGGTCCTGCTCCCTGACAGCCTTGAAGCACCTGGAGCACGCCTTAGGGATGCTGAGCCATCCACAGCTGCCCAGTCCTGGCTGCTGGTGCTGGCACACACCTGGAATGCTGAGCAGCCCACTCCTCACACTGGAATATTGAATGACCCTCAGCCTCCAGCTCTCCCTGAATACCAAACAGCTCTGCACCTTTACAGCGTCTGGAGGGGGAGATGTGGCTCAAAACCAATCCTCTTGCAGCAAGGGGGAAAAAAAATAAAAAGGTTTGAAAAGATGCAGAGAGTCAGGCTGAAGCTGTGGAGTTGGATCCTGAGCTGGGATTTTCCAAAGATGGTATGGAATATAAAGTGCCCAAATGTGTTGGGAGCTCGGCACCTAATGCAGGTTCTCCAGATATTTTTTTTTAAATCCAGTTTAAAATTGAACACGTTTCCTGGTGCACAGAGAAGGGCATTGCTATTCTTAGCAGGTCCTGGTGTCAGCAGCACAAGGACAAGGAGCATCTCTGCACTTGGAGAGGGTCAGAGAGGCTGCAGACCTTGTTTGTGAACTTTCAACGACCTCCTCATGAAGCCAAAACGCTCGCTGATTTTTCCTTTCCTGGGGTACCTTAGACAGGAAATGCACAACAAAGGTTATTTGGAAACTCATTTTTCCCCTCCAGGGTATTAACACAAGCTTTACAAAGGCTTATAATCCCTTTAGACAACAGCAGCAAGAGCAGCAGCAACTACAAAGCCCTGAGCTTGGAACTCAATCCCCTGGTGACGGGCTGAACCCTCTGCTGAGGTTGCAAAGGAAAAGAGAAAGGTGTGAAGATATTTACATCAAACACACGGAACAAGAGGGGATTTTAATCAAACTTCTCTTTTTCATCTCTTCTTTCTTCTCTTGGAACCTGCTCTTTCTTTATCCTGATGAAGCTCAGCGCTTGTATTTTTTCCTTTTTTTTTTCCCTCCCCCCTGTATAAAGGAGGATTAAAAAAAAAAAAAAAAAAGAAATAATCACAATCCCGCCTGAAAACTCTGAGTATTAAAAACTCCAGGGCAATGCATCTCCAAAATCTGTAAGACTGTAAGAAGATAAAGAGACAAAACCCCACAGAAATATTTCCGCTCTGTGTCTTTGGAAGTTGCAGGCGCGTGTATAATACCCCTAAGCCAGGGTAATCTGCTTGCCTCCTCCCGCCTTTCCTGGTGCACGAGGATGTTCTTAGCATTAATATTCCTCACACTCCAGCAAATGAACACCCAGGAGGCAGCTGACTCAATCAGCGCTTGTTTTACTTACTGTGTATCGCTGGGAACAAACCATAAACCAGAGCACGGCAGATCCGTAATGCTCATCTCAATCTGCTTCCCCTGCTTGCTCCAGCCCTGATGAACCTTCCTGTGCAGCCAGAATCAAAGGAAAAAAGAATTAAGAAATGCATTATAACAAACACATTAGCGACGTGTGGTAAATTACCATCGGAGATTCCAGTTCCTCGTGGCAGGAGGGTTTGTGGATAAACACATTTCTTTACTTCCTTTTTCCTGCTGTCTTCTCCAACGTGTGATTACTCCTCAGTGACATCACAGCTCCCAGGTGTGACGTCATGACTGCTCCCACAGCAACAAAACTGAGTCCAGGACCCATTTGAAACCTGGAGGAAAGATAATTTGGAAAAGGTATTTGTCCATTCTTTCCCATAAAACTGATGGGCTCCTGCGACTGCTGCTTGAAGGTTGGAATTTGTTTTAATTAGGATGGCACAATCACAAAATGCAGAGGAGCTAGCTGTTATTTTTGGAACAGATACAGCTGCAGGGGAATTGAGAGAGGAGCCTGTACAGAACATACAGATGAGCTCATTTCACACAGACAGGAACAATGTCCAGGTGGATGGGGTGTGATATATGGATCTTGGATCTCTCTGATCAATTCCTGCTATCCCTGATGGAGATCTCCAGTGCAGTCAGCAGTTGGAGGGTGTTGGTTGGATATCTAGGGACTGCAGTGGGAGCACGGACACTTTAAAAGTAGGATTCTAAGTAAGGAGTGATGGATTGTGCCTCTCCACCTTCCTAGCATCAAAGCCTGCCTTCCTATCAATTCCTTACAGATCTGCTCACCCTAAACCTCACTTTAACCCATCCTACCACTGGTCACTGTATTGACTTGTATGAGTCTCCCAGAGAGGCTTTAATCGAATTTGCAGCAGAAGATATAGATCCGAAGAGACAGAGAGGGAGATGGTGCTGGGACAGTGGAAAAAGCTTCAGGAGAAAGTTGCCTCTTGGGAAGGTGATGCTGTGGAAGTTCCTTTGATCCATGGAAACTGGAGAGGAGCTGAGGGTGGTGAAACAAGCTGTAGGCACAAACATGACTGTAAAGTCATGCAGAAAACTGTTAATCCAGGGAGGAAATTGAACAAAGACTTGAATCCAAGGCATGAGATTTAGATGGGGGGATATTCCCAGTGAATTTCCTAACAGATACATGGAAGCTTTTCAGAGGGAAGATGGCAAGTGAGGGGCAACTCTTAACAAAACCTAAACTGGGTGTATGAGGGGATGACTAGCATGGCTGGCTGGCCAGTGGTGTCTTATGTACAAATTTTGGTTAAAAGTTCAGCCAGCATGACCACAATGGCAAGAATTCTGCTGATAGTGAGGTTCCTCTTTGCTCAGGCTCCTGATCCTCAGGGAAAGGATAAAGGTGGCCATGGCCAACGAAAGTTTATCAAACCAGCCTCCATCCAACAGCCTTTGCTTGGCTGATGGGCAGGAGAAGGGCAGTGAATGCAGCTGCACTTGGAGGGGGTGATTTCATGCTCTGGTGATTCTCCATTCACTGCATCCATCAGCTCCAAAGCCAAGAGCAGCCTGTGGGGTCCCTGCCTGCTGCCCTGGGACCTGGATGTGCCTTTGCCCACCCGCTCTGAGGCATTGTTTTCCAGTAGTGTGTTCTTGGAGCAGGCTGCACTTACAGCAGGGCCTGGGCAGCAGAAGGCCTGGCAGTGCCAAGCTCTAATCCAAGCACTGTGCATGGTCTGTATGTCTGATAAACAAACAGGGGGTTTGCCTGATTTTGCGTGTTTTGTGTTTTAAGTGGGACTCAGAAAACTCTCTCAGTGCTGTGGGATATGCCTGTCACAGACATCTTTTATGGAAAATCCTTTCCTTAGGATTTTTCCTCCTGAGAAGCTGAGAGGCCTCAGGAACAAAATGTAAACAATGATTATCTGCTGCTGTGGAATGCAACAGGTGCATCTGTGATTGGTCTCATGTGGTTGTTTCTAATTAATGGCCAATCACAGTCAGCTGGCTCAGACTCTCTGTCCAAGCCACAAGCCTTTGTTATCATTCCTTCTTATTCTATTCTTAGCTAGCCTTCTGATGAAATCCTTTCTTCTATTATTTTAGTATACTTTTAATATAATATATATCATAAAATAATAAATCAAGCCGCCTGAACCATGGAGTCAGATCCTCGTCTCTTCCCTCAGCCTGAGACCCCTGTGAACACGGTCACATATGCCTGATTCCCAGGAATTTGTGTCTCAATTTGGGACACAGCATTCCAAAATGTTCTGCTTCATTCTGGGTGATGCTTGGCTCAAGCTGATCTCCTACCCATAAGAAAAGCATTCTGAGGGCCTTGAAACAAGCTCTGCTGTGATAATTCTGTTTTTCCTTCCCTCAGGTTTTGTTTACTCACCTCAGTCTCCTTGCCCAGAGCATGCAAATAATGGCAATGCAGATATAGGTGCCCCAGGTTGCTTCCTATCCCATTCTTCCAGAAAGGACATCCCCTATTGTTCTTTCTAGGAATTTGAAGTGGTTTTGAAGGACCTGGAGGGACAGGCAGTAGCTGGTGACACAATGCCTGAGTGCTGTAAAGCAATCTGCCCTCCAGCAAGCACCAGTTCCAGCAGGACTGGGGCCAGCTCTGACTTCCCTCCACCCTTCAGCGCATTGTTTGGAAGGTCAAGTACCTTCTCCTTGCTATTCTTTCTGAATCCCAAATAAAAGAGGCAAAAGAAAAGGCGCCACTGTAGGATTAGGTGCTCTGAAGATCAAGGTAAAGACTGGCAGGTCACAGGGAGCTTCTCTGCCGGTCTTGGCCCATGTTTTGAGAGTGGAACATTTGCCCACCTATAGGGATGTTTATAATGCAAAGATCTGGCTTCCTTCCTGTAAATGGAGTTTTCATCACTTGCTGTCTGTTCAAAAATATGGAGCACACACTCCTCCGGCTGAGCCATGGCAGAAACAGGGATTACTGTAAGATTACTGAGGAGTAACCTCAGTGCCAGCCCAGTCCTGGTCTCCTTGGCCCATACAGTGGTGCTTTAGGATCACAAGATCATGAAGGCTGGACAAGACCTCCAGGGTCATTGAGTCCAGCCATAGACCTTAGCCAGGTTCACTAATCATCACACCTACATGTTTTTTGAACACTTCCAGGGCAATTCCAGCACTTCCCTGGGCTGCCTTTTTCACAGGCCAGAGCCTCAGTGATGGAGAGTGTCCAAATTATCAACACGAAATGTTGGGAGTATGTGAGACCTCTCAGCCAGTTACTGTAACCTCAATGTCATCAGGAGATTCATGAGGTACCAGATAAATCCATTCTGTTGTGTCCCATCCCTCAGTGATGCTGGGATCTCCTTCCTGCTCCAGCTGGACCCTTCCAGCCCATCCAGCTGCCCCAGCTCCCACTGGAGAAATCCTTGCACCCTTTCCAGCATACAGCATGTATTTTGCAAAGGCTGGGGAAAGAAATCCAACTTGCCCAGTCAGATTTGGAGGATTCATGGCTCCAGAGCAGGCAGCCCTGCTGATTTGAGAACCAGGAACAGGCATGCACTTGGTTTGCTTAAAATAGAATGGTTTCTCTGTGTCAGCATCCCCTTCTCCTCCATCCCCCACGACATTTTCTGATTACACCCTTGAAATGTCACCTGCACATCACGTTTTGGAGAATGGCAGCTGAGTTCTGGGTTTGGAGGGAGACTGGGAATACTGAGGAGGAAGAGAGAAGCTTCATCAGCAGAGCCTGAGAGGGAGGGGTAAAAGAGGAAGAGAAAGGAAAATATCAGTCCCAGCCTCTTCCCTTCAACAGCAAGGCTCTTGCCTTATTACCTGATGGGGCACAACTGCAAATGTTGGGAGAGGTGCACTGGGTCAGAATGAAAATCAAGGACAGCTATCACTGCCTGTTCTGGGGTGAAGAGAGTGGAGGAACTGTGCTGTAACCCTCAGGACCCAGCAGTGGGTTACCAGCAATGCCCCGATTGCTGCTTGCACTGACTGCAGAGGTGCTGCTCACTGCTACTCCTCACCACCTCCCCTCCAGGTCTGGGAACTGTTTAAGGTGTGGGATTTGTGTCCCTCAATGCAGGGATTTCACCCCACACATGCCAGAGGGGCCCAGAGCCCCATTCCAGCCACCAATTCCTGCCCCAAATGTTCTGTGGGGTCCTGGGCTGCCCTGCCTGTCCCCATTACTGTCCTGCTCCCTGGCTGGGGTGGTCCCAGCCCCCAGGGAGCCCCCAGCTCCCTGCTGCACCCAGTTTGCCCCCTGATATTGTCTCTGGAGGTGAGAAGTGCATGTTGGATCAGCCGACTCCAAGCACAGACCCCTTGGAACAGAGACTCTCCCTTGTGTATATACAGCACTCATATTTCAGATCATCTTGGCTTTCTAAAATAATACTAAGTAATACTTAAAGAAATTTCCCACCTCCTCTGCATACCAAATATTGTCTGCTTTTGGGATCAGATACCTTTTTTTCCCTTCCCTGAACGCATGTTGTTTACCACACAATCCATAATGGATCGTACAAAAAGACTCTGTTTTATTTTTCTTACAGGCATCCAGCTAATGGATGAAGTAATTTAGTGAGGCTATTGTATTTCACTCAATAGGCTGTATGTAGATTTGTTGTGAAGGATAAAATGTTCCCTCTTCAAACACTAACAATGGGAGCACAGTCTACCACCGACCTTGTACTCTGCTGCTGTGCTGTGTGCAGGGAACAATGGGAGCCCTGGTGATGGGCAATGCAAACACAGAAATGTTTATTTGCAATAGCAGGGACCCATCCTTTTCCACAGAGCATGTGTTGGTGTTCACCTGTACACAAGGTACAAAAATCCACAGTGTTTTAAGGTTTAAGTGAATGCCCCTGATTTCTAACTGTCCTGAATAGAAGAGCTGTTTGTAAATACCCATTTCAGAGGTCTTCAAAATTTAAAAACTGTGAACTTCCACTGCTCTTTGTGTGTGGGTATGTGTGCTTTCAACAGCTCTATTGTGAGGGACCCAGAGTACCTTCTGTCCTCTCAGAAATAGCTGTGTTTCTAAAGGGTAACAATCAGCATCCACTCAGGTTTTAAACCCAGTATTTCCTAATTATGGGTGCAGTAAGTTCTGTTGAACCTGGCAAACATTTTCATATCTTCTGATGTGCAGGAAGATTAGCTGAACTCCTATCTGTGAATTTATAGACAGCATTAATGGAAGTGTTTTCCAGTGTTCTGGGATGGGATCCATCCCATTTCATTAACCACCTGAGATTTACAAATCTTGTCTGGGCTGGTTGTTCAGGGTTTATCTAAAGGCTGTGCACAGCACTGTACCCCCCATAGTGGTTATTCTCACACCAGCTCTGGTATCCAGAGAGATGGGACCAATAATCTGCAATAGATACCTGTCACCCTCTGGACTCACCTTTTTGTGCTGCTGAGACTGAACCCCTAAATTTTAGTTGGCTACATGTAGCTCAGAAATGTTCCTCCAATTAAATAACAAATTAATGAATGTGGCCTGGGGGTAGATGTGGCCTATCCTTAGTACTCAGCAGAACATGAGTGTCTCCTGGGCAGACATCAGTCCTTCCAGTCCTTGCACCATCCCCTAGAAACCAAATCCCTGAGAAAAAACTGCCTGACAGGTTCTCTCCTTCTGCTTTGGCTTGAATGCAAACCAGAGAAGGTTCCACCCAAGATAAGCAGAGTTGGAAGGCATCAGGGATGATACTGTGGCCACATTCCTGCAGGCTTCCGTACAATCAGAGCTCCATTTCCATTCTGATGTTCCCTTGTGTGCCTCCTCTGGGAGATTCCTTTCAGGCCAAGAGGGTCCCAGCTCAGGT
Organism: Camarhynchus parvulus; assembly: GCF_901933205.1. Lineage (NCBI taxonomy): Eukaryota > Metazoa > Chordata > Aves > Passeriformes > Thraupidae > Camarhynchus > Camarhynchus parvulus. The sequence continues at coordinate 7,061,897 of NC_044587.1, read as the reverse complement.
GAGAGCATACAGGTAATTCCATTGGTAATGGCAATTCCATGTCCTGTGGCTCTTCCTGCCCCTTAGATAATGCCTAACCTGAAGCCATTAATTGCAGCAGGGAAGCCCTTCTGCTTTTCAAATATTTGGATTTGCAAATATGAATAAACCCAAGGTCCTGTGAAGCTGTTTGCTGTCTTAAGTTCAGACATCTGACTTGGGTGTCTGATAGAGCTGGCTGGAACCCCTAAAGCTCCTTGTAAAACCAGCAGAGAAAGGCTTAGGGGGAAAAAGAAGAAATCCATGCCAAGATCCTGACTTATCTGTTCCAAATCTGGACGAGCTAATCCTTTGCTGGCTACAGAAGGAGCTGCGGAATCTGACCCACTAAACTTGGATGCCCAGGATGTCTCACATGAGTCAGTGTGAATGAGAGATGATGCATTAAGACTTTATTAGTATCTGACAGCCTTTTGATCATGGCAGAGAGCAGCTACAAGCAAAGACAAGAGGGTGGGATGGGTGCCAGCCTGTCTGACTCTGGGTTTGTTCCAGCATGTCTCAGCTCATGGCTGTCCTGCAGCCTCCTCTCCACAGACCTCTTCCTCTGTTAATTAACAGACAGAATCCCAAAAGTATTAAAACTGTGCCTTCCTCTCCTGGAATTTAATTTCTCTTAACTTTTCTCAAAATAAAGTTTCTTTTTTGCTGTTGCCAAGATAAAGCATCTTCTTCTGCAAACTTCAGCCTCCTTTTGTCTTCACTTCTCCCTGAGCAGCAAAAGTCTACCAGGCCTCAGAAGAGAGATTCTCCTCCAAATCTGTTCCTATCTGCACTCTCCACACTCAAAATCTTGCTCTCCAGAGCAGTGTTTTCTTGGTCCAATGCTGGAAACCTTCAAGTTTCTACAAATTTTGTCCAACCAAGGGCCCCACCAGGCTTTCCACAGATCAAATGGAAATTTTTTTTTGTAGAGCACAGGATACCAAATTTCTCTCTTTGAGCAGATGAGGCTTGTGACTTCCACTTCAGGCCCCAGAGGTCTAAAAATCTTCCCAAATAACCCTCTCTGAAGAGGCTGCCCTCTCCTCATGTGGGCACTGATGGCTGCTGCTGTGCTGTGTCATTCTGAGGGTGTAATCATGGAATCATCAAGGTTGGAAAAGACCTCCAAGATCCACAAGTCCAACCTTTGACTGAACACTATCTTGTTAATTAATCATATCACTAAGTGCCTCATCTACTCATTTTCTGAACAATTCCAGCATTGGTGATTCCAGCACTCCCTGGAAAGTCTGTTCCAAGCCCTCCTTTCCAACTGGAAAGATCCAGATTTTTCACTGCCTTTTCCAATTTGTCCTATGCAGGTTTTTTGGTGTTTTTTTTTTTTTTTTTTTTTTTGTGGAAAGATGCCTGGAGAGGGGCACAGGAGGGAAAGCATCCAGAAAACCTCAATAATGTGTTTAGGGGGAAAGTATTCTCACAAGGAGCTCTATTTGACTGGTGGAAAATGTCTTCTTCATTGATAGCAGGTAATGCAAAGCACACTGCCTGCAGCTTTTTCTTTTAATGTAGACATCTGAAAGTGACTGTATGATGGAGGGAGAGAGGGAAAGGTTATGTGTCTTCACAGGCCCAAAATGGCAGTATAATGAATATAAAAGCTATCCTCTCCTCCTCTAATATATTCACTCGCCATTCCACCCTCTTTTCTAGTGACTGTAAACAACATTTGTCATCAGCAATGGGCTACTTTTCATTATAAAACTGATCTGGAAACTACATTTTTATTTCACGTACATCAGCAGTGACGGGAGAAGAAACAGGCAAGGGGAAAATATATGTCCCTAGCAGGAGAGGGACCTGGGACAAGCGTTGCCTGCACAATTCTGGGATCATTCATAAGTCTGGCCTCCAAGACAGAGGATGGTCTAATGCCCCATTAAATCCTACTGAGCCAACGATGATGTATGGGGTCCTTTCAATCTTCCACGAAGTAATGCAGTAAAAAAACCCTAATTTGCACGTTTAATGCATTCATTAAGCTATTAGTCTTTCAACAAGAGATTTAATAGCAAATTAACAGTTTTTATGAAAGAAAAAAAAACAACAACAAAACTCGCCACTTAGTAGAATTACTTTTGTGTCAGAGCACAATGCAGGGTAATGGGCAATTAGGGGTTTCGGAGGGGAGGATGGGAAGATGGGTTTAATTTGTGTTTGGTTTATAATTAGCTGATGCTTGGTGCTTGGAATGAAATGAACTGGATCCCCTCGATGGGGAAGACACTGACTTGGGCAGAAAGCACAGTGGGGCATGAAAAGGAAAATGGGAGGAGCTGGAAGAAGTCAGAGGTTCATCCCTGAAAATTTGTTCTCATGGGACACATCCTTCCATGCCCAGGGATTAATTTCTTGTGGTCAGACACTGGGGGCTGAGTCTGTGCTGCCTTGGGATTCATGCAGGTCTTCCTGGGCACCAGCTGGCCGGACAAACTCCTTCCCAGCACAAACAGGTACTGCCAGAACACTTACAGCTCAGCAAAATTGCTGTTCTTTCTATTGAAAACTCTGCTTAAAGTTGAGCAAACTCTCGAGTGCTTTGCCTTAATAAAGATGGATTGTCTGTTTAGGTCCAAAGCCTGAATTTCAGGCTGCGTTCAGCTTGGCAGATATGTGCCAGTGCAGATGGCTGGCACAGGGGCTGTTTTGTAACTTTTAGTTTGTGTAAGTCTCTTGGGAAAAAAAAAAAAAAAAAGAAAAAAAAGTCTTAATGAGAACACTGAATTCCAGGGAAGACTTTGGTGAGAGAGAAAGAGAATTGCAAAATCAAGTAGTTGTCTGAACTTACTGAAAATAAGTGCTACTTTACTTGAGAAGGAAAGAAAGAAGTGGAGCTGTGTTTGTTTGCTTGTTTATTTTTAAATGTCATTTCTAAGTTTTCTATTTCTTTGAAAAGTCGGTTGATAGAATATTGAACACCAAATCCACAGGATTTTGGGCCCTTTTTTCTTATCCACACAAACTTTGGGGAAAAAAAGTATTTTTTAAAAAAAAATATTTCCTGTATCAAAAAAAATTCTTTAAGGGATCCTACACTGAGCTTTGATTTTCAGCTGGGGTGCGACAGAAAAAGGGAGAATAGTCTAAAATCAATTTCTTAAAGATCTGAGGAATCATAAATACAGTTTCAATCAATATCTCATGTGTGAGAGTTTGTATGTGTGTGTGTTTTCCCTCAGACACATTTATTCAAACAACTGCTTTCCCATAACAGAATATTCAATTCCGTAGATTTAATAAATTGGCTTTCCAAAGTGGAATATTAGCGTCAGGCAGTGGATCCTTCACATCTGCTTTTCCAAAACTTTTCCCCCCACAGAGAATTCTCTTCTCTTCCTGACACTCATTTTATGTAGCTGCTCATGCATTGACATTCAGGGCAGGAAAACACCCCTTACAAAAGAACTTCTGTGCAAATTCTGAGAACCAGCCTAAAATTAAGCAGGTCCTTAAGTCTTGTCACAAATAGGTAATGCAGCAACATCTCAGTGTCCTTGAATTTCTGTAGCTGAGACTGAGTTAATTCTTGTACCCCCATAGACTCAATGAGCAGTTTTCCTGCCTAAAAATTCAGAAGGATCCTCAGGACATGAGGCTGACCACATTTACCTCCCAGAGCATGGTGATGTGTGTGCTGCTCTTCCAAATTTATCCAAGGTAATGGAAAGTAGCACTAAGATTTGCACTGCAGGGAGGTGCGGTTAGAATTAAGCAGCAGCATGTGCAGCTTGGCTGGGGGAGCTCCTGGCAGATGTCAGAGGTTATTGCAGATGTTTCAAAGTCAGGGATTCTGGGCTGCTGTTTGGCTATAAATCAGAGGCACAGAGCACATGGCTCAGCAAGGAATGCAGCTGGGCTGTTATGGAATCACAGAATCCTAAAATGGTTTGGGTTGGAAGGGAGCTTAGAGCTCATCTCATTCCGCTTCCTGACACCTCCCACTGTCCCAGACTGCTCCCAGCCCTGTCCAGCCTGGCCTTGGGCACTGCCAGGGATCCAGGGGCAGCCACAGCTGCTCTGGGCACCCTGTGCCAGGGCCTGCCCACCCTCACAGGGAAGAATTTATTTCTAATATCCAAACTTTACCCACCCTCTCTCTCAGTGTGAAGCCATCTCTCCCTTTCCTGTCTGTCACTACTGAAAGGTGCTATAAAGTCTCTCCAGAGCCTTCTCTCCCCCAGGATAAACAACCACCAGCCTTTCTTCATAGGAGAGGTGCTCCAGTCTTTCAATAACCTCTGTAGTTCCCTCTGGACCTGCTCCAACAGGTCATTCTTCCCATCTGTATTAGTGCCAAAGGGTCCATTGCTCTAATATGCAACAACTTCTCAGGCATGATGCTGGAACACCCCTTTGCCATGGATCTCCAGGCTGTAGGCTCCTGCCTGTCTGGTCCATGGCAGCAGAAGCAAGGGATGCTCTCAGTGCTACCCTGAACCTCGTGCAGCAAATGCTGCCAGCTCCTTTTCATGCACTGGAAGCCAAATGCTATTTTCCCACCAGTCCCTTTCCCTGTCTGCCCCCATGGAGCCATTCCAGCAAAGGGGGGGTTGTGTCACAGACATCTTTTATGGAAAATCCTTTCCTTAGGATTTTTCCTCCTGAGAAGCTGAGAGGCCTCAGGAACAAAATGTAAACAATGGTTATCTGCTGCTGTGGAATGCAACAGGTGCATCTGTGATTGGTCTCATGTGGTTGTTTCTAATTAATGGCCAATCATAGTCAGCTGGCTCGGAGTCTCTGTCCAAGCCACAAACCTTTGTTATCATCCTTTCGTTCCTATTCTATTCTTAGCTAGCTTTCTGATGAAACCCTTTCTTCTATTCTTTTAGTATAGTTTTAATATAATATATATCCTAAAATAAATCAAGCCGCCTGAACCATGGAGTCAGATCCTCGTCTCTTCCCTCATCCTCAGACCCCTGTGAAGATGGTCACAGGATTGGACTCTGCCCTGCCCAGAGCTGTGTCCACAGGTCCAGGAGAGCTGCAATCCAGGACAGGGGACAGGGAGCCTCATCACAGCCAGCTCTCTGTGGGGAAGATGCATCTCAGTCTCATCATGCCAGCTTTTCCTCTTCAAGCAGCTTGGTGTGTGGGCTGCTGCCTGCTCTCTAAAAGCTTCTGAGATATTTGTAGCTGCTCTGCTTGTTCTGATTTTGCTGAAACAAAAATAATTACTGAAAGGACAGGGATAAAATCTGTATGTGTGCGTACATATATATTCTGAAAAATCAGTTTGAAGTGTGCCACAGGACTGCACTGGGTTTTTAAGGGATGTCATAAAGGAGGCAGCTTTTGTTTTGCTGTACACTAAAGGTTGTGAATTAGGAAAATACCATGAGAGAAACATTGCAGGTTTTGGAAACTACACCAGGACCACAGCTCTGCCCGGGAATTTCATTACAGTCTCCTGTGTACCTGGCAAGCAATGGTAAGGAAATGAGAGTCCTACCAATTTATAAAGGTTATGGTTGAGTGTGTGGCTGGAGGGCTGATCCAATCCAGCCAATGCATATTGCTGATAAAATACTGAATATTTCTTCTGTCTGGTCTTCAACTTTCTGGGATTAATTTCATATATGCAGAGAGAACTTGTGACTTTCACAACTTTTACTTACCTGGGTGTAATGACAGATAAAGCTGATGTGCCCATTTCCCTGCTTGCCCTGGTGCTATGACTGAAGATATTTTAAACCCTTCCAACCTCAAATCAAAGAACTGTTTTAAATTTAATCTCTGAACACTTTCAACTGAGTTTGAGGGTGAAATTTGCCTAATGGGAGTCCTCAAAAGTGAGCTCAGGTGGGACTGAAATGAAGTTTCAGCTTTTGCAATGGGTCATATCCCGGGAGTTAAATTCACTCTGTCTTGGGCAAACTTAGCAATCACTCTGCCTCTAAGATCAGCAGCAGAAATTACTGCACACACATGCCTACAAAATCTGTCTCCCTGTTATCCCTCCCCCTTTGAAGCCCAGCAAAAAGCTGGGACTGGCACAGCCAGCCTGATGTAATTGAATTTCCCTGCCTCTTGCATTATATTTTATCAGGTGATGGCTTGGAGGGATTTACATTGCACAGAGCTGCTGAGGAGAGTGGCTGAAAAATGGTGTGAAAATGCTGATAAATAGTTCTAAATGAAAGCAATTTTAGCAAGAGCACCTGTAGGCAGCCTTGGTCTCCTTTTTGGTAACTATCCCTGCAAAGTGGGAGCTTCGAGCAGCAACAGGCACACAGGGACAGGTCCCACTCAGCACCTGAGGCTGCAAGAGCCAAGAGATGCCTTTCTTTGCCTTGCTATTGAGCTGGGTCGAATTAGTGGCCAAATTAAAGCCCCAAATCTCTGCTGCTGACCCATTCATGGCTTTCTTTTCCCCTGTTAATGGGAAGAAGATGAAGGACATTGGTGTTATCAGCTGTGGGTGACACAGCTTTTCCTTTTCACACTCATCTACTGCTTGGAATAAAGGTGGGGGCACCCACCTGTCAGCTGCACCTGAGCTCTGGTTCCTGAGATAAACACCTGAAGTTCAGGAAACTGCTATAGAAACTCAGAATTTAATTTCTTCCAGTTTGCCTCAAGTTTCATGTAGTTCATTCCGAGATCATAGCAAGGAACCCATAAAAGGTGCAGCTAAGACATCACCGCATCAACAGGTCACTGGTGGGTGGAAAAAAGTTTCTTTCCAGGTTATTCTTTCATGATATTTGGACTGACACCATTTTCAAAGCTCTTTTGAGATACACAAAACACAAGAAGAAGGGGCTGTGAGGGTTTCTAGGCTCACACTAAATGATACATGGAAACATGAATCTAAAAGAATTTTTGTTTGGGGGGTTTTTGTTGGTTTTATTTTTTTTGCTTGTTTGTTTTTTGGGGGGTTTTTTGGGCTTTTTTTGGTAGTGTTTCATGCAGTTCATTCTGAGATCAGAGCAAAGAACCCATAAGACGTGCAGCTACAACACCACCACATCAACTGGTTGCTGGTGGGTGGAAAAAAGTTTCTTCCCAGGTTATTCTTTCATGATATTTGGATTGACACCATTTTCAGAGCTCTTTTGAGATACACAAGCCAAAGTGACTGTGAGGGTTTCTAGGCTCGCACTAATGGAAATGATATATGGAAATGTGGTTTGTTTGTTTGGTGGCTTTTTTTTTGTTGTTGTTGTTTTGTGTTGGTTTTTTGGGTGGTTTTTTTTTTTTTTTTTTGGTTGTGTTCACTTCCAAGTGTACAGTTTTTGGTGGGTTTTTTTGTTTTGTTTTGGGTTTTTTTTTTTTTTTTTTTTTTTTGTTTGTTGTTGTTGTTTTGTTCACCTCCAAGTACACGTGGAAACAGCTTACTCCAGCTCCTTGTACTTAAAGATCCATTTGTGCTGCTGCCTCAGCTCCTCCTGTGGAAGGCAGTGAGTTGAAAGAGTGATTCAGACACTGTTAACACAAACGAGAGGAGACAGGCCAGTACTTAGCACGACAGACTCCTCAGAAAGTGTGGACAGGGAAAAGCTGTTTCTTTTCTGTCTGTCGTTTCCCCTTTGCAGACTGCAGATAGAGAATTTCATAGCAGGCTAATTCAAGGAGCAGGAACCCCCAGGTAATTCAGCTGCCAGTCCTTACAGCAGGTGCCCTTTGTGGCACAGCTCCGTGTGTAGGAGCAGGTGCTGATAATATTAATATCAGCTCATAAAATAGAGGGGGGTGTGAAGAATGGGTGACAAGGCACATTCAAAGTATCCGCTGCAAGAATTCAACAGCGAAACCCAGAAAACACAAAAATGAGGTGGGCTGAGTGGTAAAGTTGCTGCTCTGTCCAAGCTGTGTCCTAAAATAAAGGAGGTAAATACTCTTCTAAAGTACTTTTAGTACATTAGAATAATCTGGAGGGTGAAGTAAGATGGGTTATGGGGCAGTGGCCTGGCTGTAAACCATGTTTAAAGTGTAAAAAACAAGCAGCAATTCAGATCCAGAAGGTCTGAATTAAAATTTAGAGCAGATCTCAGGTTTTTCCCCAACTAATAACCATACTTAAATCTAGTTCTTAGAAGTGTATTTCAGTTCAAGACCAAGAGGCCAAAAATGGCGTTATCTACTAAAGTGAGATTCATCTATGCACAGAACACTAGGAAACAAATCTTTGCTCCACATGTTACAAATTTATTTTGGGTAAACTTACGTAATTCATGAATGAATGAATGAGTATATTTCTGCTTTCTCTCACTTTATAGGAGCAAATCTGGCCTTGATATTCAAAATCATGTTTTTTGGATTAACCTGACCTGTGTTGCAGTGTCCACCCTTTGGGTACACAGGACAAACCCCTCCAGCTGCACTCAATACCCTGGGCAGCACCTGAATTTCTGATTAAAATGAGTAGCTCTTTTTAAAATTATTATTATTTTCCCTCCCCTAGAATTTCTGAGGAATAAGATTATTCTCCTAACTCTAGAAATTACTCTATTGATATTTCTGAATGTAACTGATTACATTGGCACAAGGGAAATGGTTGGAGATTCTGGGATAAAACAGAATCTCTTTTGCAATTCTCTAGATTAAAAACCATCAGACAACAAGGTGCATTCAGAAAGTCAAAAGGAGAAATGTCCTGTGACAACAGAAAAATCAAAGTTTTCCAGATACCCACTTGGGTGATGAGTAAATCTATAAAGAAAGGGACTGATCAGCAATGAGAGCAACATCTCAGATGAGCTGGGGAGATAAAGTGAGACTTGTAAAATGTCAAGGTTTTAATTTCCTCGTGAAGGAGATCCTTTGTAGAGGAAATTAAAACAAACAGTAGAAATTCCTTGCCCATAGTAATAAGGAGTTTATAATGAGACAAGAAGCACTGACACCATGCAGGAAGAATGGGACCAAGTTAGAAAGTGATCTGCATTTGTCCTCAAAACAAAATGAATAATTTTCTTTCAAATTCAGTGAGGATGTTGATAACGACTGTGGCATAAAGGCAGGGTGTGAACGGGAAGGAGTTTATGGACATTTAAATTACTCTAGCTGAGGTAAAAGTAAAATTCAGACTTCTTGATGTGATGATAATGAGAGGAACAAACTGCTTTTGTTGCTGATTTCTGAAAGAGCCCTTTACAGAGTGTTGGTGCAGTAGCAGGTTGATATTATTTGATACAAGATTTGTAAGCACATGTATTTTAGAAAAAAAATGATCAAGGCATTTTCAAGTCCCTTAGTGTGACCTCTGTAGTTTGCAAAACCAACTTGGAATGGCAGAGTCATTTAAACCTTGTCAGATGGATCACAACACCTTTTCTGAGAAAAGATCAGGAGAGAAAAATGTGGTACCTTGCTTTGAGAAATTAAATAATTCCTGTCTATTTGGTGTAATTTAGATCTGTGTCCAAATAAGCCAGAAACATTTGAGATGTGCAGTATGAGAAATTCTCACTGAGGCAGAGGTAGGTAAAGTGAAGTTAAATCTGATCAGAAGAGTGTTACAAAAAGAGAATTTCTCCAAGAAGGGAAGTATGTCTGTGAGGGAGGTTAGTAGTGAAATTATTCAAGCAACAGTCTTGTCTGATGCAACTTCAAATTTCCATTAATAATGGGAATTATCAGTGATGAATGCTATTGGGAAAAGCTGGTATAAACTGGGTGGGATTTGTTCCTGCTAAAGTCCTAATGAACACTGGACAAGTGACCTGAGAAATCTGTGTAGGAAAAACAAAGTCTGCGAGCCTGAGGAGTACCTGGAGATGTTAGACAAGCTTTAGAAGGGTGTGCTGAGGGATCAGGATGTGATGGAACTGTGAAAAAGGCAAATTCTAAGGTGCCTCGGGCAACGTGTGTCTAATAAAGCAAGAGAAATGGAAATATTTTTGTATCAGAGCCTGGTACACATTTGTCTGTAGTGCCAGGTACTGCTCCAGACATCTGTGCCTAATGGAGACAAATCCAGTAAGGGTGGGTACAGAGGAGGACTGATGGGATAATCAAGTGGATGGAGAGGCAAAGACTGGAATTTTTAAGACAAGTAAACAACTGCTGTTACTAAACAGAGAGTGTTGAGGGGTATGTGAAAAAGATGAACAGAAGGATTCAAAATGCCAGAGAAGGAGATGATTTGTTAAGCTCAAGGGTAACATTGACACAAGAAGAAATGAATGTCAACAACCCACGATTAAATACAAGCTGAAAAATACAAGCAGGCAACTCAAAGTCAGAAGAGGGAGCAAAGCCTGTCCAGGGGAGAGAAAAGCTGAGATTCTTCCCACCAAACTACAGATACGAAATGAAGGTATTTACCCTTTGGATTTATCACACTAAAAGACACCCTTTAATTAATGTGAAGAGCCTGCTCAGGTGTGACTCAGATCTTGGGTGTGTTGAATCAGCTCAGAGGGGCCTCTCCTCACACTGAGCTGAGGTCCAAGGTGGCTCAAATCCGCTCCTGGCTCCTCAGACCCTTAAAGAATGATGGGTGACTCTGCAAATGGGAAGGCCCAATTAATTCTTAAATGAAGGAT